>NW_025963990.1:1235000-1843750 GCF_023055435.1 Haliotis rufescens
CAGTGGATCTACGAGTGCAGGACCTGACAGCTTCAGCAGCTGCACTACACCAGGAGTGCAGCAGTTACTTCGCCACCGTATCAAAAGACTCACTGGAATGAGAACGAACAAGCGAGTGTGGTTTCACGCCGCTTTAAGCAATGTTCCAGCAATATCATTGCGGGGGACACCAAAAATGGGCTTCACACATTGTACCCATGTGGGAAATCGAACCCGTGCCTTCGGCGTGACGAGCGAACGCTTTAACCACCGGGCTACCTACCCTAACGCCTCCATGAGAAGCAGGATAGATGTGGCCATCTAACCCCGTGGTGGTTACACCCGCAACTGAGCTGAATTTAAGGATCTGGATTGTCTTTATCAAATAACAATGGGGGCGGTCGGGTAGCCTAGTGGTTAAAGCGTTCGCTCGACACGCCGAAGACCCGGGTTCGTCTGATGTCTGAAACTTGGGGCTTTCCTCCCACATTAAGCTGACACGCCGTGATATAACTGGAATACTGTTAAAAACGGCGTTAAACCCAACTCACTCACTCACTCAACGATTGAAGATTCATAACTACTTGTTTCAGTAGGATCTCAATTAATATTATATCACCTCAGTTAAGAATTTTGCGATTCCATCTGTTAATCCATACCATTGTGACGAAACAATGGATTCCAATGTAGACCCTAAAATCATGACAGACACTGACTTTCGAATATTGACTCGTCACATGATCATTATTGGCCTGTCACGTGATGAATATTGACTCGTCTCCTAGAAAACAAGATGGCGTCTGGTACGAACATTGCACGGTTGGCAGCTATGTTACTGGAATGAAACAGGACGGTTCAAGGGTTCAAAAACTGTACGTGAATTTCGGTACAACAAAACGAATAATTACTCCAAACAAGACCCATGAAGATCCGGGGTAGAATAGGTCTTCAGCAACCCATGCTTGCCGTAAAAGGCGACTATGCTTGTTGTAAGAGGCGACTAACGGGGTCGGGTGGTCAGGCTCGCTGACTTGGTTGATGCATGTCATCGTATCCCAAATGTTTGGATCGATGCTCATGATGACAATCACTGGATTGTCTGGTTCAAACTCGATTATTTACAGACCGCCGTCATATAGCTGGAATATTGAAGAGTGTGGCGTTAAACAACAAATAAACAAACAAACTCCTGACGAGGTCAATATACGAAACAATCGACCTCGGACTCGACCCCTTCGACGGTCTGACCGGACCTCGGCCTCCATCACGACCGAGAGGGAATATACTGACGAAAACAACGTTTGATTTGCTGAAGAATATTTATTTTGGAGAAAAATGTCAATAACTATATTAAAAAGTACAATTATGCGATATATTTATACGTTCCTGTCTAGTGCGTGTTTGGTTGTGATAAATACCAGTAACACGTGCAGCGTTGATCTTGAAAACGGATTTAAATATACATGTCTTTTACAAATTTTAACTTCAACAAAGTTCATATTCAAATTTCCACTGTCCCCTCGAGTTATATGCGTGTCATGACGCTAATTTAAACATTGTTACAACAGCAGAATAATCTGTGAGATTTCATTAATAGAAACACACGGCCAACATTCATATATCATTTATCGTTGACATCCTGTCAGCAGTTTCCATCAATGGAAGCCCTTGTAATTAGATTATTAGACTGGGAATTTAATTTTTTAATTAACTGCTTTCTATCAACATTGAGTTAATTAAATTTTATCTTAAATCAACCATTTGCATGGTACATGTTATTGAGGAAACAATAAGTTCGTTTGAGCATTTTCTGAAAGACAACTATCTACAGTGTAAAGATTTCTGGAGTTCTATGGATCATAGTCTGGTTCCGGTTCCGGTTCGGGGCCGGGGGCGACGCGGCGTGACTTTCTTTTGACCGGAGACTTGCCCCTGATAAGAGAGGATGAACTGCTTGGTCTTTCTTCGTAATCTTCGACTGGTGTTCTTGGCCGGTCCGTTGTTGCACCACGAGTGAAGTCAAGACGAGTCGGTTGATATCTGGAGCCGTCAAAGCGGATGTTTGCCTCTCCGAGTTGTGGCTCACTGTTTAGGCTTTTTGTCTGGAGAAAAAACCCAATACAGTTAAAAAAACACCTGTCCTATCTAGAAAACTGGTCTTGGGTTTCAAAACCGGATTCGTCCTGATTGCGATCCTTGGAGTTTTATACCAAACTCGTGCATCACTTTAAGCCCTGATATCATGGACATACTTTTGTAAGCGGTGTTAAACTCAACTCTGCAATGTTTGTATATTTAAATAACAACACTGTAGTTACTCACGGCATTGTGGTCGTGAAGATGGGGCACCGGTCGCAGAGATCGTTCTGACCTCATCGGAGTTGTGGGGTCATCTGGCCGCCAACTGGACATGAACACGCCGGACAACCCACGGGACTGTGAACAGTTTAATATTAATATAATTAGATGACGACCTATACTAAAAGTACGTGAAAGGCCTACGCCTTCATCGCTACCTGTCAAAATCGCGACTTCTTGAGGCTTTCTGATTGGGGGATATTACTTTATATGATACAAGCTGTTTAGCGGTTGACCTTTAGAAACGATTATTTTAAAATACTGAAATTAGCATTTTTTTAAGCTATTTTGAAGATGAATAAAACATGATTTCTGTTGAAGAGCTGTGTTGTGAACATAAAGTCAATTAGAGAATTTCGTAATGGTTAACCTTGTAATTGCCAAATTTCCAGTTTAATATGTGCCCGGGTTTGCCATTGAAATTAAGGTTCAAGTTTATGTTGTTAACCTCGAGGTTGCATTGACACTTACCTTATGGCTTCCACTCAAGTCCTGAAAGAATTAATTACTTGTTTTTTTACTGTGTACGAGTAAAAACAAATATACATACTTTTTCGTTATTCATGACTGATTTCTGATTTCTGGTCAGAAATATAGAGTTGACTGAATAACGGTCGAGTCATGAACAAAGGAACCAGTGCATCAAATCAGACCATCGGGTATATTTATATGTACATTATCCAGGCTTGACTAATACTGCAGCAACTACAGACACGATGGTCTGATTTGATGCACTGGTTCCTTCGTACATTATCCAGGCTTGACTAATAATGCAGCAACTACGGACTGTACAATTATGACTTACTATAGGCCAGGTGGCCTGGGAACCCTGGTACAGATAAGGCACATATTGAAATAATTGAAAAGCAGACCTTTAATTGTGACGAAACAGCTACTACTGACTCTTTGTTTCGAATGAATAGCCCTCTTATAAATGGTTAAAAGTGTTTCATCGTTACTGAAAACACATGTTCAATTCAGACATGAGGACAATCTCGAAGCCCATTCTGGTGCCTTCGTCCCTGCTGAATTCTTGCTGGAATGTAGCTACCTTGGCTAAACTTCTAAACATACTTACATCACTGAAGCCTTCATTGATAAAGGGTGTTCTAGATCCCTCCGGTCGGATACGGAAGATCTTGTACAATATCAAGGACCAGTGGAAACGTCTGGAAAACAATGTGAAAACATTCTTGAAGGACGTGACAGTGATTACCTCTACAAAAGTGGTCATCTTCTTGCAGCGGGTCAGCGCAGTGTTAGACCTCATGATCAACAGGGGGTACCCATACCCATAAACCGTCATTTGGAAGGATACAGAGTCAAACAAAACCAAAGTGGCACATTCCTAGAACTGTGCACTCCCGATTCATTGTAAGCTTACAACCAGGCGTTCATGTTGGTTTTCTCAAATAGCAAGTACGTCGGTTTCATGATGTGGATTTAAAGTCATTACAATTAGCTAAGACATTTCTATTAAACTATAACAACAAGTTCTCAACAATGTTAATACGAGACACTGACACATACGAGTTAAAACATTGAAAGTTGAATCTCTGCAGAACTATGCTACCTGGTTGTGTATTTGGTTCAAATGCAGCCTGTAAACACGGGACGTATTGTATTTAATACACGGAAACTTTTAAGGGTGTACCATACATCCTTCCTAGCTTACAACTCTTCAGCCACTCCTTGTATTTAAACATATCATACAGATTATCCCGCAGTACACAATGCAAAGCAATTCAAAACTACACCTATTGATCCAGTGCTAGCCAATGCAATCTGCATCAGGAATTATTCGGAGAATGAACTCATTCGACTGCTTGAAATTTTGGATAAGTGGTCATTTTGGAGTGAACGTTCTTCAATGTCCTTCCAAGCGACATAGACTTTTGTTTCTTCCAATGAAAGTGAAAAGGATAATGATTTGGTCGTGTTAACAGATGGTATTTTGATAAAGAAACGAAGAATATAAAAAGTAATATAAATATATTTATGAAAAAGGTAACCACAAAGTCCAGTGGCGTAATAAGATTAAACACGCAGTAAACGTAAGCCATAACCACCAGTGATCAACCTTAACACACAAGCACATACAATAACCCACATTGAATTACCGTGTCACAATTAATGTTCTTGCACATGCCAGCTCACACCAGTTATTGAATCATGCTAAATTACCTAGGTTGACTGCATGCAGATTCTTCCTTATACAAGAGTTGCCGGAATCACAATAGATAAATATAAAGCTCTAAAATTTTGAATTTATCTATTCTTTGAGAAAATATACAAGGGAGGATTCTCCTGAAATGGATTCATTCGAAATATACAGAAGACCAGTTGTCAAGTTAAAGTTAGAGCAGAAATGAGATGTACTTAATAAAGTTAAGGCAAGTAGTTATTAACAAATAAGTATTTGCTATTAATATATTTTTCACCTTCAGCTAAAAAACTGAAGCGTGGAGAACTTATATCGTCTTGAGATGTAGGTCCTCTTAATACGAAATTTTGTATTTTCGGCATTTTGAATGGAATTGCAGACGAACATTATGTTTTATTGGTGTCTCCCTCGTTTCATACTCAAAAGGTTTTTTGATTGACGTACCCATGCAAACGTGCGCAGTACCTACCCTCGTTTGAGCATGCAGAGATACCAAGCTAGGAAGGACAAGATGATTATCAATATCACCGCCAACACAATCAGCCCGATCATCCATGCCTGCAACCCATCACAGTTGGGATTATCTTTTGCACATGCGCAGTAGTATCTGTTGACGTCATTGTAGCAGACGTACGGCCAGGAACATGGAGAGCTGCTGCACTCGTTGATGTCATCCTCGCAATGAAAGCCGGTCCAGCCAGGTGCGCACGCACACTCGTAGTAGAGGTCAAAACCTTCAGCACGGCGGTAGTTGTTGCAGTTGTACACACTTTCATCTTTGCCTGGAATTATGTATGTAGAGGTGTAAAAGGAATTAGGTGTGTGGCAAACGGGCACTTGGTGGATTGAGTATGGTATATATATTGTATGGCTTTTAGCATTATTCCAGCAATATCACGGCGGGGGACATTAGAAATGGGCTTCACACATTGTACCCATGCGGGGAATCGAACCCGGGGCTTCGGCGTGACGAGCGAACGCTTTAACCACTAGGCTACCCGACCGCCCCGGCACTTGGTGGAGATTGTATGATACGAAGCTGATCATTCTGTTATTCTCACAGCGAGGCTGCTCGATTTATTGATATCCAGATATATTTTTAACTGGATGTCTTATCAATTTTAGAAATGTTAAGGTTATTGTTAATGTGTTGCTTTCTTTCTCTGTGTCCAATCAGCTGTGAAATATATTTGTCAGTTGTTAATCAAACCGAGAAAAAAATGAATCCTAGTTTGTTTGATTTCAAATCCGTGAACGGGGAGAAGATTTCGAATCCCTTTTAACAACGTTTCTTTCAACCTGCACGATTGCGGGATGTACACGATCCGATCCGTGTTTTTTTTTATTGAGATAGTTATTCATAGTTACATAAGCAATCGTACTCAGTCAGTGTTTGTAAGCGGGGCTCTATCCAAGTCAAGTATTTTGAAGGCTGGCGTTTCACAGGGGTCGGTGTTGGGTCCCTTTTTATTCATTGTATTTGTTAACAACATTGCTGATGAATTAGTTTGCATAACAATACTCTTTGCTGACGATACAGCACTTGACTTTTCTTCACCAGATAATCAACTAGTTGAATCAACTCTAAATTTAAAACTAAGCAAGCTGTGTAACTGGGAAAAACGCTGCAGCTCGTTAATTAAATACAACCAAGATAAAACAGAAGCGGTTATATTTTCCTAAAAAGATGAATCAGACCTTATTACCTTGTACTTTGATGAATGTAAAATTAAGAATGTTCAAAGTCATAAACATTTGGGTATAACGTTTGCATCAAACGTAGAATGGTCTCCCACGTAGATAACATAATTAAATCAACATCAAAATTGATAAATTCAATGAGAAAATTAAAATTCCTATTGAACAGAAATACATTACACTGCAAACACGAAAACGTCGTTTTTTTCCGTATATGGTCATTGGACGGAAAAACGACTAAAAATTCATTAAAATTGATTAATTGGTTAGCGTCTAGAAAGTGTCCAGAAAAGAGTCGAGTTTTTCAAGCGTAAAATGGACGGAAAAACGATGCTTTGTGCTCCGCCTTGTACAACTGTTAACGGCCAATCAGATGGCGCTGGTACCCCGACGCACGTGATTCCTAAGGCTTCCTTTCGGAAGCTTTAGGTTTCGTATTTCTGGCATGCCTTGCTCTAGTATCTGTCGCGCGCAGTGCAGCGAGAATTGCTGATAAGCCAGTTTTGGATATGTAACATGTTAATGAAATTCAGACACGCGCCAAGAATCAAACCAAACAATGTTACCAAGTTTATTGTGTTTATTTTATATCGGATTGTGTTTTATTCGGTTATGATAATAACTAATTTTTTAATGTGAAATTTACGAGAGGACGAGAGGTCGGTCACATGGCGTTCTTCACGTGACTGCATTCTTGAAATGGCGTAAACACTGACTGCTTCCACATTCCTGGGGAAAACCCTTGGAATTCCCTGGTACGAATTCATACAGAAGCGTGGTTGCATGCATATATAATTTTCATAAGACCCCATTTCGAATATGCGTGTGAAGTGTGGGATGGGCGTAATGTAGAATTATGAACTTAGTTAGAAAATCTCCAACTAGAAGCTGCCAGAATAGTTACGGGGCTCCCAAAGTATACTTCGCACAAACATCTGTATTATGAAACAGGATGGGAAACGTTAATAGAACGAAGGAGGAAACGTAAACTATGTTTGTTCTACAAAATACAAAGTAATATTGCCCCAACTTATCTTAAAGACATTGTACCAACCACTGTAGGTTCAAATATATCATATAATTTAAGAAATTCAGATAATATTGAGATTCCATATACTAGATTAAAACACTCAACGTGTTCTTTTATTCCATCAGCTGTAAGGTTATGGAACACTATTCCAGCAGCAGATAGAAATTGTACATCTTCATCCCAATTCAAGACATACATACAAAAAGAGCAAGTTACTGCACCTCCATATTTTTTTCCTATGGTGTCAGAAAGCTGAATATTTATCATACTCGATTAAGATACATGAAAAGCCAGTTAAATTATGATTTATACAGATAAGAGATAAAATGTGATCCAATACGTCAATGTGGTAATCCATGTGAAACGCATTTCATTATTTATTAGAGTGTCCATTGTATGTCCACCAAAGAAAATCTATGTTAATAATAATTCGGGACATTTTACAGAACGCCGTGAACAAAAATTAAATTAGATTTAAGTTTGATGTTAAACGGAAATGAATGTTTGTCCATTATCGAAAATCAACATATCTTTAAGGCGGTGCAAATGTTTATTAGTCATACAAAGAGATTTGGGTAACACTTTAATGTAAATATACTAGTATCTGTTTTGTACATTTCTTTTGTTAGCTATACACTCATCTTCTTTTCTGTTTTCCTTGTATATGATTTACTGTACAAGCTTTGTAAATACCATGGAGAGGGAGTCCTAAGTTGGATAACTTGTTCCCAATCCATTTCAATCTGAATAAAATATGTTTAAACAAGTAAACAGGAACTCGATCGGCATCCACCCCGATCACGACATCAATGGGGTATGTCTTAAAATTTAAGGATTTATGGTTTTTTAATCCAACATTAAAGTTCCATTAGAAACGATTAATTTGGAACAGGTGGTAATGCTAAACACACTATGTTCTTCCATCATCTATGCTATCCAATGTAGTCGCCATTTGTAACCAAGAAACGAGCCAAGGCCTGATCCCAATGACGAGGAAACCAGCGAGTGCTCTGACCAATGAGCGCACAGATTACATCGACCAATCAGCACTATTTCTCGTGCAACATGTGCTACAGCCTTGGCGGCATCTAGTCTACCCATTGCTGTAATATGAAGCAACGGTAAGGTTCGCACACAGTACATGCAGGTTCGGAGCAGGGCTCATTTGACTTCCAGGAGCAGTAGTACACAGCCGGTGATGGAGGAGTGAGTGAGTGAGTGAGATCGGTTTAACACCGCTTTTAACAGTATTCCAGTTACATCATGGCGTGTCAGCTTAATGTGGTAGGAAAACCCGAAGTGATGCAGGTCTCAGTCGTTTACCACTTCGGTGAAACCCACCAGCACGGGTATGGTGCTGACAAACCTAGAAACATTATCGGAGCGAGCCGGGATTCGAACCCACAATCATAGGTTTCTGACGTGCCCAAGGGACGCAACTCTGCACAGCGAATCGCGGCGCCTTAGACGACTGGGCCACCCGTGACCCCCGGTGATGGAGGAGCGTAGAGTAAAAAACACGTGAAGTATGGACCATGACCTAAATGAAGTTGTAGCAACAATTTTCTGGGTCGGGTTGATAGTGAATATATCTTTCCTTTCGAGGCTCTTGTATTTGTGTGGTCTTGTATAAAGGTTGAGTATGTATGTAGTCTCACTGGACGATTTGATCAATATCCATGTCACAGATGCCGGGGGACACCAAGAGAAAACGTCACACGTTGCATAATGTGACGATTGGAATAGGGACGAGTCAGGGCTTTACCCACAAGGCTAACTGCTACCCCGATTAGCATATCATAACTTACTTTTACAGCTGCCCCCATTCTCGATTGACATGGGTCCTGGTGCGATGGGGCGACGGTTTAACTGCAGGATACGGAGCAAACAAACAAACGCTATAACTTACTTTTGCATGTTCCTCCATTCTCGCATGGCCTCTCCATAACAGTTGGTTTGATTGTGATGACATCCGAGTATACCCCTGCTTGGTCCTGGGCGTACACACGAACCTCATCGTAACCATGGTAACCAGTGTCAGGTTGGTACTGGAAGGTCCTGTAAACCCAGTTGAGGGAGTCTGGAGGGTGGGGGAGGAGGAGCTGGTCACAGGGGATGCCGCTCTGAAATCAGTTCAATATACTAGTTGATTATTACGCTGGTTTCATTACTATAACAATATATACTGACGGAAAAAAATAACTGTGTTTAATAGAAAGTGGTGTGATTGTCATGTTATTGACTATAACAACATAATATGTTGCCATTCGTCTGATGTTTTATCATAATGTGTGTTGTTTAATGCCGCACTCAGCAATATTCCAGGTACATGACGGCGGTCTGAAAACTAATCGAGTCTGGACCAGACAACCCAGTGATTAACACCATGAGCATCGATCCACGCAATCGGGATACGATAACATGCATCACGATAAACCAAGTCAGCGAGCCTGACCACCCGATCCCTTTAGTCGTCTCTTTCGACAAGCATAGTCGCCTTTTACGGCAAGCATGGGTTGCTGAAGACCTATTCTACCCCGGATCTTCATGGGTCCCTGGGAATTGAATGTGGTGCTTAACCATCTCAACAAAATAAATCAAATCCCAGGTTGGGGCTCTGAATATCTTTTGTTGATCTTCAAGCCTGCATGATCACAATAAGTCTATCCACTCAGGAAGCTTGGTTCCGTCACCCATAGTTAAAATGGAGCTGCTAGCTGCTACGTAGATGCTTAAAGTTGAACCCTTCAGATTCCTTGTTCATCTAAGGTGACACAGGAATTCTTCAACTTGTGGTGAAGTGGCTTTAACAGTTGTGAACCCCTTGGATCTCGCAAACTGGTCACAAATCTTCAATTTATCTTCAGATAGACTTCTAGTAGATCTACAAAACCATAGGATACATACTGTCTTGGCTGTTCTGGTTTAGTTGGGTTGAACGTGATATGTTCCAAACGTGAGGTTCGTAGACATCTTTGATGGCGTGAGGGTGAAGTAGAAGGTTTGGCCAGCTTTAAGGATGGTTTCCCTGCCAATGCGACGAGCTCTTGAAATCAAGGTTCTTCCTGGCTAATAAGGTGCGACCAAAGGTAGTAGTAGGAACAGTTGTATCAGTGCTGTTGGTGAGAGCGCCTGCTATCTGTCTGTTGAATCTGGTTGCAAATATATCTGTTATGTGCAAGAGTTCTAGGATACTTACCACTCAAACAATATTCAGAAATATTTATATATATAATTTATACTATTCTACTCAATACATACACAATGTATAATCTCCAACAGCGCCAAATAAGAATTGGTGGCAGCGTGTTAATACATACTTACAATTCGACTCCGTTCAGTCCTCCTCTCTCACTCACTCATCTAACCGTAAAAAACAGCAAATTACGTCACAACCAGCTGATCGGCTCTCACGGTAAACAAAACGTGACGTCACAGCTGGTCACTGAACTAATATTAACTTAGATATTATTTTATAACACAAAGCATACGACTAATATAATCAATTAAGAAACTGAATGAAGTAAAGGAAATTAAAATACGACACTTTATGCAATAATTGTAAGGTAACCGAGGGAACACAAATATCGATGACGTCATGATTCCAAAATGGCGCGGCCCGGTAGCCTGGCATGTCGCTCTGTGCAGTCCGTCAGCGAAATACCAACTTAAGGTAATTTACGGCAAATAAACATAACCCCTGCGTCTATTAAATTGTTACTCACGTAAACACAAATGTTAATCACAAATTAACTTGGAATAGTGCCTATAAACTGAAGATAAACAATGAACGAAAACAGGACAATGTTACTCGCGATATCCTAGAACTCTTGCCCATAACAATATCCATCGAGTTGTTGACATGGAGACCCCAGCGCCCAGTCCAAAGTAGATGAATTTAGTTGGCTCCCCAGCCGATTATCGAGACATTGGCGTAGCGGTGGTTGAAAGTATGATGAAGCTGAAGCTGCATCTGGTAGACCGAGGCTGAATATATAATTCTTCGGTCTGAATAATTTTACAAACCATGATGATCGCGACCGTGCGGACGTACTGCAGTGTTACCAGACGGGACGTCGAGATCATTGGGAGCATATGCCAAATCAAATCCCAAGCATGAAAAATGTGGGATGATTTGACCTTCCCGGTTGATCGTCGCTATCCCGCAGTTCTGGTAAAGTGACAACTGATTCCATTGTGGTGTGGTATAAGGGCTCCCATTCTTGTATGGAGGAGACGATGAAGGGTGGTGCCTCCCTGTGAATTATTCTGCATGCCGTCATGTGAGGTCTACAGTAGTTAGAGACTCGGTCACATTGACGTAAAGCTTCAGTCGTCAGATCGTGCGATTGCAGCATTACGTACAAGTAATATGCAAACCAATCTGTAAAAAGCAATGACCAGCATAGTCGAGTTGTTTGTAGTCAGTGACTTCTTGACATGTAAATCATCCCGCGCAGGAAACAGGAATACTGAATTCTTGCCGGGACGAGGTCCAAGCTCCTTACACGGACAATCTAGTGTCAACTGTGTGGTAGATAGACGAAGTGGTGTCCCAAATTCTGAAGCATAACGGTGTATATGCAGTCAGTTCCCTGGAGAATTTGTGACGTAACCGTAACTCCATGATACCAGCCTAGTTCGTCAAGGGTGAAAACTGGACTTCAGTAAGATGGCTGCAGAGAGAATGGTTCTACATCGTTCTTTTCCCTATTGCAGGTATATTAAGACGGAAAGAGATCATTATCACCTTATTTTGTACACTAACCATCTGGTATCGATACCGTTACTCCTGAAATATCCCTCTTCCTCCTCGCACCACCTCGTTAGTCCAGCCAAAATCTAACTCCATAATACCAGCCTAGTTCGGCAAGGTTGGAAACTGGACTTTTATAGTCAGTTAACTCCCTTGCCTGGGGAAGATGTTCCACGGTGAGGGCGTAGTACTCTCATAAAAATTCACTGTAGACATGATCTGTACCAAGGCTTTAGTAAAGGACCGATGATATGAGAGATTACTTGGTAGCAACCATGTCAATGTTTGACGCAGGTACAGCACTCTTCTTCGCTGCTGCTTGAAGATTTTAGCCATGGTCTGACGGTGAAGTGAGCGATTTGCTTTTCTTAGATTATGAAAGCATCTGGATTCTTTCTGCTTGTGAAACCGGTTGATATGTGGAATGGTCTTCCTACGTGGAGGGATATTCCCCCTGATGGGATGATCTTCAAATACAAGCTTGAAAACATCCTCATCTTGAAATAGACAGGAGGCGTTAGGGTTCGGAGCCATGGCCAGAGAATTTTCTTCAGAAGTTGAAGTAGGCTGCGTGAAGTCTTTTATTCATCGTCTTATATGCTGTATATCGAGTATAAATGTTGTCAGAATGCAGAGTGTCTGAACGTTTAAGAGTGCGTGAACCCTTGAAGTTGCATGAATGCTGGGGGCTGCCTGTAGGTTGGGTGCTGCACGAAGGCCCGAAGCTGTGTGAACGTCTGTGGCTTCGTGAAGGCCGGAACCTGCATAAAGGTCTGTGAATACGTGAAGGCCGGAACCTGCATAAAGGTCTGTGGATATGTGAAGGCCGGAACCTGCATAAAGGTCTGTGGATACGTGAAGGCGTTAGTGTTCGGAGCTGTAGACAAACGGTGTGAGATCCGTGAGATCTGTGAAGTCTCCTCAGAGAATGACGTTGATAAATGTAGGGTGTGTAGAGTCCTAAGTCATCCTCAGGTGATGCTGCATGGCAAGTAAAACTTGCTGGGTAACGGTGAACATTGTAGGCTGCATGTAGGCTGAGGCTGTGCGAACGTTGTGGAGTGCGTGAACCCGTGAGGCAGAGTGAAGGTCTGCAACGTCATGAAGGAGCTGTTTAACATGAGTGGTTGTGACTGCTTGGATAGTGGCGGAACCGCAGTCTGGAGCTGCGTAGAGGTGGTGGGTGATGTTGGAGGTGGATGGCTGCGCACAGCTATCTTTCTTCTGAGTTTTTGAAGAAGACTTCGTGGAGACCCTCTGTGAACCCCTTTACGGTGAAAAAACATTCTGCTCTGTAGTGGTGATCACCTTCGCATAGTTCCCATTCTTAGTTGGAGACGATGAGGAAGAGGATGAACTCTTCTTCTCCGCCAGAGACTGCAAGTTCTTCTTCTTCGACTTCGAGGAGCCCTTTAAAAGGGAATCAACATTTCTGCTACCTAGGATAGACTGAAAAGAACTTCTCTGAAGTTAGACTCCCTTTCTTCATCTGAAAAAGGTTAGGTGTGAAAATGAGAGAGTGGCGAGTTACCGACTTGGTCAAGTGGTTCTCATGCGCATGCGCGGCTCAAATGGTTGAGCTGTTGTTTTTTTCTGTTCCCCGGGGCCACAGTTCAGGAAGTTGCAGAAAAGGGAGAGATAAGCAATTTTTTCGGTCAGGATTAGGTAAAAATATTATATAACATAAACCTTTCTACTAGAAATGTAGTGTAATCACAATTATAGATCAGTTTGATATGTATATGTGTATTATATCTTAATCCAGTAATTAGCAGTGGCATATCGAAAATTCCCGAAGACAATGTGACTCTGCACTGACCGCGTTGTATGAGCAGGGGACCGCGGTGTTCAGGTCGCCGATGGTGAGGTTTCCGCTAGATGGCTGAGTGTAGTAGATGGTCATGTTGTCGCCGACGTCAACGTCGTACGCTCCAAACTCCCATCTGTATGTTGTAGGGCTGCTGTCATTTACTCGTACCTCCTCCAGCAGAATCTGGAAATGCAAATTACTCTGTCCATTGAACAGCCTTTCTACGTTCACGCCTCACATCCTTGCTGAAGTCCGATCATTGCTAACTACACTTTTATATATGAACCATAATACTGGTTTCCTAACGTTTGAATACGTTTTAGATATCCAATGATCCAACTCTGTCCTGACCTAAAGGTGGATTTAAGGCTCTGATCATATATGACAGTTCCAGGAAGTCATTCACAAGGCCCAAGCCCTTTTAACCCGAGTTTTACGGACCAAATAGCTAATTACATAGAGGCCGTGTTAAGAGCTACACTGAATGTGGGCACCAGACTGTGGAGCATACAGTTCCTTAAAAACGCTTAATTCAAAGAGCGTCATACAACTCTTCCAAGTTATGTGCTTTCAAAATGTTTTATGGAAGACATAAGAGTGAGTGAGTGAGTGAGTTTGGTTTTACGCCGCTTTTAGCAATATTCCAGCAATATCACGGCGGGGGACACCAGAAATGGGCTTCACACATTGTACCCATGTCGGGATTCGAACCCGAGTCTTCGGCGTGACGAGCTAACGCTTTAACCACGAGGCTACCCGACCGCCCCGGAAGACATAAGAAGATAAATAGAGGTTATCACGCTTGTGTGTTTGGGGATGGTAAATATCCCGCATTAGGAATAAACATTGTATTTAGCGAGCCTTGGCGAGCTAAATACATAGTGTTTATTCCTAATGCAGGATATTTACCATCCCCAAACACACAAGCGTGATAACCTCTTTATCATATAATGTCATTCTTTAATTCTGTGTTTCAAAATCGCTTTCCCTCTTTCACAAACAATGCCGAAACATTGCAAGTTTTCCTGGAATGCGCGCATTAATATTTATTACGTCTGAGGGTAAGTGATGTGTCAGTCGGACAGTGACAGTGGCCAATATAGTTCCAACTGAAATCTCTTTCTTATACAGTGGCGAAGCAACATATACGCAATGGGTGTTTTTAATTGCCTTTCGCGGCAATCCATCGGTCTGTCTGCTGGAGTAACTGCCATTTGTCAAAGGGAAGCTACTCTAATCCTAGTCTATGAGACGTCACAGCCACGGTCAGACGTTGTTGACAGTCGGTCTGTCCTGTCATAACGTTAAGAAGTGTAGTCAGATGTACACACAGCGACAAAAGGAAACAAGGTAACAATTTAAACATATTTCGGCCAAATCCAACTATTTTAATTTGTGGAGAGGTTCAAGCCGCAGAGGACTACAAGCACAGATATGGCTACTGATCCCACTTGGCTAGGCCTCGTGGCTTCGCAAAATTGTGTCGAAATTTATATCTTCAAAGTTGCCAAAACTTATTAAATGCCTTAGCTACGTCACAGTTAGACACTGATTTTCAGTATATTAGACTGTTCTTTTGATAATGAAAGCAATTATCTCTGTAGTTTCTCCAGATTCCCGATGGTTAATTCTGACTCGATCGCCAAATGACGAGGGCGACGCCATGTTTGTTTATAAACAGTGAAAGTAGTCCCTACTTGACCTTTGATATTTGCATCTCTATCCGCATATGACCCCAACGGATATCGTTTTTATCCGTTGGCTTTATCCTGCCGAGAAACCTACCCATTATATGATAAAATGATGTCTGATGCATTTCCCTATTTCAGGTGAACAAGTGACAGTATGGTCACAATTTCATTGTGATTCATGAACACATAGTCAGAATCGTACAATAGAATCTGCTTTTAGTATAGATTCCTTAGGATTTCGGACATGGTTTTGTGGAGTTCTATTTACATCAACCTGCCCGAGGAGAAATGGATTGTGTGAATATGCCTTAAACATCTACAGTAAACTACGGTTATAACGAACACGCTTATAACGAACTGACGAATATAACGAACTAACTTTTTAGTCCCGACTATTTGCTGTAGTTATGCTGTATATATGCTTATAAGGAACTACGCTTATAACGAACTAAAAATAGTAGTCCCTTTGAGTTCGTTATAACCGTAGTTCACTGTACTTGACAGGGTAAGGAGTTTATGCCTAGGTATCTTGACACAAAATATGGCTCATCTGTTCCCCCCTTGATTAAAAGGGCTTGCGACAGCTCTACATAACGCGAGTGAGGACGGTTTTACGCCACTTGTATCAATGTTTCAGCAATATCATGGCAGGAGATATACCAGAAATGGGCTCACATAGTGTACCTATGTGGGGAAATCGAACCCTGGCCTAAGGTGTGACAAGCGAACGTAACGGTATCTAATGTGAAATAAGCACTTTATCATCACGGGCAAGAGCAAAGGCTCTGTGTAGACGTAGAGAGAGCAACACGTTGCTACGTCGCCTACCAGGACTGGATGGGCCGGATCTGCTTGAAGGAAGCTGACTCCATCACTGAAGATGAAGGCGCTGGGGGCATCGTTGACGGAGGTAATGATGAGGCTGATGTTTACTGCCGTTTCAGCCGGTGGTATCTCAGCCTGAGGCACCTCATAAAGAATTACCGGGACCTCTACTGATCCGTAGTAGTTGGTCGCAGGTGTATAGGTCATCCTGAAATATATCATCTCGATTATCCGACGATTCCACTGAGGGTAGAAAGCAGAATAGCGGTGACAATTACATGAATGGATCACTGAAAATCAGAGATGACACCAGGTGTTTTGCGAAAATGGTAAGCATGTCATCTCTTAACAAGAAGCCCAGCTGTTGAACAGATGCACACATATATGAACCACATTCATGTCCATGCGGTTTTTGTTACATGCATAGCCTACAGAAAGTTGTCAATGTTTCTTTTCATTTCGTTGGAAAATGCCAAATACTGATTGACGCATATCTACATATGGAGCATAAAAGTTTGGTTTCCAAACATATAACAGAGCCAGCCAAAGTCCTCTTAACACAACTTCCCTCATATTAAACAAGAACATATTGCAGAACTGTAAAGAGTTATTATGTAGCGACTCACAGAGCCAGCCCAACTCCTCTGAACATGACTTTTCACATACTACACACAAACATATATACAACTGTACAGCTGTCTGAAGTAGCCACTCACAATCCATCCTCTGACAGCGTCAGTTCTAAATCAGCCACAGCGAAGTTGTCACTAATCTTGTACTTGACCACGTCTCCATTGGCATCTGTGGACGTCATCTGGTATATCAATGTACCTGGAACATTAACGAGTGATGTAAGTTGGACACTGTCTGTACTCTATTTAGTGGGTTGTCTTTAACCCATCTTCAATATTCCACTAGAAAGGCATGGCTGAATGATGGAGGAAGAGAGTCATAAGTGAATCATGTCTTACACGTTCACCGCTTTGGTGACACATGCGAGCTCACAGATGCTGTAATCCTATCAAGGATTCTGTGAATCCACGGGGGAGACATTCTGTATATGAAGCCTAAGACCCCAAACTCACCAGTTCCAGTTTGGTGGAACCAACGAGCACAGGTAGAATACTAACAAACGAAGGATTGGGCCAATATGTAATCTGAATTTAAGACCACCTAGGTTTCACAGTTAAGTACACGTCTCTATTCACAGTTGGATGCGACTCATACCCTGGTTTTCCTGTATGACAGGAGAGACAAGCTAAGAGACATATACCCTGGTCTTCCTGCATGGCAGGAGAGACAAGCTAAGAGACACATACCCTGGTCTTCCTGTATGACAGGAGAGACAAGCTAAGAGACACATACCCTGGTCTTCCTGCATGGCAGGAGAGACAAGCTAAGAGACATATACCCTGGTCTTCCTGCATGACAAGAGAGACAAGCTAAGAGACACATACCCTGGTCTTCCTGTATGACAGGAGAGACAAGCTGAGATACACATTCCCTGGTCTTCCTGTATGACAGGAGAGACAAGCTAAGAGACACATACCCTGGTCTTCCTGCATGACAAGAGAGACAAGCTAAGAGACACATAGCCTGGTCTTCCTGCATGACAAGAGAGACAAGCTAAGAGACACATGCCCTGGTCTTCCTGCATGACAGGAGAGACAAGCTAAGAGACACATACCCTGGTATTTCTGTATGACAAGCAAGACAAGCTAAGAGACACATGCCCTGGTCTTCCTGCATGACAGGAGAGACAAGCTAAGAGACACATATCCTGGTCTTCCTGTATGACAGGAGAGACAAGCTAAGAGACACATACCCTGGTCTTCCTGTATGACAGGAGAGACAAGCTAAGAGACACATAGCCTGGTCTTCCTGTATGACAGGAGAGACAAGCTAAGAGACACATATCCTGGTCTTCCTGTATGACAAGAAAGACAAGCTAAGAGACACATGCCCTGGTCTTCCTGCATGACAGGAGAGACAAGCTAAGAGACACATATCCTGGTCTTCCTGCATGACAGGAGAGACAAGCTTTGAGACACATACACTGGTCTCCCTGCATGACTGGAGAAACAAGCTAAGAGACACATATCCTGGTTTTCCTGCATGACAGGAGAGACAAGCTAATAGACACATACCCTGGTCTTCCTGCATGACAAGAAAGACGAGCCGAGAGACACATGCCCTGATGTCTTTTCATGACAAGTGAGAAAAGCTAGGAGTCACGTACCCTGGTCTTCCTGCATGGCAGGAGAGACAAGCAAAGAGGCATACCCCTGTCTTCCTGCATGACAGGAGAGACAAGCTAAGAGACATATACCCTGGTCTTCCTGTATGACAGGAGAGACAAGCTAAGAGACACATACCCTGGTTTTCCTGTATGACAGGAGAGACAAGCTAACAGACACATACCCTGGTCTTCCTGCATGACAAGAGAGACAAGCTAAGAGACACATACCCTGGTCTTCCTGCATGACAAGAGAGACAAGCTAAGAGACACATACCCTGGTCTTCCTGCATGACAAGAGAGACAAGCTAAGAGACACATAGCCTGGTCTTCCTGTATGACAGGAGAGACAAGCTAAGAGACACATACCCTGGTCTTCCTGCATGACAAGAGAGATGAGCTAAGAGACACATACCCTGGTCTTCCTGCATGACAGGAGAGACAAGCTAAGAGACACATACCCTGGTCTTCCGGCATGATAACAGAGACAAGCTAAGAGACACATACCCTGGTCTTCCTGCATGACAGGAGAGATGAGCTAAGAGACACATACCCTGGTCTTCCTGCATGACAGGAGAGACAAGCTAAGAGACACATACCCTGGTCTTCCGGCATGATAACAGAGACAAGCTAAGAGACACATAGCCTGGTCTTCCTGTATGACAGGAGAGACAAGCTAAGAGACACATACCCTGGTCTTCCTGCATGACAAGAGACGTGATGCTGGTGAGCTGAGGAGGTGAATTAGGTATCTCTGTCAGAGCTGAAGTCAGTAGGAACTGGGTCTGGTGTGTGAAGTACGTGTCAGACACAGATCGCCGACGTCTGGAACTGCTGCTGTCTGGTGTCGACCTTGTGTTACAAATCTAAACAGAACACGATAGACACAATCATCATATATAATAACTAATATGCAAAGATTATACAACTGTGAACAAAGAAGGGTTTTTAGCATGTCCATTACATGTTGAAGACAGAACTGTCATATGTGTCGGAAATGATAAACCTACACAACGGCGTGTCAATACATACTTATGTTAAAAATACTGCATAATATAGCGGAAGATGATTGGATCTCAATAAAACATCTACATATAAACATATAGGTTGATGTGTCCATTTATGATACTCAAACCTCCGGCTAGCTTAGAAAACAAGGTTTAGTCAAACACAGGCGTTATTCTTTTTATTTTTATTGGCCTTCACTCACACTTTGTATAGCGGTATGCATGTGCACTCTTCTGTGCGGAGTTAGGTTTCTGGTGTTCACGTGCAAAATGGTCTACAAGCAGACCGTGTAGTTCGATTAGCGATAAACCTCGCTACCCCCAGGTAATCATTGTGTGAGTGATCTATTAACTGAACTACCGTCAAACATATGTTCTTGTCAAATCGGACTTCATTGTACTTTGGTGTATTACTGTCATGTCTCCGGTAATCAATGTAAACATAGACTATCACGTCTCGACATTCCGTTTCACGTGCATTGTCAGTATTGAATGGAGACATTTTAGTTATTGGCTGTTTTGTTTGTTTCGCCATTTACACTGTACAAGAGCCTGGAACATTAAATACAAAGAACGTTAAGCTGAGTGTATTTTATATATCCAGTGAGGTACCGACCTTGGGCTTTCTGAGCTTCCCGATTGCCTTCAGAGATGGACGGAACAACCGTCCTTTTGTATCCATTCTCTTTTTTCCTTAGATTAGTATGTTTAAAATTGTGACCGTCGATATTCTCCACTTTTAACATTATTCCAGCAATACTAATGTTGCCAAGACGGGTCTTAACAAAACAGAGACCCGCGGAGATCCGGGGTAGAAAAGGTCTTCAGCAACCTATACTTGCCGTAAAAGGCGACTATGCTTGTCGTAAGAGGTGAGTAACGGGATCGGGTGGTCAGACTCGCTGACTTGGTTGATGCATGTCATCGTGTCCCAATTGCTTGGATCGATGCTCATGATGTCAATCACTGGATTGTCCAGACTCGATTATTTACATACAGCCGTCATATAACTGGAATATTGCTGAGTGCGGCGTAAAACAACCAACCAACCAACAAACAAACACGAAAACCGGAATAAACATAAAGGGCAGACTGCTACTCACTTTGACCGTGACCTGAGAGGTCACGGGGTCTCTGACCTCCGTGTCTGTTTCATAGTGACAGGTCTTGTTGCTCTGTTGCCACTGTCGGGCATCTGCATCATAAAAAACATCATTGACCAGAAACTTTCTTCTCACGTTGCCTTTCGGTTTTATTTATTGCTGGATTGCTGATATGTAAAGCTTCTACATTGATTAATATTTTCACGGTAGGGCCTGTTATGCCTGCTCACGTGGAACATAACTTACTGAGATTGAACGTTGATTTACGCCACTGTATTACTCTATTACGTCGACCAAGTAAACAGGTGATTGATAGCATTATGATTAGTTATACAGTGAAACCGTTTCAATTGAGATAGCTTCATCCAAAGTCAAATTATCCGTATTAACAAATTTCCGGGTTTCCAGTTATGAATAGCATGTTTATGTCTATAAACTGTTTCGAAATCCATGAATAAGGAATGTGTGAGTTGAGTTTCACATTGATTTTAGTTTAACCAGTTGAGATGTCAACGGAAAATTACTATTTAGGTAATCGAGAATGGGTATAATGTTGACTAGGGAAGGGTCATCACCAGGGAGAATCTTGGATAAGACATCATAACCAGCGGATCCTGGATCCACTGACACCACAGCGCCACCTATGGTGCGTGAATAAGGTTACGGTAATGTAATGGGGCAGCAATGTATGTCCGCGTCATACGACAAATCAGACCTTATGCTAGTACTTCGCTACTTACTGACATCGTTGTCACGAACATGGTGGTACCATTAAGGATAATAATTAGCGGATCCTGGTACGATTAAGGGACGTTGCTCTGTATTTGAGCCACCTCGCCTTCGACCACTGGTCCACCCACGACACATGTATAAGTGAGTGAGTGAGTTGGGTTTAACGCCGCTTTTAACAGTCTTACAGTTATATCGCGGCGTGTCAGCTTAATGTGGGAGGAAAGCCCGAAGTGATGCAGGTCTCAGACGTTTACCACTTCGGTGAAACCCACGAGCATGGGTGTGGTGCTGACAAACCTAGAAACATAATCGGGGCGAACCGTGATTCGAACCCACAATCATAGGTTTCTGGCGTGCCCAAGGGACGCAACTCTGCACAGCGAATCGCGGCGCCTTAGACGACTGGGCCACCCGTGCCCCCCACAGGTATAAGGTAATGGAAATAAGTGAGTGAATGTGTTTGGTTTTATCCCCGTAATAGTATGGCAGAAGACATAGGGCAGGACACATCTCCTGTTCAGTTGAATCCCCAAAACCCATTGAATTAAACAACACAAAGCATCCGCTTGGAAGTCACGTACCCGTATTCCAGTGAAGCAGCATCAAGGTTGTGTTGGTGACCGTGGGGTCATAGTTGAAGGTCACGCTCACCGGTCCTGGCATGAGAAGATTACCAACACTCGTGAGAGAGAAGGAGAGGTCTGTTTCCAGATAGTTGAGCCTCTTTCTGAGGATCCTGTCCGTGAAGGCATCTTCTGTGGTTGATGTAGATGGGTCAGTGATGTAGGGGACAAACTCAACCGAGGCGTCAGACTTGTATTCTGTCTCTAGATCAAGCTTCGTGAGCTGAGTAACCACAATGCTCTGGCCGGTTTCTAGACCTGGATCACAAGACAATGAGAACAATGTGAGATGATGAAACACACGAACATACAGTGTACAGCAGCGTATGTTGAATGAAGCGTCAAACTGTAATATTCCAGCTATACCACAGTTATCTTAAATAAGGAAACACACTACTACCGACAGCATGAACACTAGATGCGACTATTTGACCCAATTTTAAGTCAGCCGTTACAAGAAGCACCAGGGATTATTATGTTTCTATTGTTTCTTATGAGAAAGTAAGTGCGTACTATTAACCCATTCAAGTCACGGCTGTAGAGCATCTTCCCGAGGCAAGGGAATTAACTGACAACAAAAGTCCAGTTTCCACCCTTGCCGAACAAGGCTGGAATTCCTGGGATAGATCGTAGCGCCACCGGTGGCTGTTACGAGTTATGTCCCTTCTATGCCTCTCCTGTAGACCAATCCGATTCCACCTCTCGTTTCACTTGCATTTGCTTCAAACAAAATGACGGCTTCCAGTCAAAACGATCTTACGCCGCAAAGTGCATCAAATCAAGCGAGCACCTTGATAAAAAACATTAAAAGATTTGGAAAAGATCTTTGACAACGAGTTGGCGGTGCACATGCTTTGTAAATCCTGCAACGGTTTACGAACTGGATTTCGATTTGGCTGAGCGATATTGATTGGGCTATGCATAGACTCGTTAGTCCAGCCAAACTGTAACTCCATAATACCAGCCTAGTTCGTCAAGGGTGAAAACTGGACTTTAGTCAGTTAAATCTATTGCCTCAGTGTGATGGCTGCAGAGAGAATGGTTCTACGTCGTTCTTTTCCTTATTGCAGGAATATTAAGACGTAAAGAAACCATTATCACCTTATTTTGTACACTAACCATCTGGTATCGATACCGTTACTCCTGAAATATCCCTTTTCCTCCTCGCACCACCTCCAACATCTACAGTGACGGCAGAACCATCAGACGACGTCGCCATCGTGGACATGTCTGTCTCTACTACAGTGGAGCCCAGCAACTTGGTCGTGCACAGCTGGGCCTCATTACACATCTTCATGAAGATGAACATCTCTGTGCCTGGAGCCATGGTGAAGGCTGACTTGTCCGTGGTGCCGGGTACCGAGGCATTATAGCCTGGCTTGTACTGACTCAGCATGTAGATATTGCGGCCATTTAGTTTAAGGTATCCATCTGCAACTGTAACCGTCCCCGACGTGTTGTAGCCAACCCACGTGCAGGGGAAGATGTCACTGATGCTGGCCTCGGAACTCCCAACACAGAAATCTGAAGATGAAGCATAGTTGTCTTTCAGGTTTCTGTTAATTGATGATTGTATAAATTGAGCATATTACGTGAGTGTGTAAGTGCGTGAGTGATCGAGTGAGTGAGTGAGTGAGTGCTCCACATTTAGCAGTATTCCAACTATATCACAGCAATGGACACAAGGAATGAGCTCCGCACAGTGCACCCATATGGAACCAAGGTGAAAGGAGTGGCCAATGAACGCTTAAACAATTAGGCTACCCTAGGCCTATCAACCAGGTGACGATGAAGCGATAAAAGAAAACCACTATATTCATCGATAGCATTTGTTTTGAATTAAAGCCATTTTATTAAGGATTCAAATGTATTAAATGATCAGGTTCTCTTTAATCCAAGTCAATACTAATACCATAATCATTTCCTACAAATCTTTATTAGATATGGTAGAGTAATATTTCCCTGCTTTTTATTTTGGATAACAACACATGCTGAACATGATCTCACTTAAATCACTTCATGAGATGAGCCTCCTCATCAACTGTTACCTGTATTGGTACACACTCCGCTCATTTGAACTACGATTCATCACCGACAACAAAAGGATACACCTAGACACCAAGTAAGTAATTTCACCTCATGGCCAGGGAACAGTTTGCGAACACCTGGTGTTGCAAGAAAAGTATCAATTGGTATCGAAAACGCTAGTGATCCTGACATAAGACGTGAAGGTATTTACAAAAAAAAACCATAGCCATCCATTAAGTTACCTATACTAGTTCATATAATTTGATCTTATAAAAAAATTGGTACTTATTTCCCTTATGATTAGCATGGAGCGAGCAGATCACATTGATTGCAGTATCTCGTATATATACGTTATTTGTTTGTGTGTTAACGCCGGACTCAGCAACATTCCCGATATTTGATGGCGCTCTGTAAATAATTGAGTCTGGACCAGACAATCCTGTGGTCAATGATGTTTGTATGATGCAGATGCCCGACAGTGGCAACAGAGCAACAAGACCTGTCTCCATGAAACAGACAGGGAGGTCAGAGACTCCATGACCTCTCAGGTCATGGTCAAAGTGAGTGGCAGTCTGTCCTTTATGTATATTCCGGTTTCTGGTTTGTTGGTTGGTTGTTTTACGCCGCGGTGAGCAATATTCCCGCTATTTGATGGCGCTCTGTAAATAATTGAGTCTGGACCAGACAATCCTGTGATTGACATCATGAGCATCGATATACACAATTGGGATACGATGACATGCATCAACCAAGTCAGCGTGTCTGACCACCCGATCCAGTAAGTCGCCTCTCACGCCAAACATAACCGCCCCTTATGACAACCATGGGTTGCTGTAGACCAATTCTAATCGCATCTTCAATGGGTATCACGTAAATGAACATGAACGGGCAGTTCCGAATGAAGAGTAAGATCTATGTTGTGGAACAAGGCTTTGAAAGGCATTTAGAAGTGATACACATAAGGAAGAGAAGTTATGGATGTCATCTTCTTTATTATGAGGAACACAACGTTTCGGAGTATATGCTTTCTCCTTCATCAGGTGAATTCAGCGTTGGCAGTACACAATGCCATGTATTACTTTCGGGGATCATTTGCGTTTTGTCAGGGTTATCTTTTGTACGGGGGGCACGGGGGGCCAAGTCGTCTAAGGCGCCGCGATTCGCTGTGCAGAGTTGCGTCCCTTGGGCACGCCAGAAACCTGTGATTGTGGGTTCGCATCCCGGTTCGCCCCGATTATGTTTCTAGGTTTGTCAGCACCATACCCGTGCTCGTGGGTTTCACCGAAGTGGTAAACGTCTGAGACCTGCATCACTTCGGACTTTCCTCCCACATTAAGCTGACACGCCGTGATATAACTGGAATACTGTTAAAAGCGGCGTAAAACCCAACTCACTCACTATCTTTTGTTCAGAACGAAATTTCTGAAACGAGGGCGAAGGTGTAAAGAAATGAAGCCAAATCATTTTTGAAAGCTGGCATTACAATGAGCTGATTTGCAATAAACCCTTAAACATTTCTGAAACAAGGGCAGAGATGTCAAGAAATGAAGCCAAATGTAGCAGATCTAGGAGCTGATTTGCCTCTTACACTGGGCAGTAAAATGGTTCGCTCAGGATTCACCTGTTGGCGCAACATTTCTGATTTTAATGATATTGCTCGTTCATTATACATGATATTATCATTTACCATATCGCCTGACACTCTCATCTGCAGACACCGTCCAGGAAGCACCCACGGTGTTTTTGTCTTTGGTTTTCATGGAGTTTGGCGGCACCACTTTCTCTCCAAGGGATTCAGCACCCACTATTGTCGTGTTGACATCATCAACAAGGGGAGGCTCAAGCAAAACGGTCACACCTAGGTCACACATTTCACTTTATTGATTAATTCATTCAGGGTGGAATCAGATTCTTCAAAAATAAATTTTGACGAAATTTTAAACACATCCATTTTCTGAATATCCAATTCATAAATGTCAGCAGTTTTAAAGACCTCAAGTATTTAATATATGTAAGCCTCCAGAAAAAAGAGTAACACTCTACTGTTTGGTGTATAAAGGTGGGCACCGCTAGAAAAAAGAGTATTTCTCTACTGTCTGACGTATTAAGGTTCGCACCTCGGGAAAAAGTGTAACACTCTACTGTGTGATGCATTAAGGTTCGCACCTCGGGGAAAAGTGTAACACTCTACTGTGTGATGTATTAAGGTTCCCACTTCGGGGAAAAGTGTAACACTCTACTATGTGATGTATTAAGGTACGCACCTCGGGGAAAAGTGTAACACTCTACTGTGTGATGTATTAAGGTTCGGACCTCGGGGAAAAGTGTAACACTCTACTATGTGATGTATTAAGGTACGCACCTCTAGACAAAGTGTAACACTCTACTATGTGATGTATTAAGGTTCGCACCTCGGGGAAAAGTGTAACACTCTTCTATGTGATGTATTAAGGTTCGCACCTCGGGGAAAAGTGTAACACTCTACTGTGTGATGTATTAAGGTTCGCACCTCGGGGAAAAGAATAACACTCTACTATGTGATGTATTAAGGTTCGCACCTCGGGGAAAAGCGTAACACTCTACTATGTGATGTATTAAGGTTCGCACCTCGGGTAAAAAGTGTAACACTCTACTATGTGATGTATTAAGGTTCGTACCTCGGGGAAAAGTGTAACACTCTACTATGTGATGTATTAAGGTTCGGACCTCGGGGAAAAGTGTAACACTCTACTGTGTGATGTATTAAGGTTCGGACCTCGGGGAAAAGAATAACACTCTACTATGTGATGTATTAAGGTTCGGACCTCGGGGAAAAGTGTAACACTCTACTATGTGATGTATTAAGGTTCGGACCTCGGGGAAAAGTGTAACACTCTACTATGTGATGTATTAAGGTTCGCACCTCGGGTAAAAAGTGTAACACTCTACTATGTGATGTATTAAGGTTCGGACCTCGGGGAAAAGTGTAACACTCTACTATGTGATGTATTAAGGTTCGTACCTCGGGGAAAAGTGTAACAATCTACGGTGTGATGTATTAAGGTTCGCACCTCGGGGAAAAGTGTAACTCTCTACTATGTGATGTATTAAGGTTCGCACCTCGGGTAAAAAGTGTAACACTCTACTGCGTGATGTATTAAGGTACGCACCGCTAGAAAAAAAAGTAATACTTTACTTTGTGATATGTTAAGGTACACACCTCTGGAACAAGAGTAACTCTCTAGTGTTTGATGTATTAAGGTACGCCCCTCTGGAACAAGAGTAACTCTCTAGTGTTTGATGTATTAAGGTACGCCCCTCTGGAACAAGAGTAACTCTCTAGTGTTTGATGTATTAAGGTACGCCCCTCTGGAACAAGAGTAACTCTCTAGTGTTTGATGTATGAAGAACGCCCCTCTAGAACAAGAGTAACTCTCTAGTGTTTGATGTATTAAGGTACGCCCCTCTGGAACAAGAGTAACTCTCTAGTGTTTGATGTATTAAGGTACGCCCCTCTGGAACAAGAGTAACTCTCTAGTGTTTGATGTATTAAGGTACGCCCCTCTGGAACAAGAGTAACTCTCTAGTGTTTGATGTATTAAGGTACGCCCCTCTGGAACAAGAGTAACTCTCTAGTGTTTGATGTATTAAGGTACGCCCCTCTGGAACAAGAGTAACTCTCTAGTGTTTGATGTATGAAGAACGCCCCTCTAGAACAAGAGTAACTCTCTAGTGTTTGATGTATTAAGGTACGCCCCTCTGGAACAAGAGTAACTCTCTAGTGTTTGATGTATTAAGGTACGCCCCTCTGGAACAAGAGTAACTCTCTAGTGTTTGATGTATTAAGGTACGCCCCTCTGGAACAAGAGTAACTCTCTAGTGTTTGATGTATTAAGGTACGCCCCTCTGGAACAAGAGTAACTCTCTAGTGTTTGATGTATGAAGAACGCCCCTCTAGAACAAGAGTAACTCTCTAGTGTTTGATGTATTAAGGTACGCCCCTCTGGAACAAGAGTAACTCTCTAGTGTTTGATGTATTAAGGTACGCCCCTCTGGAACAAGAGTAACTCTCTAGTGTTTGATGTATTAAGGTACGCCCCTCTGGAACAAGAGTAACTCTCTAGTGTTTGATGTATTAAGGTACGCCCTTCTGGAACAAGAGTAACTCTGTAGTGTTTGATGTATTAAGGTACACACCTCTGGGATCAGCGTATGTTGTGACCAGTCCACCCCCGTTGGTACATCTGACGGTCACGTAGTATGTCGTGTTGTGTTCCAGGAGGCCCACAAGTCCGGAGTTCATCGATCCAGGATTCTCTCCAGTTTCTACAAATGTCTGCAACTTCTCTCCTCCTGGCGCTGTGCCTATCGCCCACTCGTAGTTCTGTAATGTCACACATGTATTCCTGTAGCTCGATATTTACCCGGCTTATATACAGTTAGTTACATGTTAAAAATCCTTCACTGGGTATCTTTTCACTTGGCCTCCTTGTCGTACTTTCAACAGTAGAGGAGTGAGTGTGTCTCCTTGTCGTACTTTCATCAGTAGAGTGAGAGTGGTTTCCCGCTGCCTTAAAGAAATATTCTAGCGATATCACAGTGTAGACAAATGGGCCTCACACAAAGATGGGAATCGAACTCGGGTGATTGTAGTGGCAAACCAGCGCTTTAAACCACAGGGTCACTACATTAAGACACTGTACTCACCGACTAGTCTTATGATTCCTGGCAGGGGCGGTCGGGTAGCCTAGTGGTTAAAGCTTTCGCTCGTCACGCCGAAGACCCGGGTTCGATTCCCGACATGGGTACATTGTGTGAAGCCCATTTCTGGTGTCCCCCGCCGTGATATTGCTGGAATATTGCTAAAAGCGGCGTAAAACAATACTCACTCACTCACTCACTATGATTCCTGGCGGAACAGGTGGAGGAAATACACACCTTTTCTCCTGACACCTTTAACTAAGGTGAGGTGAAATGGGGTTTAACGTCGCGTCCAAGATTATTGCACTTATATAGCGACGTGCATGCACGTGTATGTGTGTGTGTGGCTGCTTGTACTAGTCCGGACTGATGCCGATTTATAGTGCTAGCTCACTGAGATACCATGCCGCAGTTTAACATGAATACCCCACTCAGACACAGTATACTGACTCCGAGCCGACCAGTCCTTGTTTTAGCCCCTTAATGCCGAGCTCCAGACAGGGTAACAACAAGTACAATCTTTTAACGTCTTTTTGTATGACGCGGCCCGGGATCGAACCCTGGACCTTCCGCTCTCCGGGCGGACGCTCTACCACAAGACCACGGAGGCGGTCACCTTTAACTAAGGATTTATGTTTGACATATTGTTTTACAGAGGCCTCACGTTACCATAATTTCGCTCTCGTTGTCATTACACTTCCACACAGCTTTAATAGTGTCGTTTGATCCTTGGAACGTAACAGGGGTGAAGTTGCCCTGAGTGACGTCGATGTAGAGCATGACGTCGGTGTCAAACAGCGGTGGTGACGTGTCGATGTTGAAGCCGTCAGATGACGATACGGCCTCTGTTCCAGACCCAAGGACAGCTTTCACTGAAACATGTCATGCAGGTGTTATCAGACTGTTGGAGGTCTTCATTCTTTTTCATGTTATCTTTTAATCGTATTTATGTTTTCGTAACACCACAGTAACTGCTGTAAAACGAAATAAGAAAGGACTTACAAATGAATATTCTGCACATCCATGTCTTCACTCTTGCAGGTGTATAACGAGAGTTCGTAAAAATAAAACTTCAAGTCTGTACGGAGACAACAGTTGTTAATAGCGTCGTGCCCTTGGTGTACCATGGCACATACTTTTTCAGGACAATCAAGGTGACTTTGGCCAATTTAAGAGGACAACCACACATCCCATACTACAGCAGAATCCCCACAGGAAAGTGATAAAATGTGTTTAATCATAGCAGCATACTTCCTCCTTAACAACTGTTGTTTTCTCACCTGTAAGGTAGTACAATACAGGGACTACTTCTCCCTCTACAACTGTTGTTCTCGCACCTGTGGGGTAGTACAACACAGGGACTACTTCTCCCTCCATAACTGTTGTTCTCTCACCTGTGAGGTAGTACAATACAGGGACTACTTCTCCCTTCACAACTGTTGTTCTCTCACCTGTGAGGTAGTACAATAGAGGGACTACTTCTCCCTTCACAACTGTTGTTCTCTCACCTGTGAGGTAGTACAATACAGGGACTACTTCTCCTCCCTCTACAACTGTTGTTCTCTCACCTGTGAGGTAGTACAATACAGGGACTACTTCTCCCTTCACAACTGTTGTTCTCTCACCTGTGAGGTAGTACAATAGAGGGACTACTTCTCCCTCCACAACTGTTGTTCTCTCACCTGTGAGGTAGTACAATACAGGGACTACTTCTCCCTTCACAACTGTTGTTCTCCCACCTGTGAGGTACTACAATACAGGGACTACTTCTCCCTCTACAACTGTTGTTCTCCCACCTGTGAGGTAGTACAACACAGGGACTACTTCTCCCTCCACAACTGTTCTTCTCTCACCTGTAAGGTAGTACAACACAGGGACTACTTCTCCCTCCACAACTGTTGTTCTCTCACCTGTGAGGTAGTACAATATAGGGACTACTTCTCCCTCTACAACTGTTGTTCTCTCACCTGTGAGGTAGTACAACACAGGGACTACTTCTCCCTCTACAACTGTTGTTCTCTCACCTGTGAGGTAGTACAACACAGGGACTACTTCTCCCTCTACAACTGTTGTTCTCTCACCTGTAAGGCAGTACAACACAGGGACTACTTCTCCCTCCACAACTGTTGTTCTCTCACCTGTGAGGTAGTACAATACAGGGACTACTTCTCCCTTCACAACTGTTGTTCTCTCACCTGTGAGGTAGTACAATAGAGGGACTTCTTCTCCCTCCACAACTGTTGTTTCTGTAAGGTTGAGGCCGTTGAGGGTTATCTTGACCTGGTCTGTTGATGAGCTGTCACAAGCCGCATCACATGTGTACATGTCACAGGGAGTCAGGCAGGGAATACACGGAGTATGTACCTAGCAACACACAGAACACGTTAGAGTAAGATGACGTAACGTCACAGGGTGTCAGGCAGGGAATACACGGTGTATGTACCTATCAACACACAAGACACGTAAGAGTAAGATGACGTAACGTCACAGGGTGTCAGGCAGGGAATACACGGAGTATGTACCTAGCAACACACAGAACGCGTTAGAGTAAGATGACGTAACGTCACAGGGTGTCAGGCAGGGAATACACGGTGTATACACCTAGCAACACATAGAACACGTTAGAGTAAGATTACGCAACGTCACAGGGTGTCAGGCAGGGGATACAACACATAGAACACGTTAGAATAAGATGACATTGTTGACCAAAATCGAATTCTAATATGACTGGGTACAGGGTATTCATTTTCATTTGGAATTCTAGGTTTCACCAGATATTTCTAATTTCTTCTAATTTTTATTGAAAACTCTGAAAAACAGTAGAGCAAGGTTGAAATACATCCACACATGTGTATGAAACAGGCAAAGGGCTAAGCCTTGTATTGTGGCTCGGATACTTATAGCTTTTTAGAGTGACGTCAAGCTTGTTAAACAAGTGAGAAGACACATCTTTACCTCAATCTCGACAAAAATCAACCGAAAGCTATCGGCCGGTATCCAGTCTTACATTCCTGTCAAAAGTGCTTGAAAAGGTAGGATCAACCCCATCAAGACATTTGGATACAAACTGTCTTCTCGAGAAAAACAGGTTTTAAACAGGGTTATAGAACAGAGAAGCACTTCTGAAGGTGACAATATATTTACTAAAAACTACAGACAAAAGGAAAATATCTGCTCTCGTTTTATTAGATCAGTTAGCAGCCTTTGACAATAAAAATAACAGAAAACTACTTATCAGGATGGAAAATAACCGGATAGATGCCAGAGTATCATCAATAAGAATGTTCCTTCTGTGAAACACAACTTACATGATGGTGCCCCACAAGGATCTTTTCTCGGACCAGTTCTTTTACATTAATTTCCAAACACAGCAGCATGTCACTGCGCACCAACAATACACTGATGATAATCAGCTGTATAAATCATTCACTGCTGATGAATTATCATCATCGGCAATTTGGAAGCTTGCTGTAGACTTATTGATGACAACACATTCTTTGAAATTAAATTGGGATCAGACTGAATTCATGCTTTTTGGAGAATTGTTTTTTAAGTAACCAGTCAATCAGATCCAGCTACATATACCTCTATCGGAGAGTCTGTGTTACCATAAGAAAGTTCAGAAATCTTATTTTAATGATAAACATCTAAATATGACAGGGCAAGTATATCTGCAAAACAGCTTCTCCTCATCTTCGTAATATTGTCAGAATATGAAATTATCTCAGTGAAAATGTAGAAGTGAAATTGTAGAAATGAAATCTGCTCCTCGGTAATGTCAGATACTGCTACATCAGACTCAACGTTTACAGCAGATACAGAATATGTTAGCCAGAACACTTACCAATACTAGAAAGTACATCGCTCCAGTTATAAAACGACTTGCATGTTTAACCACGTCTGAAGCTACTCTCTAACGTACCAATGCTATAACAATGAAGCTCAAGCCTAACTTATAACCTCCTAGGGTACCAACGCGTTTGCTACGATCCAAAGACAAAAAGCTCATCTCGACAACACAGGCAGAAACGGCTTATGGAAAAAGATCCTTCAAACACGTAGCAGCTTCTGTGTGAAAACGTTCCTTTTGTAGACAGGCTTTTCCCCAAACGGTTCCTAGACTGGGACTCAACAAGCGTGCAAAGCATACTGTGTGGATGTTGTAAAAGTGTACATTGTTATTGTTGTTATTGCTATTCGTCCGTGTAATATGTCAAACGGTCAGACTGAATGAAGCTGTCATTTATCTCTGTCAACATGCGCCACATCTCACCTGCTGGTACGGCACTACATCAGAGAGACCGGAAGCTGACCCGATTCCTGCCTCATACCGAACAATGGCGTTGTTACCTCCTTGGAAAGGGTTGCCATAGCGACACAATTTCTCCTTGTCAGCTGGCATCACCAGGTCACGAAATGAAGCCGTAGCACTCCAAACTTTTAGGTGTCCTTCCGAATCTCGTTCAGTGTCAGGAATATAGTTCTTGTAGTTCCAGACTCCCAGGAAGAGTTTGGTGTCAGGAGAGAGACGCGGTATTCCACACTGCTTCGTCAGCAGATCCCCGTCTATGGAGACTGCCATGCACCAAGTAACCTACAACAGTTAATTTAAACGCATATCATGCTTATCTTATGCTCGTGTGATGACGTTAAATAATTTCACAACCAGGGTGAGATCTTCATATGAGATCAATTGAGGTCGTTGTTGAGTTTGTGAGTGAGTTCCTGAGTTGGGTTTAACGCCACTTTTAACAGTATTCCAGTTATATCACGGCGAGTCAGCTTAATGTGGGAGGATAGCCCGAAGTGATGCAGCTCTCAGACGTTTACCACTTTGGTGAAACCCACGAGCACGGGTATGGTGCTGACAAACCTAGAAACATAATCGGGGCGAACCGGGATTCCAACCCACAATCATAGGTTTGTGGCGTGCCCAGGGGGACGCAGCTCTGCACAGCGAATCGCGGCGCCTTAGACGACTGGGCCACCCATGCAACCTGGTCGTTGCTGAGACGTCATTGAAATGGATATATCCGAAGTTGTTCCTGCATTACCTTTTCTTAAGTCAATGAAAGAGTGGCGTCCCTGTCTGGATCAACTTGCAGTCGGTTCGAAACCCAGATTCGTCCCAATTGTAATCCATGGTCTCTTAGTGTCATAACAGTTTTCGTGTGTTTTCCCAAACACCTGGTGTCATCAATATTTGATAGTTATTCATAAACACATGCTTATGATATCGTCGGAAGTAACGATTTCATTGGTTATTTCCAGCATTCTGAGCTTATACGCAGCAAAATTGCTGACATACTGTTCAAAGCCATGTTAAGTTAATCGCATATTATCCAGTCTCTATTTATGAATTCTAAACTTGCATCTATTTGTCCGACAGAGTTCACCATTAGTCACATTGAGTGAGTGAGTGAGTGAATATGGTTTGAATATTCCAGCAATATCACCGCGGGGGACCCCGGGAAATGGGTCTAACACATCGTACCCATGTGGAATCGAACCCAGGTCTTCGGCGTGACGAGCCAACGCTTTATCCACTAGCCTACCCCACCGCCCCTCAGTTACATTGAACACGTTGGAATGTTAACAGTAAGTTAAATACAGGTAAGAACAGAGATACCTGTGAACGTTTCATCTGCGATCATCCCCTGATGTCAAGCCTCTATGAAAGTGACCCACCTCTGATCCCCTTGCTTCGTCTCTCTGTGTAGTGAACTTGACAATGTACTGATGGTAATCTCTCGAGGGGTCTTGTTGAAGATCTTTCACTGCTTCTTCAGGTTCGTTGAGGTAGTCTCCGTAACCACACCATGCCACTAACTTGGCTGCTGCACCTACACACAGTATGGAGGAATATCATCTGTACTACCAAGGCCGAAAATAGATGCATGACATGTAATCTTCACGTAACGTCCTATCATCAGAAGAAAACAGGACAGTCATGTGTCACGAGAACCACCTATATATTACTGGCACATGGTTACCGTCAACACCCAACTTCTCATCACAAACTTGTAGAAGCAAACAGAAATACACGGACCTGCAAATAATTGTACTCCACAGGCCTTCCTCGGGTTAAGATTAGGATTCCCGATATCAGTCTTGCCGGTGAGAGAACCGGTTCCTTGAAGTTTCTTCTTTTCCTCGTCCGTCAGCTTCTTCACCTCGTAGCCAGGGTCATCCCCATCCACAGATCTCTTGGTGATGTTCTTGTAGTGCCTCTCCGCTTGTAGGTAAGAATCACAGTTGCACGTGCAGGACTAGGAAAGAAGAGACACAGTATTGAAACAGCTATTTGAAGATAATCGGTGACCAAGTTTGGTTTAACTCGCCTTGAGGAATGTTTTAGTTGTGTCACAGGTTGTGAACTTGATGTTGGAGGAAAGTCTAAGGTTCGTAAGTCTTTGCCATTTCACACCTTGGTGAGGCCCACAGGCACAGGTGTGGTGGCGACAAACCTAGAAACACAATCATGGAGAATCTGGGATTCGAACCCAGGACCAAAGGTTTCAGATATGTTTACGGGGTGCAAACCTATTCTACCCTTGGGGTGGTGGGTGGGGTGGGGTGAGAGTTTGTGTGTGTATCAATGAGTTAGTGAGTGGGTGAGTGTGTTCTGTTGCCTTCGAAGCATTTTGCTAGCTGTATTAGAGACGGGGTAACGCAGAACTGGCTTCGCACCTTGTGTGAAATCGAAACAAGATCTTTGATATAATGAGCCAATGCTTTGACTACGGCACGATCCTGCCGCCCCGTTAGTGATGATACACTGACTGTAATTCTAAAGTCAATGGAAGTCTATTTCACCTTACTGTTTAGAAATCCTCTAATAAAAATAAAGGCTGCATACTGCATTAACAGGTTCCACCCTGCAACAGGCACAGACAGACTCGGTCCAGTCCGGTGTTGGTGTGTAGTCATAGTCCAGGATGTAGTCATCTGGGCCGTCCCAGAACAGGACACTGGTGACCGCCTGACCATCACCTGCTGCAGCTCGGATAGATAGCTGAAACACACGGAGTCAGTGGGTGAAACATCAGTAGTAATCTTAGTGATACAAAGATAAGGTTGGGCTACGACAGTGATGTAAAGTGATGACCAAATCACAAATGATACATCTTGCAGCCTACATCAGAATCATACGGATTAAATCCAATACCTAGAAATTAATATGAAAAAGTGAACCTATTATTCAACTTTGCGGGGTCGCTCGGTAGCTAGAATCTTAGCTATATAGCTTGCTATGTAGACATCATGTAGGATAACTTCTGTAATGATAGAGTCAGTCCAAAGTAACAGTTTGTGTAACATGAAGTACAAAACAGTTTAAATCACAAGAGTGTTTGGGCACGTCAAAGTGGACAAAGTGTTCATAGTTTTATTGCTCATAATGTATTAATTATACAGACCATCTGTGCGCCTATATATAGGTTCTCCTTATTTCATACATGACAACCTATAACAGATTTAGCTGAATTTGCGATTCTTTGCTGCAAGAACTATTTATGCCCATGCCCCATATGGCGACAAAATTGGATCGAGTGGTCTGTCTTGGTACACGTAATTTAGATGCTTGCCTGTCGTCTTACCCCAACTACATGGGGCGTTATTCATAATAATGGAATCTGTTTCGGCGGATAATCAAGACTGGTAATTCTCTTGCATTGACATTTTATATTAAGCACCCTGCCATTGACAAGGTCACAATAACTCTTTCTTGCCTTTTAGCATTGATAGGAAAACGTTACTGGGGTGGACTAGGTGACAAGATCTATGAGACAGTTTGTATCATAATACCTTATACTCCCCGCCATTCACAAGGTCAGCATCTCTGAAGTAGGTTCCAGAAAACATGGTGTCAGTCTTGGTGTCTCGGGAGAGTTTGATGTCCACTTTGCCGGACTCGGGATGGACGTTGGCTGACCTGTAGGTCAAGGTCAAGCTGCGGTTGTTGCTGTCGTAGTTCCGGTCTGACTCCAGGTACTTCCAGTCCGAGTCATCAAATGTGACCTGTCTTACAGGACATGGAGACACGTCGGGCACAGGGTGGTGCAGGAATGTGCCTACAGACAGAAAGTAAGTGCAGGTTCCAAGTATTTCTCATTACTTGCAAACGGTTATAGCAATCATGTGTCCGCTACATTATAGTGCATAGATGAATGATTCTTGTTTTATATCACAGTCAGCAATAAACCCAACTATGTTGCTGTGGAGAAGACAGTATATTGGTTGATCCCGATACAATACATGGCGCTGTCAGCAAGGTCACACAATGTAAACACTCAAACATCATGTGATAAGCTTTGAGAAAACAATCGGACCTACTCTACTCTTCGCCCTCATTGGGCTTTAAGAAACAACAGGCCACCGAAATACAGGAAACTAAACCGAATGACATCATGTATAACAACCTATAATCTTCCTCTGACTGCCTTGAACTACAATCCAAAAGGAACAATTATTTCGTTACCCTATCCATAAGTTAAGGAAAACATGCCACAGTGTACACTGTCATTTAGTGTGAATGTAACATACGTGTTATCTATTACTTCAACCTTGTTTATCACAACTTTGTACCATTCACCATTTGTATCAAGAATCCACACAACATTTCTGCACCCATGTATGAATACCAAACCTTAACAAATCGGTTACCTGTAACGGTGTTGGCAGAGCCGCTCCAGCTGATGTCGTGAGTGAAGTCATGTCCGTCGATGACGAGGCCGGAGGAGGGGAGGGAGTTGTCATACAGGACTGGTGGAGAGTTTAATGTCGACTTGAGACCAGCAAAGTTCTCCACCTCGAGCCTCACAAAGTAGGTAGTGTTGCCCTTGGAAAGAAAACATGAAACTTTAATATCTAGAATAAATCCGTACACCTGTCAAAATCTACATCCAATTGTTGTAAATCACCCACCTGCATAGTGATGTCCATGAATTTATACGACGTGTAGTTGACATCAATCTCTATGGAATCTACGACAGTTTCTTCCGCCGAGTCTTTGTCACAGGAGGCTCTCTTCAGCAGGGCTGCGTGGTAGCAGCGGATCCCCGAGTCTTCATCACTGAAGTCTGTCCAGTAGGTCTGAAGACTCTCACTGCTCGCTGAGTAACTCAGTTTCTGACGAATGGAACCACACATTGTCATCCCGATACAAGTCTGTTTCTAGAGGAGGTTGTTATTTCTATGATTGTTTCCTGTCAAGGCACGACACCCTCGACTTTTCGTGAGCACCTGGCATCATCACTGTTTGATAGTTATTTATAAGCACATGCTAATAATATACAACGGGGTCTGGTTTTAGCAGAGATATCTTATGACTGTGGAAAGGGTTTTGTCACTCTTATTACGAAACAAAGTATGATCATATGAACTTTCTTCTGCTGTTCAAGATAATCAATATATTTCTAAATTCAGTATTATAGTTTCTTTTGAAACGATAAAGTATTCCAGTATTACTGTAAAAGCAAAGAAATACAGTGTATGTACAATAAATGTGTCCTAAATATGTCAATATGGGACCAGGTTTCACGTAGATAAAAAAAGTAATGTTGTTTACGTCGACTGTCTATCATAAAATCCTTCTGTACATGAAAAATAGCCTTTATTTGCCCAACCAGAAAGTTTTATTTGAAAACACCAAGCCATCCTTATATACGAGTTAAGTGTGTCACTAAACATACAATGCATCAAAAATTCAAATACAGTGGTGATTGGTTTACCCTAAAGGCTTCATATCAATGCAATTTTCAAGACAATTTAAGACATGATTCCGGTTGAATCCGAAATGGTGATCTTTTGGTACACCGCTTGTCTCCTACTACGCTTCAACTCAACATGTTTCCGTTGTTCCCAAGAGGATTAAGGAGGATTCATCATTTCTAGGTATACATTATGAGGAAGCATGGAAGGAACTGAGAGTTGGATTTATTAAGTTGGCCGTGTCACCTACCATGTCATAATAGGGCCCTGTTCTGATCCTGCCTTTGACTGGAGGTGTGACGTCCACATGGAACATGTGACTAGTCACGTTGCACTCTCCGGCCTTGTCTGCACCTAGAGTAAGGAACACATTCCTAATATGAAACGTAGCTGTTTGTAGGGAAGGGGCTGTTTGTGTGAAATGGGGATAACTGAACTTATATAGCGATGGGCATGCACACCTGTATGAGCTGCTTGCACTAGGCCGCACTAATGCCGGTTTTATAGTGTTGGGAGACAATGACATAGTTTAAGATTGACATCCCACTCAGACACAGCATACTGACTGAGCCGATCCGTGCTTGTTTTATCCACACATGCCAACGCCAGGCAGTGTAATAACAAGTACCATCTTGTTACGTCTTTTATTATGACGCGACCAGAGGATCGAACCGCTGTGCTTTCACTCTCCAGGCAGACGCTCTATCCACTAGACTACGGATGCGGTCAGCTACATGAGGAATGATGAATGATACAACTATTTGAAACAATGTTACACATTTCACCATATTTAAAATGTGAATTTAATAACATGCACTTTATGAGCTCTGAGATTAATTAAAGAATTAAATCTAGATCCACACCAAGAAGCATAGACAGGTTCATATGGGCAGTGATACCACACAGGGGTGTTATTATTAAAATATCCGCCCACACCGTTTCTCAGTGAAATATGAAATATGCTCATGAAGACGAAGTAATGATACATCTCTAAGTGAGCTGAAGACATATCTGAAGTATCAACCCATCTCAAGACGTGAATGTATTCACGCTATTTCTTTTGACAACAATCATTCATGACCTTCACACATCTGTATATCAGGCAATATTACCTCAGTGTTTCCGTCGTTAGCAGCTACAACACCATGTCTCTGACTTTTTGCTTCAACTTACCGACCACCCAAGCATAGTAGACTCCGTTCTGGCCCAGAGACAGATTTTCAAATTTCATGAATGTGTCCTTCCCGACATTTTGTAGGTCCACAATGTTGAAAATACCTTGTCGTTCATCGTCAGAGATGGAGCCTCTTTCAGTCTGAAAAATGTCACCAACATTAGTGAAATCTGGAATTACAAAGGCCACAGCGACTGGATGATAGAAGCATAAGTACTAGTTTGCGAGGGTCAGCTATACTCACAAACTGCCCACATCTATAGATGTCTGCCATCTATAGTCACAAACTGTCCACATCTATAGCTGTCTGCCATATATACTCACAAACTGTCAACATCTATAGTTGTCTGCCATCTATACTCACAAACTGTCCACATCTATAGATGTCTGTCATCTATAGTCAAAAACTGTCCACATCTATAGGTGTCTGCCATCTATACTCACAAACTGTCCGCATCTATAGTTGCCAGCCTCCGTGTTGTTGGACAGGCCCACGTAGTACATCATCATGCCAATCCTGGATTCGAATCAGTCCCACGCTACATCTACGTAGGTGTCAGTGTTGACAAATTCCTTCATGTCGATGACACCGGCTGAAACACAAGGCGATGAGATATGTTCAGGAAGTGGTGTTCGCGATTACTGATCGATACATTCACCCACACGACTATTCTTACAAAGTAGCAACACCTTGAGTCAGAAAACCCATAGATGGTCATATTTTGCCAGGGGTAAGTAATTAGTGTATATGTTCTGAATAAGATTTGACAGACAGCGTCGTGGAGCCGTCTTGGGTGTAGAACTTGGTTATGGTAGAAAATATTTAAACGCCAGTTATATACAATTAGAGCCCCATATTATTCTTATATTTACTGTGCAATGTCTATGTTTTCCTACATATATTAATCTACGTGGTTCAACAATTTCGGGAAAAGTGAAGGTCTCACCGGAGACTCCTCCATCAAAGCCAACAGAGAAGCCATTGGACGTGACGTCAGTCCTAGAACCGGAGCGGCTGTGTGCTCTCACAGTGAAGTAATACATTGCCGTGATTGGGGTGAGGTCAAGGTCGTAGAAGGTCACAGTCTTGTTGAGGCCAACGTTGACAAACGCTACAACGTTGACACGTGTTTTGGCGAAACGGCGGTCAGTTCCAACAGCAACCTCGTAGAAAGCGACTTCTTGGTTGGAAGATTTATCTTTGTCCTCATCAATAACGTTCTCTATAAAGGTGAAAGTTCAGGTATTTAAAAAAACACACGAGCAATTTCTATGTTTTTTTTAATCCAGTCTTTAGGCATACAGCTTTTTATTAAATAATCTGATTATGTTTTGTTCTTGTTTCTACATTTTCTATTTGACAGTTTCTTTGAGTTCCTACATGAGAGACGGTAAGACTATCCAAATGTTAACATTTGTATGAGGACATGGCAATTGAATATGACAAATAAATCATCTAACCAGCTTTTATCCAAGTTGACACATCGTCAGCGTTGCCATCGCTGCCAAACTTGTCCCAGTTGGCGCTGACTTTACTTTTAGTTCGGAAGAACTCAAGGTCAAATCCCACGACATCTCCATCATTGACCTGTCCAGGCACCAGGGGGTCATCCTCGATGGTGATGCCGTTCGACCTGATGGTGTAGGTGTAGTCCATGGCGTTGGTCACCCGTAGGTACTGGTAGTAGCGTTCCATGTTCTGCATGTTCAGCTGGTCGTTGACGCCATGATTTCTTCCTGGAATTGAAGAACAATTTATGAGATTCAGCACAACAAACAACAGAGACAACTACAGCCGAACAAGTCAAATATATTTTAGATTTGAATATGACGGATTATACAAACTGAAGCATCTCAAATATCTAAAACAGTTAGGCGCCTTTTCAATTTACTACTTGGTCATCGAATCTTCACAATATTTTACAAATGTGGAGTAAAGTTAAATTTATTTTGTTCTGATAACTAATTTCATTATTGGACAATGTTTTGGAAATACATCTTTACATAAAAAAATACAAACGCCTTACAGAATACATGTGATCATTGTCAGCTGCTGTCACAACGCCCACCTTCTGTATTGAAGTACTCCTGGACCCTCAGACCGTCAGCCCTTTGTATTGCCCACTCATACTTGACCACTGGACAAGGGTCACCTGACACGTCCCACTTGGCCCCCATCCGGGACAGACTTGTCTGGAAATCACTGTAGAGAAACAAGGTCAACTACAAATTAGATACTGAATCATCTGAAGATGATGATATTACCAGACACGTCCCACTGAAGAGAAACAAGGTCAATCACAAATTAAAGACAAAAGGCACTGGGCGTTTTTTAAGTCTACCTTGTGGGTTTGAGTTGTTGGTATGATTTGAGACAGATATTCACGAGGTTTCACACTGTGTTCACAGACAATACTCACAGGTCTCCATCGTGACTTTCGCCATCCCAGATTCCAACATGAGTGAGCGGCTCCAAGCCCTGACTGAGGTAGGACATGTAGATACCGTTAGACGTCGATATTGTGCTGAGGCCAGCTCCGTTGGTAGCTTTTACTGTCACAAATATCTGTAATTTGAAATTAATCATTGGATGCGGTGTGTGTTCCTAGTAAATCCAAACTTAGATTCCCCTGTGATGCTTATTATGGAAGTGATGTTGAGAATAACACATTACCCATCTTGTGGGCATGACACAAACTACATATACAACTCAGGGATATCCCTTTTGTCAAGAGTCAAGGGTCAAGAGTTATCTCACCTGTCTCACTCCCTTCAGTATCAGGCCCGTGACTGACAGGTATCTCTTTGTGACGTCATCAGTCTCAAAGAACCCCCTCAGCTGTCCCCCTCCAGGTGAAGTGCCAACAGCTATCTCGTATCTGGAGAAGCCAAAACGTCGAAATGAGAGGCAAAAACAAAGCTTTTTATACGTAAAATTAAGAGAAGATGCTACTCCTGTACCTTGATATGGTCTTATTATACAGGAAGTGCTCAGATCTACATGTGTCTGTGCAAAGTGGCTATCAGGCTTCTTTATGCTTTCTTCCTGCATTACTGAAATACTGCGGGTTCAGAACATATTAAATGACTGTCATCATGACGTACTTGACAATCTCCGTCTCGTCATCAGCGAAGGTCTGCCAGGCCACGTTGACAGTGGACAGAGACTCCTGGCACACCGCGTCTATAGCCAGGCAGTCTGTGGACATACAGTTGTGAAGGATGTAGTAATGTAACACATAGTGTACACAGTAGTGATGTAACACAGTGTAGGGTGTTGTAATGTGACACATAGTGTAGGATGTTGTAATGTGACACATAGTGTACACAGTAGTGATGTAACACAGTGTAGGATGTTGTAATGTTACACATAGTGTAGGATGTTGTAATGTGACACATAGTGTACACAGTAGTGATGTAACACAGTGTAGGATGTTGTAATGTTACACATATTGTAGGATGTTGTAATGTGACACATAGTGTACACAGTAGTGATGTAACACAGTGTAGGATGTTGTAATGTTACACATAGTGTAGGATGTTGTAATGTGACACATAGTGTACACAGTAGTGATGTAACACAGTGTAGGATGTAGTAATGTAACACATAGTGTAGGATGTAGTAATGTTACACATAGTGTACACACTAGTGATGTAACACAGTGTAGGATGTACACATAGCATAAAAGGCCAAGAGGTGAAAAGAAAGCATTTCCTTGAAGCATTGAATGAAATGTAACCATCTTAACCATTTCAATTGTCCAAACGAAATGTTTGTAATTATATGAATCTGCCACATAGCTGTCTTAAACAATAGTCGTTCCATGTCATGAAACGTGTTTATCGGTCAAAATGACAGACATACCCTGACCAACAAGGGCGTCCTTTCTGACGTTTGTCATAGCACAGATCCAAGAAACTTCTACAAATAAACTGTCGAACACAGTCTCTGTAGAGGGCATTATGTCCACAGTCTAAGTTATTTACACAACGATGGCAACTACCTTCCTGTGTGTCACACTTGTAGGTGTTGAGCTTCTCGGTGATGACCTCGTCGGTGACGTTGATGATGTAGACAGACTTCAACTCCACCACAGTGCCCGGCGATGGGGGTGTGGTGTCCACGTTGATGGCGTTGGAGATGCTAGATGACGTCATTCCCACTTTGTTTATGGCCTTTACCTTGGCATAGTATCTCTGACCATGTGTCACCTTATCAGCTAAGCCTAAGTATGAAAACGTTGCCACTTTATTTCCAATTATCGTATCTTTCAAAAGATGTGTGTGTTTGTGTGTGTGTATGTGTGTGATTTTGTGTGCGTATGTGTGTGTGTGCGTGCGTGCGTGTGTGTGTATGTTTATGTGTGTGCGTGTGTGTATGTGTATGTGCGTGTATGTGTGCGTTCAGTGTGCGTGCGTGTGTGTGTATGTGTGTGCCTGTGTGTATGTGTATGTGTGCGTGTGTGTATGTATCTGTGTATATATGTGTGTCTGTGTGTATGTGTGCGTACGTGTATGTGTGTGTGCGTGTGTGCGTGTATGTGTGCGTACGTGTGTGTGTATGTGTGTGCCTGTGTGTATGTGTATGTGTGCGTGTGTGTATGTATCTGTGTATATATGTGTATCTGTGTGTATGTGTGCGTACGTGTATGTGTGTGTGTGTGCGTGTATGTGTGCGTGTATGTGCGTGTGTAAGTGAGATAGAGAGAGAATCTCGGAAGGTTGGAACTGTTTTTACACACAGATTCAGTTATCCTTCTGTACCTGAGACTAGATATTTGGCAGCATGTCCCGGCAGTTTGACAGGTGCTATGACGTCCTCCAGCCCCTCATGGGAGCCTACAGCGAACTCAAACTCTACAACCTGACTCTCGGCATCGTAGAACCCTGTCCATGTGCACTCCACTGCAGATCTCGGCTGCATTTACAGAAACAATGTGAAATTTCTTCATAAAATCTCGGCTGTCAATATATATATATATATATATAAATATGAAAAGTTTTACCAGAAGATGATATTGAAACATTTCATGGAAACAGTTGATCATTAGCTCATCATTGTGAGTGGTAATGTGAAGTGGAGCATTATATATTACATAATCGAAGCACGTTTTATCTCAAGGTTGTGGAATCAAGTCGATCTTATGGACAGACGGAAACACCCTTGTCGTCCTGTAAGTCGAGTCTGGGCAACAATGCAGTTTACCGGGCGCAGCCCGAGCTCTACCATCCGCTCAATTACCGTGCTATAGTGCCACGCTGTCTCGTTATACCGTTACCGTGCCTCACGCTCTGGTGACTCTCGCTTCACGATCCAACACCCGTTTTCGGTCTTAGGGAAACTTACACATCTTTACAATCAAACACCCGTTCTCGGTCTTAGGGAAACTTACACATCTTTACAATCAAACACCCGTTCTCGGTCTTAGGGAAACTTACACATCTTTACAATCAAACACCCGTTCTCGGACTTAGGGAAACTTACACATCTTTACAATCAAACACCCGTTCTCGGTCTTAGGGAAACTTACACATCTTTACGATCAAACACCCGTTCTAGGTCTTAGGGAAACTTACACGTCTTTACGATCCAACACCCGTTTTTCGGTCATTAGGGTTAGCTGGCTTTGGGCAAGGGTTAGTCATAAATTCTTACTTTTTCAAGCGTTAATTCAGTTAATCCCATTGGTCGGTCATGTTGACATAAACAATTGCGGGTGTGGTTTCAAGAAAAGATGAATGGGAGAGCGGGCCGTGACGTCACACGCATGCGCAATTCATTGTTTACTGAATTTCACGTGCATGTCAATAGTGATTCTAATGACATGTTAAACGAGCACTGATTACATGTGATAGCGCCTGTGGTCCAGTGGTAAAGCGTCGGCTAATTAACGCATAAATTAGCAGAGCCGGTGAGTCGGCGAAGCGCGTTCGAGCCCCAACAGCGCTAATTGGATCTGAAAAAGTGCGCCCGGTAAAGTGCACTACGCCCCGAGTCTGGACCAGGCAAACAGATGACCGACAGTATGAGTGATAATCAAGCAGTCAGCCAAGTCACTGAGCCTGCCGATTCGATCTCCATAACGCCATTAGGACAAGCATGAAGTACTGGATTCTAACCTGGATTTCTCAGAAGGGATTGAACTATACGTCGTACCTGAATGAAGCTTGGACATGTCAACACCCCCTCTGTTGGGGATGAGGTGTCCACCACAAGATAAGGGGAGATAATGCTAGCAGACAACCCCAGTTCATTTTCGGCTGTCAGAGTCAGAATGTTTGGTTTTCCTGAAACATATTTGATACAATTGTTTTAAAATATCTGCATGGAACAAATACACCATAAATCACAACATTTGAAATAAACTTGTAGTCTGTATGCAAGTCGTTTTCAAGGAGACTACTGGTGTCAGCAGAATTAAAGTTAACATCAGGATTTGTTCAAAGGTTTCAATTAATCTTATATTTGTTTTGGAACGCCACAAATAATTCTAACTGTGATAAAATCATACGATAAGTACGTTTAATATCTAAACGAAAACTAGATTACCAGTCTTGACCATCGCATAATTTGCTCATATCATAAAACACTCCTTCTGTTTGCTTCTGTCAATTCTTACCGTCAGTTGTGGGTTTGATGCCAGTGGGTAGCGCGCCCTCACCGGTCAGTAGGATATCCACGTCAGTCCGGGGCTGGACATCCTCCCCGTTGGGGTAGGTCCCCACAGAGTAGTACATCTTCTTGACTGGACTCTCACTGTCTGCAGCCCTCCAGGAGGAGGAGATGGAGTCCACCTCAGTCTGGTACAGTGTCGTGGTTGGGGTCAGTCTGCTCTGGTTGTTCTCAGGACCATAGCTGCGAGGGAAACTTGGACAATGTTTATGTTGACGTACAAAGCGTTTGTAAAGGGTTGCTCTGGTTGTTCTCAGAGCCATAGCTGCGAGGGAAACATGTACAGTGTTTAGTTAGTGGTCCCTTTAAGTGGTAGACTGTTAGGGTTAATCTGCTTTGATTGTTCGCAGAACCACTGCTGCGAGTCAAACGCGAAGAATAATTAGTTGAAGTCAGACTTCTCTGGTTGCTTACAGAACCATAGTTCATAAATATTGCTTTGTAAAAATACTTGCTGTTTGGGTACTTGAAAATATAGTTTGGTCTCGATAAGAAACAAGCCTGCTGGTAGCATTGGATAAGGTAGCAGTCTTCATGAAACTTGGTATTCTCCTTGATTGCATCCATTTCGAAAATTACATACATATTTGGTGAGCATACATCACTACCGAATGTCAGTATAAATAAGATAGTCATTGTATAAGTGTCGTTCTGTTACCTCTCAACCTTTTTAAAAATGGATAATGCTTTGATTATGTGTCTACCTTTTGATGTGGATGTCAGGAGCCGTGATATCAACAGTAAACCCATCTGAAGTAGATTCAAGGATGTTGCCTGCGTTGGTGATGCCGCGGACTGTGGTGTAGTATGTCGTGCCGGATGACAGTGGGAGGACAGCCTGGCAAAAACCCATGCTAGCGATACCTGTACAATATAAAGTAACATGTCACAGGGAATTCGTGAATAAAATTTAAAAAGGATTAGTACTACATATTCCAAAGGATCATCTTAAACATCCCATGATGCGCATATATGTGTTTTCCAGCTCGTCATGTTGATGGTAAAGGGTACTGTAAGGCATCGAACGACGTCTGTAAAGAAGAATTCATGTGTACAATGCTTTGATACTATTTGGAGGATAAGAATTCAAAACCATATGCGAATCTGCAAATATGTTCCACCTACCATTTCCAGGAACATTGGTCTCTGCTTCTTCATGTATGAGACCCGCCATGATAAACGGTTGCACCTCCTCACCACCAGGTGTCGTGCCTACCGCCCAATCATAGTACGTCACACCGTGCTCGTGGCTCTCAAACCCGGCAAACTGTATCGTCACAACACCCGTGTCTTTCTGGTAGTCCATGTCGATACCGATGCCCATGAAGTTAGCTCTCTCGGTCGAGTCGGCGCCGTCGATGACAATACCTTGGAATAAGGATTCATTTCAGTGTTCTGTTTGAGGAAGTGCGGGAATTATTATGTTGACGATGGTGACGACGATGATGCTGATGATAAATATACATTAAAGTACACATACCTGCCTTGTCCTGGTCAACCACCCGGATGGGGTTTGATGTGATGACGTCACTGGTCAGACCAGCTCCATTGCTCGCCTTTACAGACACATAATAAACTGGGGTCATCGTGTCAAGGTCGGTCACGGTCAAGGTCAACTCGTCCATGTATTTGTCTCTGTCAGAACCAAAGTCCTTCCAGTTTAGGATATCAGTACCCCCTGAAAAATAGTTCAGAATATACAACCAACTAGATTGCATTCATTTGTGTCAGGTAACGTGAAATGGAATAACGTCACGTTCCTAGACTTTATCATTTATATAACGACGTACGCGCAGGTGTGTGTTGCTGCTTTTACAGATCCGGATTTATATCGGTTTTATAGTGCCAAATGAGATAATATGCCGCGATTTCCACTATGGATACTCCATTAAGAAACATTTTCCTGACACTGAGCCGGCCAGTACTCGTTTTATCCCCTTAATGCCATGTGCCAGGCAGGGTGACAATAAGAACCATCTTTTATCGTCTTTTGATATGACAAGGCCAGGGTATGGAACCATCGACCACCAACTATCCAAGCAGATACCGCTACACCTGGGAGGCAGTTTGGTTAGACTTTGGTTCTATTAAGAATATAATTTCTTGTGTGCAAAAAGCTAGAAGTGATGACAACATTGTGGGCTTCATATTTGAGGAATATACAGACCTTCAGTGGTACAAATTGCGACCATGTACGACTTGATGCCACTCTCACTGTCCTTGGCAAACCAGGTGGCCTTGATACCGCTAGGGTCAGACTGGGTAACGTAGCCGTCGATTAACTCTTCTTCATTGCCAGAGAAAATGCCAACATAGACCCATTTCATCTGTGACGAATAAAGTTGAATAAAACTGAGCTTGATTCTGTATACGTTTTCCCATAAATGCTCAATAATAGAGTTAAGAAACAGAAGTATTATCTGAAATCCCATAGTGTATCTCTGAATTTTTAACAGGTTAGAATAAGTACCCATTATCTCAAAGCTTTGTCGTCAACGATCTGGTGGCCACACTTGGTTGGATGGATGCCCTATCGCCCGACATTGCAATGGCTACAATGTGACCCTGGCGTGGTTTTATCAAATACTGCTGGAAACACCGTAAGACAATACTCACTCATTCACTCATTCTAAACTTACTGAGGGACGACCGTGTAGCCAAGTGGCCATTTAAACCATTATAATTTGACAAATACTGGATTATTGATACTGTCCCGAGTAAACCTTTAGACTTCCGTATGTAGGTTATATTTCTTACCTGAGGTGGAGTATTATCAACAAGCACACCGTTTGTGTCGTAGATGGCGACGGCCCCGGCTCTGTTGACGGCCCCGACTCTCACACTGTACTGGGCACCCGGTCGGAGACTCAAGCCAGACTTCATGACACTGGTGCTGCTTGGGTCGCTGGTGATCTCCCAACCTTCTGGGTCTGTTAAAGCCAGGAAATTTAGCCTCGTTACAAAACGATAGAGCGAGCGAGTTTAAACGTAATGTCGGCCATATTGTGACTTGAAACAGTCATATATCCACGCTCATAATATGTGCATCTCAGTATAAGGGCAACAATAAGTATGAGCATGGGTATAGACGCCACGGGTAATATAAGGTCTATGGTCAGTTTTGCTTTCCTTAGCTGCGCAAAGAATCGCTGGCGTTGGTTCGAATACCAAGATAGTATGATCGTCAACACCATACCCATGCTTGAGTGTCACATGGGCTGTCTCCAGCATTAAGATTACGTACCATGTTATAAATACTTGAGAATTGTTCCAGCGGAATCGCACACTCACATGTAGGTCTTGGAAACGTCATCATGATCTTCATGTAAATATTCTGAGTATGACACTCTCCGCAAGGCTGTTGACGGTATTCCATATAAAAAGGTTGTGTTAAAGTTATGTAACAAGATCACTTACCCGGGTAGATCTGATGTTTTGACCCATGGTAAAGCTCATACACCTGGTATTTGTAATGATCCAAGCCAGATTCGTCATCTTTAAACTGGAAAATGGCTTCCACAGTTGTGCCAGATATCTGCGAGGAGATAACATGAAATATATAATTAACAAAAAATGGGTGATGGTGCAAGTAGATGGTGAAACATATAATTAACTAAACATAGTGAAATTTTTGTACACGAATGTAACACAATGATATTTGAGCCACATTGCAACTGCCTCTACTTTGACACTAAGAGTATATAAAAAGGACAAACCATTTGGTTTATTCATACTAGTATCTTTGTTCTGGAAATGATTTTATCAAATGACACCAGGTGTTCCCAAACACATATTTCATGTGTCAGGTATCAATAACCCCTTTACGGCTAAAGGAGTCCGAAAGATCAAATATACTTAAACCAGTAAGACAGTTGTTGTCAAGATAAGGGTATTTTTGTTTTCAAATTGTTTTCTGCACATTAGTTTAGATTGTTATTGCTATCGAATCCTGAAAATAATTCATTTACTTTTCAGAACTGTAATCCTCGATCTTTACATGTCACCCACCTGGAACTCCGCATCTTTGTTCTGTTCTCGTCCATCACCTAGGAACACCATCCTGGGCGGAGTGAGATCCACTACAAACCCATCTGTTGTCTGTTCTACAGTCCCCAGGGCGTTGTTGATGGTTTTCAGCTTCGTCTTGACAACGTCCTGATGGTTCAGGTGGAAGTTGTGCCACTCGGTCTGGCTGACGTCTTTGCCCAGAGTCTCCCAGTCTTTTAATACCTCAAAGTCAGGAGACAATCCTCTGGAATACACAGATTCAATATAGTGTGATGTCAGCGGCGAAAGTTTAAACACAGTGAGTGAGTGAGTTTGATTTTTATGCCGCTTTTAGCAATATTCTAGCAATATCACGACGGGGACACCACACATGGGCTTCACACATTGTACCCATGTCAGGAATCGAACCCGGGTCTTCGGCATGGCTTTAACCACTAGGCTACCCGACCGCTCTTTAGACACAGTAGGACCTGTCAAACCTTAGTCGCTATATCAGAGTATCATACCATGGTGAGATATTCTAAGTCAAGTTGAATACTTGTACATTGAAATTCCGTTTATCGTCCAGTCAAGTTTTAAGTGAACACGTCCAATGAATATGGAGTAATGACTTTGTGGTCATATAACTATATACGTTCCCCTAGAAGAGTAACTTGTTTTCACTGTTTCTTTCAGAAGATTCATATGCAAAATGGAACCACGCCAATCTAGGCAGTGCGGTATCACTCCTGGTGAAGCTATTTGAATCTGCATAATTGGTTAAATCACATATAAATATGTTCCTTGAGACATAATGATATCATTCCCGCCCCTGTTCGATCTAAATAAGAATAATATTATTCAGCATTAACATTATACACAATTATACATGGCATTTCATTGGAACATGATTGAGTCAGTGTAGCATTGCACATGGCAAATGTTTCCTCAGTGATTTACTTCCCACTTACTTTGCTCTGAGTATCTGTACAGCATACTCTCTGATGTCAGACTCGGGGTCACTCTAGTTCCTCAGTGATTTACTTCCCACTTACTTTGCTCTGAGTACCTGTACAGCATATTCTCTGATGTCAGACTCGGGGTCACTCTAGTTCCTCAGTGATTTACTTCCCACTTACTTTGCTCTGAGTACCTGTACAGCATATTCTCTGATGTCAGACTCGGGGTCACTCTAGTTCCTCAGTGATTTACTTCCCACTTACTTTGCTCTGAGTATCTGTACAGCATATTCTCTGATGTCAGACTCGGGGTCACTCTAGTTCCTCAGTGATTTACTTCCCACTTACTTTGCTCTGAGTACCTGTACAGCATATTCTCTGATGTCAGACTCGGGGTCACTCTAGTTCCTCAGTGATTTACTTCCCATTTACTTTGCTCTGAGTATCTGTACAGCATATTCTCTGATGTCAGACTCGGGGTGACTCTAGTTCCTCAGTGATTTACTTCCCACTTACTTTGCTCTGAGTACCTGTACAGCATATTCTCTGATGTCCGACTCGGGGTCACTCTTGTTCCTCAGTGATTTACTTCCCACTTACTTTGCTCTGAGTACCTGTACAGCATATTCTCTGATGTCAGACTCGGGGTCACTCTAGTTCCTCAGTGATTTACTTCCCACTTGCTTTGCTCTGAGTACCTGTACAGCATATTCTCTGATGTCAGACTCGGGGTGACTCTAGTTCCTCAGTGATTTACTTCCCACCTACTTTGCTCTGAGTATCTGTACAGCATATCCTCTGATGTCAGACTCGGGGTCACTAGAGTTCCTCAGTGATTTACTTCCCACTTACTTTGCTCTGAGTATCTGTACAGCATATTCTCTGATGTCAGACTCGGGGTCACTCTAGTTCCTCAGTGATTTACTTCCCACTTACTTAGCTCTGAGTACCTGTACAGCATATTCTCTGATGTCAGACTCGGGGTCACTCTAGTTCCTCAGTGATTTACTTCCCACTTACTTTGCTCTGAGTACCTGTACAGCATATTCTCTGATGTCCGACTCGGGGTTACTCTAGTTCCTCAGTGATTTACTTCCCACTTACTTTGCTCTGAGTACCTGTACAGCATATTCTCTGATGTCCGACTCGGGGTCACTCTAGTTCCTCAGTGATTTACTTCCCACTTACTTAGCTCTGAGTACCTGTACAGCATATTCTCTGATGTCCGTCTCGGGGTCACCATAGTTCCTCAGTGATTTACTTCCCACTTACTTTGCTCTGAGTACCTGTACAGCATATTCTCTGATGTCCGACTCGGGGTCACTGTGGTTCCTCCACTGGGTTCCTACTGTGGCAACGTGGGTACTGAACTCAACGTCGTCAAATCCGTTCCGTATACCGTCAACAGCTTCACCCGGCACCGGGGGAGTCAGGTCCACGATCACTGGAATAGTGACAGTATTCCAATGAAATCACTATGTGTTGGTTTGATGGGGATGGGGTTGGGGAGTGAAGGGGTGGGGTGGGGTGGGGATTGGAATGGGCGTGGGGAGTGATGAAAATGGGGATTGGGAGTGATGGGGCTGGGGAGTGGTGGTTAAGCCAAGGATCTTAAATGAAGGATTCGAACCCCTGCATGGACTAAATTCTTGACAATGAATTACGACGATGTAGAGCAGTAGGGCATCTGTGAAACCCTTGTCAGTGATGACACACAGTTTTTAGACATTTATCACCTGTCACTGGATATATGGGGCCTGACATGAACACTAATAAACATGTTAGGAGCACTGGCATTTTTTACAACACAAAGAATTACCTTTCTGCAAAGTTCTGGGAATTTGCCATGCCAGCATCATACATCATTTACAGTACCTAAACAGCGATATTTGAAGAGTAGTACTCCAAGTAGTAGTACGGAAATTCAACAAAATGTGTAAAAGCTGAAATGATGACAAAATCATCACACAGTGTTAATGCATCTCCAAGAGAAAGGTATTATAAACACAAAGCTAGAAAAAAACAGAAAATAGTGTAAAATAGCAACTATATCCAGTGCCCTGTCATTGCATTACCTCCATCTGACATTGCATTAACTCAATCTGACATTGCATAATCTCCATCTGGCATTGCATAACCCCCATCTGGCATTGGATTAACCCTATCTGACACTGCATTACCCCAATCTGACATTGCATTACCTCTATCTGATTTTGCATCACCTCCATCTGACATTGCATCACCTCCATCTGACATTGCATTACCTCCATCTGACATTGCATTACCTCCATCCGACATTGTATTACCTCCATCCGACATTGCATTACCTCCATCTGACATTGCATTACCTCCATCTGACATTGCATTACCTCCATATGACATTGCATGACCTTCATCTGACATTGTATTACATCCATCTGACATTGCATCACCTCCATCCAACATTGCATTACCTCCATATGACATTGTATTACTTCCATATGACGTTGTATTACCTCTATCTGACATTGCATTACCTCCATATGACGTTGTATTACCTCCATCTGACATTGCATTACCTTCATCAAACATTGCATCACCTCCATCTGACATTGCATCACCTCCATCTGACATTGCATTACCTCCATCTGACATTGCATTACCTCCATCCGACATTGTATTACCTCCATCCGACATTGCATTACCTCCATCTGACATTGCATTACCTCCATCTGACATTGCATTACCTCCATCTGACATTGCATGACCTTCATCTGACATTGTATTACATCCATCTGACATTGCATCACCTCCATCCAACATTGCATTACCTCCATATGACATTGTATTACTTCCATATGACGTTGTATTACCTCCATCTGACATAGCATCACCTCCATCCAACATTGCATTACCTCCATATGACATTGTATTACCTCCATATGACGTTGTATTACCTCTATCTGACATTGCATTACCTCCATATGACGTTGTATTACCTCCATCTGACATTGCATTACCTTCAGCAAACATTGCATTACCTCCATTTGACATTGCTGATATGTTCAGCTGTTTGTGGCCAGCGTTGAATGCGGTGATATAGAAGCTGTAGGCCATGCTGTGTTCGAGCCTCTGGTCAGGGTCAAGCTGGACACAGGTCTCGTGTGTCTTGTGGTCAAGACTGACCGGCTCAGAGATCGCCATGTTTGTGTCATCAAGAACCGACAACTCGTAGTGGGAAATACCAGACTCGGGATCATAAAACCCAAACCAGTTGGCACAAATCTGGAATAAATTACACCAGAACTCACTATGAAAAGGAATGAAAGTTGTTTGGGTATAAAGCTGGAACCTTTGTGGAATATTGGGGGCAACTGGACAATGTATATCCAGCAAAATTGAATATAAATATTTTGTTATCAAATATTTACAGAGATATCAGTTTTATTGAAAACATCTACCTTATCAGCATCCTTGGTAAAGTTGAGGTCGAGTCTGAAGACGGGTCCATCAAAAACAATGCCTGGCTCGGGAGGTGATGTGTCGACTACAATCGGATGGTCGGACACGCCCACTTTCATCAAATCAACTAAAACATAGTTAATATGTTAAATAATACATGTTCATAACGTCTGTGGGTGTTTGAAACTTGCGAGGACACCAAAATAAAATTGGTCTTCAGCAACCTATCCTTGTAATAAAAGGCAACTAAAGAGGATCTGGGGGTCGGATTCGAATAACTGATAGAATGCACGACATAGAACACCAGGGATGTGGGACGTAGAAGACAGAAAGTTTATACCTCGACATGCTGACAGCTGTATGTATGTAAAACAAACTTTAACCAACCTCATTTACGGCATATAATCTGTTCACAACGTGGTATCTGATGCAAAAAAATGTTATTCCTGGGAATTGGAACTTGTGTAACTATAACTCACCATTGTTGATGACTCTGACTTTAATCCAGGCAGGAGTTCCACCTGGTATCTGGAACTGACGGGTGATGTCGCCATCACTGTGCGAGGATCTCTGCCAGTCCATGTGATGACAGTCACGTGTGGTATGTCCCAGACACAAGTCCACTTCTCTAATATCGGACTCCAGGTCACTGTATAAAAGTGGAATAATGATATAGACGTTTTTCTCGATTTATTTTGAGAGAAGAAAATCAGAACGAATGTTGTTGTTTTTAAAAGTAGAGCTGCAGAAATATAAATTCTTTTCAACTACAATGTATACACGTAAACAAAACATTACCTGGCGTTATACTGCCCATGGATGGAGAAAGTCTCTTCATTGTAGGAGATGTTATAGATTTCATGTAGGAGTGGTGGCGAGTTGTCTATTCCAAGGGGCGTGGTGTGGCAGATTGTTGTCACCAGCGGACCTCCATAGTCAACTTTATTCAAGGCCCGAAGTGTGATGTAGTATTTTCCATCTGAAACAAAACCAAAATCTCAAAACGATGTGATAAATATCAAGTGAGTTCAAGGTTATTGCGCTGATAGAGCGATGTGCATGCACGTGTGCGTGTGGCTGCTCGAACTAGTCCAGATGTATGCGAGTTTTATAGTGCCAGTCCACTGAGATACCATGCCCCCATTTAACATGGATACCCCACTCAAACATGCTATAGGGACTAAGAGCCGGCCATCGGGCAGCCCTTGTTCTTTCCGTTTATATCTTCCCGAGGCAATAGAGGTTAGCACGCGAGTGTTTTTTTGGATGGTAAATATCCTGCATTAGGAATAAACATTGTATTTAGCGAGCCTGTTGACAGTCGGTCAGTCCTGTCATAACGTTAAGAAGTGTAGTCAGATGTACACACAGCGACAAAACGAAACAAGGTAACAATTCAGACATGTTTCGGCCAAATCCAACAATTTTAATTTGTGGAGAAGGTTTCAAGCCGCAGAGGTCTACAAGCACATGGCTACTGATCCCGCTTGGCTAGGCCTAGTGCCCTCGCAAAATTGTTTCGAAATTTATATCTCCAAAGTTGCCAAAACTTATAAAATGCCTTAGCTACGTCACAGTTAGACACTGATTTTCAGCATATCAGACTGTTTCTTTTGATAATGATAGCAATTATCCCTGTAGTTTATCCAGACTCCCGATAGTTAATTCTGACTCGATCGCCGAATGACGAGGACGAGGCCATGTTTGTTTATAAACAGTGAAAGTAGTCCTACTTGACCTTTGTTATTTGCATCTCTATCCGCATATGACCCCAACGGATATCGTTTTTATCCGTTGGCTTTATCCTGCCGAGAAACCTGCCCTTTTATATGATAAATGGAGTTATCTGGTGTTACGGAGTTCTATTTTGGCTGGACTAACGAGTCTATGCATAAACCAATAAAAAACATAACGAAACCGATGCGTAACCTGCCTTTGCAAAGTATGTGTACCGTCAACCTAGCGACAACAGATATTTTCCAGATCTTTTCATGTTTTTAATCAAGACGCTCACGTGATTTTATGCACTTCGCGCAGTAAGACCCGTTTTATTACAATATAGATCTTGATTATCAATCAGATCGTCTTGACTGGGCGTCGCCATTTTGTTTGAAGCAAATTCAAGTGATATGGAATCTGATTCGTCAGTAGGAGTGACAAAGAAGGGACATAACTCGTAATAGCCACTGGCGGCGTCCAGAAATTCAAGCCTAGATCGCCATGGGTGGAAACTGGACTTTTACAGTAAGTTAACGCCCTTGCCTCGGGAAGATGTTCCCCATTATGCCGAAAGCCAGTAATTGCAACAACAATCGTTTAACGTCTATTGGTATGACGTGGCTACCGACTTTTCGCTGACCAGGTAGATCCTCTATTTACTTGACGATGGAGGCTTGTCAGCCATAAGAGCAGGGAACATCGTCATCGAGCAATGACAATCACGTAATTTCTTCTTGATTGCCTTCTGAGGCTAATCAACTGCCAATAACCTCCATAACAGTTTATATGAGTATATACAGTTTCAGTTTTAACGGTGGGTGATCTTCTTGTGAGGGCAAAGCCTACATGATACTTGTCCTAATGCATTGTCCTATTTTTAAAAGCATTACATTTCATTTTTACCTGGGAGGGGGTCGTGAGGAGCTGGTATTGGGGAAATGAGGCCAGTGTTGGTCCACTCTGATTCGTCAAACAGGTGCCTGTGAGGGTCATGATGAGGGTGGATCAGCTCCTCACAGATTTGTGTCCCCACGGTCCAGGAGTAGCCAAGGATGCCAGTCTCTTTGTCCATGATGCCGTCCCAGTTAGCTGAAACAGGGACACAAACCGAAAATCCTAAGAACGTTATACATGATGGTTTCAGAAGGATATACAGTAGAAACCATGCAAAACCCTTAGACAAAACCTATTCCAACACTAAGTTATGTATCACCCATAATGTCTACAGAGGTGTAATAATACATCACAAAACCAGAATCTCTGAAGCAATCCCCAACGATGCAATAAGTATTAACAAAGAGACTGATTGAGTGTGTTCCTGAGCCTTTCATATTGTCTAGTCTAAGAATAATATTGTTTACTGTTTAGTGCATGAATGAACAAAGTGATACTAGGGATGTAGTTTCATCACTATGTTCAGAGATTCAGGACAATTTGTCCAAAATGAAAGCAAATGTCTTAAGTTTATTGAGATAACAATATGTGAAATGTTGGTTTTTCTCCTAGATAACATTAATGTGAAATTTGAAGACAAGAAGTAGGCATCCTCATGGGCACCATTTCTTGCAGATTTGTTTGTTAATGCACATGAATCGGAGTTTCTGCTCGGATTGGTAAAGTCAAAACAGGGAATCTGTCCCATTAAGTTTAACTTAAGCTTCAGGTATATCGATGATCTGTTATCGTTCAAAAATGATCAAAAAACTAATTCCCATCCACTGATTTTCCCATGTGAACAAGAAATAAAAAGACCAGTAAAACTGCCTCATCTGTTTCATTTAGATCTACATGTATGCATAAAGATTAAGAGTGATACGAAACTCTCCACAACATTAAGATGAGAGGGAAGACTTTTCAATAGTCAACATTCCCTTAATGTAGCAATATTCCATCAGCTCCAGGCCTTTGTGAATGTATACATTTCACAACTTTTGAGGAACAATTGGGCTTGCTTTTTTACAAGGATTTCAAAGAGCGTCAAACGACGCTTGCTTAAAAGTTGTTTGGTCAGGCAGTTTTATGGAAGACATGTTGAGAATATTCCAAATTTGAGGTGGGGTGTACAAAAATGATGTCTGATGCAATTGCCTATTTTGAATTGTACCATGTGTTCCGTGTTCTCTTTCAGGTGAACACTTGACTTGTCTTTGCATGGGTTCCACCAGTAGGGTTGGACACGCCCACCAATTAGCGAACGCCTTGTATCATCACTATTTGATAGTGATTTATCAAAATATGCTCATGACATAGTCGGAATCGTAAACTGGACTCTTTTTTAGCAGAAATTTCACATGAATATGGAATGGGTTTTGTCGCTTTGATTCATATCTGTTCTGCGAACTAGACTATTTTGCATATGAGAATGGTCCATACCCTAAACCTAAATATATTGTTTATTTATGCATGAATTGTACAGTACTGTTCAAATTGTGTTAAGGAATAGAGATAGATTATGACTGGGGTAATGGCTCTGTCGCTTAAATTTATGTGAGGATTTTAAGCATAATAACTAGCCTCATAAATGAAAAAATGGAAGTTCATGATATATAACGAATACCAAAACAAAGAATGCATCTACTCCTTCTAGTTAAGAACATAATGATACATGGAGAAAATTACTATTAAAATATTGACGTCAAAATAATGATTTTAGCCATATCTCCGAAAATATTCTCATACAGTTGAATTTCCCTTTATATTTAATGTTTCACGGACCTGATACGTATCTGTTTGCTCTGGTGTACAGGAGATCGGTGAGGGGTGTGTCTCCGTTGAAAACGGTTTTTGACCCTGTTCCGTCATGAATTGTCCTGAAAACAGAACGCTTACTTTGAACAGTAATTTCAAGTCACTTGCGATAGATACAAAAACACTTTTTTAAATGGTCCACATGCCCAGTGGCCCCGTGACCTAAGGATGTTGTGATCGTTAGGTTTTCTTCTTGGAAATATAACGCCAACGTCAACGGCAGAGAAGAGTCTGGCGAAATAATAAAGCATAAACTGACATAGTGATGACTGTTGAATTTATGGATTATTGTCAGTAATGACACCAGGTGTTCCCGAAAAGGGTAAACATGAGCGTAAAAGGGAAAATAGCGGTCTAAAGTAAATGAATGAATAATTGAAAATAAGTGATGACACCAGGTGTTCACTCATGAAATATGCCTGCCTATACTTGTAAAAGCAATCGTGAACCTAGCATCAGACTAGGAAAATGTTGATAGGCATGTGTATCAGGTTATATGTCCAGTACCAGTTGCCATTGATTGATTGTCAGTTAATGGCCATGCTACATGTAAGATGAATACCACCTTAATTTAAAGCTGTATTTCAAATCATCACAGACACAAAGATACATAAGTTTATATATTCTTCTTAGGGTTGCATCATATATTTTGATCAATAAAACCCTGTCTTCAACATGGTAATGTCTATGAAAAACTGTCTCTCACCTGTGGTTTTTAATTTGACTGTTAACACCTCGACACCTGACTTCCCAGTCCGGTCTGTCATCTGGAACCACACTCTCACACGAGGTCACCTCCAGGACATCCAGACTCACATTAGCCAGTGGACCTGAAACACAAGAGGTAGAGATTAACACGGGATATTTGCAAAAATGAACCATAAAATCTGATTCAATGTAATTCTTTCAAGTCAGTGTGCAGTACAAAACATTGCTGAAAGTAGAGCATATTTGTTTTCAGTGATCAATGTATCATGTCAAATACAGTATCAGCCACGAGGAAAGAATGAACCATTCAACAATACGTCGCTAATGTCATAACAGCGTCAGGACGTACATGTGGAACAGGATGTCCCAAGATGAATACGTTACCGAGTTTGGTAAACTCTGTCATCAGTTCGGAAAGATAATAACATACAGGTGATACACAATGTACTAACACACAACAGATCAAGGTCAAGGTCAAATCCTACCTGGCTCGGGAGGTGTAACATCCACCACAACACCCTTGCTATGGAGGATGGACTCGAACTGTAGGTCGTTGATGAGGTGGATGTTGAAGTAGTACATGACGCCGTGACGAAGAGACAGATCCTTGTAGATGAACTCGTGGGCAAGACCAACTCCAAGTCTCTCAAAGTGAGCATACCGATCATACTACAAGGATAAACATGATATTTGGTTACCAGATATTACATGATGCATACATCCAATGGATTTCTTGAACAAAAACACATGAGGGTACGGAAATATCTTGTGTCGAAATGGCTTTTCCCTGGAGTGTTTAGAAAAGTTATACTCTACCATTAGTCATGATTTAATGTTATATCAATGTAATATTTATATTACAGTATATTAAACGAACTATCCATTTCCCTAGTGGAATAATTTTTTACTGTCTGTCGCTTATGTTTGGAATAGGCATAAACAATCCTCTGTTTTCACAAAATAACTTGATATAAAATTGTGACGAATTGAGTATCCTATTTTGTACCAACGATGATTTCTATCATTTGTCAACAAAATATAGCTATGTCTACTTGTATTTATAATGCGGGGAAAGTGCGTATGAATACACCATATGCAAATTGTATCCATAGATTCGCATACAAGAACACACCTGCGAACTAAATAGAGATATATAGCTATTTGGGAAATCAAAGCTTATGAATGGCAAACCTTTATCACTACATTATCGCCTCTATTTTGCCTTTTTGTGGTATATACACATCTGAAATTGATGAAACAACATGTTGTACGCTGAACTTCCAAAAGGGTCCTACTATATTTCAAATTTCATCGGGGCGGTCGGGTAGCCTAGTGGTTAAAGCGTTCGCTCGTCACGCCGAAGACCCATGTTCGATTCCCGACATGGGTACAATGTGTGAAGCCCATTTCTGGTGTCCCCCGCCGTGATATTGCTGGAATATTGCTAAAAGCGGCGTAAAACCATACTCACTCACTCACTCACTCACTCAAATTTCATCAACCACCAACGGTTTCATTTTCCTATACGAACACCATCTCATCCAAGTTGTTCAATTGTAGAAACGTTTTACAGAACGTGGACTTGGCAGCTCATGATGTAACTTCCTCTATCATACTGTTACCAACCTGTCGGTCATATGGCAAGCCTTTTTCACATTACGGAATTACTGATATCTTCAATTGTTTTAAAGATATCGGTATTTTATTCAAAAATATCAATAAAGATATAAAAAAAATAATTCAAGATATCTTGAATTCATTTCTGATGTCCATATTACAATTACTGATATCTTAAAATGTTACGGTGATACCAACAAATTAGTTTGTGATATCTCTAATTGTATTTAAGATATCATTAAACAATTACCATCTTACTGTACATAACTATATTAGAAATCATTTCAAGATATCTTAAATTCAATTCAAGATATCTTGAAATAAGTTATACATATCCATAAATGCATTACAGATATCATTAATTCGTTTTAGATATCTTTAATCCAATTAGATATATCTTTAATTCAATTCAAGATATCATTTAGGCTGACCATTACTGATATCAAAAATCCAATTAAAGATATCATTTATAATTTTGATGATTTCTTTATATCAATTATTGATATCAGTTATCTAATTTAAGTAACATTATTTAAGTAACATCTTTAATAATGGCAACAATTGAAGATATCAATAATTAATTATTGATATCTGTATTTAGTTTCAAGATATCAGGAATTGAATTACTGACATCATAACGAAACATGACATTTTGATATCTTTAAATCATATTTTGATATCAATAATAGAATTTAAGATATCAGCAATTCTTTTCTGTAATCCAGAATATGCATATGCTTCACCATTAGCTTAATTCATTTTGTGATATCTTAAATTATATTGCAGATATCTACAATTATCTGTATTTAGGATATCTTCAATTCCATTCACGATGAATTGAAGATATCTTCAATTTAATTCAGGATATCTTTAAAACATTTGAAGATATCTGTAATTCCGTAATAAATGTGAAACGACTTGCCATACGGTCATATAAGCACAGGTGACTTCTCTTTTGTTGGCAGTTACAACCTTCATCGGTAACTCAAATATGGAGAAACATATTGTGAGCTGCCCCCTACCAATTGGGACCACAACTTTAAAATAATTATGGATGCATAAGCCCAAAGTAGGGCAAACATAAAACAGGAACGTGTTTGAATGTCTTTCAGAGTGGGTTAAGTCACTGCTTGTTGTTGCCATTTGTAGAATGCACAAATGAAAAGGAAAAAACAGAATTGGAATAAATAATTCTGCCCAAGCCAATTGTCCAATTGTCTGGCTGCCCTACATAAAAAATGTGTAGTAACCATTATATGTAAGCATCACTACAATAATTGCGTGATCAAAGATCTTGGTATAAGTGACATATTAAATAGTATGTGAGTGAGTGAGTGAGTGAGTGAGTGAGTGAGTGAGTGAGTGAGTGAGTAAGTTTGTAACCTGATGTACAACCCTTTGAAAGGAATATAAAATGTTCCCCCTATGGGTTTATGCTGCTTGTAGCAATATTCCAGCAATATCAAGGCGAGGGACACCAGAAATGAGCTATCAAAGAATGCCACACATAGAAGCAGTATGTTAACTGAGGAAGGCATCTGCCAAACCATGCATCCGTACCACCACCTTTTGACTTGACTCCTAAAACCTGAAGGCATGTCCATTACTCTTCTACACTGGATTCTAAAGCTAAATTACAATCGGACAAAGAGAGATATATTGCTGGGTCCAGCAAATGTACCACCTAATCCCTGTCTCAAACATTAACCATAATCCAAAATGCAACCAAGGAAGGACTTTCTTCATATTCAAAGACAGCACTTGAGATACGTGGTATTAATACCATGCGGATTCTCAAAAGCTCCAAGTATTAGCTTGAATGTTTGAAAGTTCTCAGAAAAGAACTTAATTTCAATGATGTCAAAACATTTGATTTTTTAACATTAATCATCACCATCCCATAAACACTTATATGCACTTGTCACTAAATGTTGTGACAATAGGTCTTGTTACATATCTGTCTTAAGAGGTTCAGGATAATTTGTTAAAAATGAAAGCAAATGTCATCTTGAGTTCAGTGAGAAAACAATATGTGAATTGCTGGATTGCATCATTGATAACATCTATGTAACACTTAGGGATAAGACATTTTGGCAGGAAATAGTCATCCCCATTGGCACAACTGTGCTCCCCTTCTTGCTGATCTGTTCCTTTATGCATATGAATCTGAAATTCTGCTGTCCTGTGTGTCTTGTCACATTTCCTGTGATTTTCAGATGAACAATTGACTTGCCTTTGCACCTTTTTGTGATGGGTGACATCGGCAGAATATGCTAATCTTTTCGCGAACACCTGGTGTTATCACACTTTAATGATGATTCATAAACACATGATCGTGATGTAGTCGGAATCGTACAAACGACCTTTCAAGATTTGTTATGATTGTGGAAAGGGTTTTGTGCTGGGAGATGATAATGATCTAATCCTGGAGTTCCCTAAGTCCTCTCATGGGCCTTGCTTTTATTCACTGAATATGGTGCAGGAACATTTGTCAAAAATGAAGGCAAATGTCATATGAAGTTTAGTGAGAAAACATTTTGTCAAATGCTGGACTTCCTCATTGATAACATCGATGTGAGTTTTGGGTTTAGGACATTAAGTCAAGTAGGTACCCCGATGGGCACCAATTGTGCTCCCCTTCTTGCCGATCCGTTTCTGTATGCATATGAATCTGAATTTCTGTTCGGATTGCCATAGTCAAACAAGGTAATTTGGCCAAGAACTTTAAATTAAGCTTCAGGTATATTGATGATATCGGTCAAAAAACATGAAATAGCCAATTCCCTTCCAATTAAGGGAATATTTCATATTTAGATCTATGCATAAAGATGAATAAACACTCTCCACAAGACTGTATGCCAAGAGGAATGACTTCAACTTTCCAATAGTCAAATTTCCATAATGTCGAGCAATATTCCAGCAGCTTCAGTCTTTGGCGTTTACATTTCACAACTTTTGAGACACAGTCGAGTATGCTCTTTCTATCATCATTTCAAAGAACGTCGTACGACTCTTGCTCAGAAGTTATTTGATCAAGGTTACAACATTCAAGGCCTCAGTAAAGCTTTCATAAAATGACATTTCCGAATTTGACGCATCAATGACAAAATGATGTCCGATGCAATTCCCTATTTTGACTTGTACCCTTTGTTCCCGTGTTTTTTTCAGTTGAATAATTGACTTCCCTTTGCATGTTTTTGTGACGGGTGCCAAAGGTGTGGTAGGATACGCTCAACTTTTGGCGAACACATGGTGTCATCACTAATTGATAGTGATTCATAAACACATACTTATGGCATAGTCGAGATTGGACAATCGACTCTGCTTTCAGTAGTGATTTCTTATGAATATGGAAAGGGTTTTGTCGCTTTTATTTCTTGAACGTTCTCTTTATTTCGAGGGTATTCCAGCAGCTCAAACCTTTGGTGCCTATATTTCACAAAATTTGAGGTACAATCGATCATACTCTTTATTCAAAGATTTCAAAAAGAGTCACACAATTCCTGTTTAAAAGTTGTTTGATCACGGTTATATATTTCAAGGCAAGGACTTAGCAAAGCTTTCGAAAAGTTATGATGGGCATGTGGAACACATTTCCAAATTTGACGCATGAATGTCAAAAATGATGTCCGATGCAATTCCCTATTTTGACTTGGACCACGTGTTCCTATGTTTTTTCAGATGAACAATTGACTTGCAACCTTTTCGCGAACACCTGTTATCATCAATACTTAATAGTGATTCATAAACACACGCCTGTGATATAGGAATAGGGTATAACAGATACTGCTTTTGGGAGAGATATGGTATGATTATGGATTTTGTAGCTTTATTTATGAACAGGTATTTAAATGAATGAATCAACCAGAAAGGTCAAAATTCGTGTGTCAGTCAACCACGCTCCATGCAAGTGTTATGACACACATGTTTCAGCGTCATTTTGTCATATTACCAGTCTAAGACGTGGTTTATAATGTAATAAACGATGTCGATCTCCGTCACCAATTGAGTATTGGGTCGTCACGATGTATGACATAGTTGATGGTGCTTGATCATGCTGATACCGTAGCGTGTAAGTTTCCTCTGTCAACATTCGTGACCCACCAGGAGAAAAGGGACCTTATGGGTGCTAGGATACAATTGTGCTATGACGTCATAAATACTTTTTACATCAACTTACTTCAGTGATGTGTGAATTGTTTTTTTGGGTTCCGAAGATGCTGTAGTTTCATAATATAATGAAAAGTCAAAATGTGTTTTTTCACCCAAAAGGTCCCTTATCCCATGGTCGGTCACAATTTTGTATTTCAGTGATTCAGTGTATTTGGGGGTTAGTTATGTGTAACTGTCCGACTCCATATATTTAACCGTTTAGCCTCCAAATAACCGTCCTCGATAAACCAGATCATCCCATCTTCATTCTATTCGGGTAAATACCTTGACCCCTTTCACCACCACAGTTCCGTTTTGAATTGAACACTGCTAAATATATAATATATAAAATCCACTCATGCGTGAGAGAAATTTTGATAAGCTGCATCAGTGAATGAATCAAGGGTATTTATCATCAAAAGGAGATAAAATACAATGGATAATATCACATAACCAAGCCTCATCTATACTTACAATGAACATTTTGTGGTCATGTCCTTCAATACCCTCTAATAGTTCACAATGTCCTTTCGGGCCGTAGTCGTAGTTGACGCTCATACATTTGGTCTCCGAGAACTTCATACACTCCTTCACACAAGACCCGGCATGGTTCAAACTGAAGAACTCGGCAAACACTGGACCAATCAGGCGGCCGTCCTTCAGACCCGAGAAATGTTTCAGCGCTTCGTGGCCAAAATTATCAGATGAAGCTGTGAGGAGTAACAACAATCGCCTTTCACATATCCAGCCTGCTAAATACGATCATATATTATTTGGAGATATTACCACACTTTGTAACAAGGGTAATGACAAATTAGTTCTTGCCTATAAAAAGACAGCATCCTAAACCATTTCTCGTATTGAACGAATTGTATAATATGGGTATAGTGGTATGGTTGTAATGCACATAAAATGATTGACAATGACATAGCTTCAACTACAGTAACACATATGACGTTTACATTGAATGCACACATTTCGAAAACGTATTACAACTTCATTTCTCAAAAATATAATTATTTTATAAAAATTGCAAGTTGAAGAACATCGTGTAAGCATATAACATTTTCCAATTATTTTGTTGATCTATTTTACCATTTCACAGTTTTTCGTGGTTTTTTGTGCAGATTGTTTTTCCTTACGGTCATAGTGTGCATTGGTCCTGTCCTTGAGATTGACAGAGTTGTAGGCTATGACTTCATCTCCATAGATTCCCCTTCCCAGTCCAACACCCACGGAAGATTTAACCAGATCTGAATCTTCATACACCACCACATTCCCTCTCAGCTCAGCTGGGTTACTGGTTGAACTGAAGTCTGGTGTCAGTCTGCCACCAGGAGGCGTGACGTCATAGGTTGGGATGCTGCAAGTGACGGTTGATCTCGCGCCTGCGCTGTTCTTACCATACACCGTGAAAAAGACGGGGACGCCATGGGCATTCTTCGAAAATCGCTAAAACATGGATATTTTAATTTAAGTTCTGTCTTAAAAGAAGAATGAATCTTCACCGTTCACAAATAAAGCAGCCACATAACCGCACGATTCCACTCAGTGAACATTTAGATACATGTGAAAGCGGCAACGTTTTAGTTTTCCCACTATATAAGCTAAATTTTGATCATGAACCTACCTTGTTTCAAAAAGAGCAACATTTCATTCATAAATACGCGCCAAAGTTAAATGTAAAGGTGTAAGTTATTTGTACATTGTCACCTTGGTATTGTGACGTTATAGTTCTCGTAAATGTTATGACGTCACATAACTTTATGTTACTACTTCATTTCAGTTATTCAGTTATGGCCTGATGAGACTCGTACGTGGTACGAGTTGAAAGCGCTAGCCAATTAAAACTGTGTTCAATCTTACTCCACTAATTTAATTATTACTATGTTGTGCCTGAGAGTTAGAACTTTACGGTGCTTTATATGTATAGATACTTAATAGCTATATTATAGTAAGTTGAGTGTGTTTTGAATCTTTCAGGACGATAACGCCCGTATTCAAAGTGCACGAATCGTCTCAATGCTCACATCCAGCAGCACAACATCCATAGAATGCCAAGGAAAGCAACGAGCCCACACCTTTCACCCAGTGAACAAATCTGGGACATGATAGGGAGACTTGTGCGTCAGCGTCACAGGCCGCCGACCACATTGGCTGAACTTAGCTACAAGAGGAGTTGGACAGACTCCCACAAATCGCCATTGTGAGACTCACTATGCCTCCTCGAGTGAATGAATGGTTGAAAAGTCGTAGCGGCATTAGGCACTACTGATCCAAAAACGTCAACTTTGAAATTTTCCATCTTACTCCTATCGTCCTTGGCGGTCATAACATCTATTGTCAATACCGGTGTTTCCATTTCGTTCATTATTACCATACAACTATTACCAGAAACTAATACCTCTTACAAATTTGGAAACTTTAAGGTATTTCCGAGTATCCCTTACCTTCTTTAAAGTGTATATGTCGTAAACCTAAAATGTATCCAACATGTAACATGCATGAACGGTCTGGAAAACCTGAAATTTTGTTAGTGACTTAAATCTAAACTATCTGCACTTGTATTAGCTTTAGAAATGTGCAATGTATTAACTGATCTGACGTTAAACATAGTGCTTTAAAGTGCTACGGAATGTAAATATGTTGAATTCGAACAGCATACACAGTCTGCAGATGTATATATGTGTTTGAACATTATGGGAAACACGAAGAGAGAAAATTAAGAACAGTAGCAAAGGAGAGTGCTTTTCGCTCTCCCCAGAAGAAATGCATAAATATTTAAGAATGATATTAATTATGACAGACAGACAGACAGACAGACAGACAGACAGACATTCGTATTTTTTGCCATGAGGTCATTGGTACAGTGATAGTTTTACAAAAAAAGTATGTACAGGGCGCCTGCTAAGATCAGTTATATGTGATTTACATTTATCTTTTGAGTCTTAAAAAAATAGCGAGTCGTAAAATTATGTTTAATTTGGATTTTAAGAAGATGTACACATTTTTGTTGGTGTGGCTTACTGGTGTAGAAATTAGAAATATCTTTCTTTTTTTCCTCTGCATACGAAGGAGATTCAATCAAAATATGAAATTCATCTTCCTGCAAGTTTAAACAATACTGGCACATAGCTAAACCAATATAATTAACTTTTGATCTTCTAAACAGTTGAATATTTAAAATAAAGGTACCACATCTGAACTTTGTTAAGGATCTACAAGATGATAGAGCTTGTAGACTGAACTTGGGAGCAGTGTTAGATCTAAATATAGTGTATGAGTGCAACGTCGGATGACCATTCTTGATAGTTAATGTATTTGCAACATTGTTTGAAAAAGAGATAAAACTGTTCTCAGTTTCCAGCATCTTGAGACCCAATCTCAATAAAATCAGACCTTAGTTTTCGCTACCGCTAAACAAAGATCTAAAGACATACAATTAGGGGTCACGTCAGAACGACCTTTCATCCGACCAATCAGAGCGTCGACGTCGCTTACCAGATTATGAAAGTGACAGTCGGAATGTGATTTCTGATCATGCAACCCCGAAAACTTAAACATGGGGTATTCCGAGCGATAGTTACGGGTTTAACGACTGAATCCTTAAAATCTTGACCATCTATTAGCCATTCCAGAATGGGTTTTCTTGTTCAGGTTTCAAATTTGTAATCGAGAATTTGTCAAAATATGTTTCGAAGCTAGTCGCCAATTTGAAATAAGTGCCGTAAAGCACGAGAAAGCTGCCTTCTGATTGTTCATTCCATTTGTCGGTCAAAGTTCGCGCAAGGTCGGTCTGACGTGACCCGTAATGGGATGTCCTCAGATCTTAGTTTAGCAGTAGCGAGAACTAAGATCTGATTTTAATGAGATTGCTTGAGACCAACACGAGGGAGAAGGCCAGTGTTGTCCCAAAGGCTGATTCACTTAAGACCAACACGAGGGAGGAGGTCAGTGTTGTCCCAAAGGCTGAGTCATTTTAGACCAACACAAGGGAGAAGGTCAGTGTTGTCCCAAAGGCTGAGTCACTTTAGACCAACACGAGGGAGAAGGCCAGTGTTGTCCCAAAGGCTGATTCACTTAAGACCAACACGAGGGAGAAGGTCAGTGTTGTCCCAAAGGCTGAGTCACTTTTGACCAACACGAGGGAGAAGGTCAGTGTTGTCCCAAAGGCTGAGTCACTTTTGACCAACACGAGGGAGAAGGTCAGTGTTGTCCCAAAGGCTGATTCACTTTGGACCAACGGAAGGGGGGAGGCTAGTGTTGTTCCAAAGGTTGAGTCACTTTAGATCAAAACGAGGGAGAAGGTCAGGGTTGTCCCTAAGAATGATTCATTTTAGACCAACACTAGGGATAGGGGCGGTTATTTTCCAAAGGCTGATTCACTTCAGACCAGCGCATGGGAGAAGGGTGGTGTTGAGCCAAAGGCAGAAATCAACAGTAAAACGTGGGAGAGGGAAATAATTTCAACTGACCATGACATACATCATTCCAAGTAATATTTAAGACATAGATATTCACCAACGTTCCCTGCATACCTGAGTGATAATTGAAGATGGTCCACCAAGGCTGAGACTTCTGAGGACATCACTGAGTCCAGGTTTGGTCCCAGCATCCACAAAGATCTGGACCTGACTCCGGTCATCCTGGGCAGCTATAGCTATCTCTACAGCCGGCTCTGTGTAGTCTCTATCGGGGAGTTGTCTCACGAAGCAGCTCCGTGATGTGGACACTGCCCTCTTCTTTCGACCAGAACCACCCTGAAAGAAAAAGATCATATATGCATTGCTTTGTCCCCTTGACTCCTCGTGGTATTACAGGGACCATAAAGTATACTATAGCTAGCTTTTGAACATATGTACTATTCGGTAACCCCAAGCATGTCCTGCTCTACCAGTAGTAGCCGGCATTCGCTCAAATGTCACTTAATGTCAGCGCCTATTAGTAAGGACGTGTGAAGTCTCCATGTAAACATAATAAAATGGCGTAGAATCGCGCATCATTGTAACACATCACGTGTCACATTCTAGCTTTATGATAGCATTTCTGGACTGAATAAACTAGGCCTTTGATGGACTAATTTTATAGAAAAGCTTAGTTTTAAGCTAAATGTACATATTTAAAGAGCTGAAGAAATTGAGAAATGTAGACGCCATACGCTGTCGATTGCATCTGAAATTCTAAACTTTCAAAATATTCTAAAACGTACAGTTTTGTCCACATAGTTGAGGAACTGTGGTGGAGACTTGTCCTCCTCCTTCTTGCCTGTATCTACCATTCTCTTCCTTATCACAGGAGTCGCATATCGCCAGATGACTGCCTGGTACAATATCTTCTTGAACGTGACGAGCAAGAGGTCGACCTCCAGGGTAACTAGTCCCCGCAGGGTTATCTCCAGAGGGACCAGTTCCATATCCATGGTCAAACTAGAGATTGTTGCAAATGAGGCAGATGTTTCCTTGGGTAATGTTACTTTCTTATGTAGACTAACATTGATCGCATTTTACAAGTGATATGAAAATGTGTTCCACAATTGCAATAATATCATATTGCTATTGTATAAGACACACATTTACTTAACACAATACTTATATTACTCGGCGTCTATATTCTACATGGTTTCACTCACTGCTGGATGAACAGAGGCGAATTTAGAACAAGACGCCACATGTATCATGTGTTCCAAGTTGGGGCATAACGGAAGCCCTAGACATACTATGGAGACATGCTGACTCTGACTAAACTATTTATATAAACTATTACTAAACAATACTAAACTTTTTAAGTTCACTGCCAAGAGTGTCAATTGATGTCAAATACCAACCTTAAATCAAGTGGAAACTTATAGAATCCTATCTCAGCCCTGGATGTGAAAGCAATATTCATCAAGTAGCCATCAAGTCTCAGTTTTCCATACAGTATGAATCCAATGCCAAGTTCTCCATATACAAAGGCACTTCCATAGGGAACTACTTGACCAAACGCCGTCATGCCAAGGATCTTAGCTCCTACGCCTATTCCCATTCCAAAAGAAACTCCACCTCCAAATTCTGAAAATTGCAGTGGTATGATACTTTGAATTAGGTGGTTTACATGCACAATGGGAGTTTTAGTAACAAAGATCTAGTGGATAAAGCATCTGCCCGGCGAACAAAAGATCCGGGTTTGATCGCCGGGCGCGTCACACCAAAATACGTTTAAATATGGTACTTATTGTCATCATATGTGCCGCTTGTCATCAAGTGAAAAACAATGAAGCCCATGAAGCCCACTGAGAAATAAATCAGAACACACCTTAGGTAAATTGCTTATCTCGTATACGAATCATTTAGCTGATATGAACCGATGTTTATCCGAATGCATTGGGAAAAGGGAAGAAACTCGGTTCACACACACGCGCACGCATGCACGCGTTAGCATGATTGTAGCGTAAATGTTTACTCACCAAAGCTCATGGGTACAAGTCCTCCAATGAGGAATGTATGCTTGATCTGTGCTAATGCGATGTTTGTTCTAGGTATGCTGAAGTCTCCTTGAAGGGTAATGTCAAATGAGCTAAATGCGTTGGCACCATCGCCATTGAGGACAGCATTGATGATATCTGAATACTGAAATCGAGATGGTTGATTTAAAGTAAGAGGTATGGGGAGAACTGACAACGTTGGCATGAGACCGACAATGGTGAATATAATTTACTGTAATACAGTGTATTTACTATATCTGTTTCATTTCTGTATCTTCGTCAGGATAAGTGTTATCGTCCTTGCCTTATAAACAGAAGTGTTTGCAAGTACTTGCAAAACAAAATGCAGACTCGGCACTGACATTTGCTCAATGCTTAACGTTTTAATGTACCACCATGTACTTCAAGCCTAAAAAACATTACTTCCAGAACATTGCTTAAGTCTCGGGATTATTACACTATATATAAGTACAATTTCAACACAGCCAGTTGCAATTAATGATACAACCGTGTTTCACAATAACTCCACGGATGAACTTGACCTTTGACTTGACCAACAACGGTTGTGGTACATGCAAATATATTTACGTTACATGTTCGTGGAGAAGTAACCATGCTAAGACACTGACAATGACATAACCAAGTTTTACAAAAAGCTGAACGCTGACCTTGACTTTAGACATAATTTTGCCTTAACCTTTTCACAGCAGGGACCCATCATAGAGAATTGCATCAATACTTTTGAGAAAGTGTAATCCCATTTTTTTTTCTATCTCATGAACATGTCCTTTGGCATTTTCATGGCGTAAGAATTCCCAAGGGGCATGTGGAAGAAGCTGGCTGCCAGTGAACATGAATCACTGATCGTAATAATCTTAGTGTAGAAATTATTTAAAAAATTCAACAGAAACTGCTGGTAATGTAATAATTGTCTAAATAAGATGATGACTTAATCTTAAGATTTGTAGGGATAGAAATGGTGTGATGTTAATATTATGGAAACGCCGCGTCCTCTGCCGAAAAGAAATACGTTACAATGTAGAGCCACTAGTGTTTTAAGTACCAACAAAACACACTTCTGCAGTTGTACTATAAAAGACCTTTACCAGGGCAAGAGCCAGATCCCTCAGCTGTCTCGTCAGACGAAGAGCAAGTTCTGGGTCGATGTTCTTGGCATCAAACATGGCGATCATCTCACCGATGCTCATGTTGGCCAGTTTAGCACCGAGCAGCTGCAGTCCTCTCCCAGTCAGACCTTTCCCCACAGTGTACGCCTGATCCCCGCGACCCAGGATGTCGGTGACCTGACCCAGGACCTTCATGATCTTCTCACCTGGGGACATCAGTTACAGTACTAAATCGTGATTCAAATACGAGGCTCTTAGCCAACAACTTGGCCAATATTTGCCCATGGTGCTTGCTAATCCATTTATTTATTTATTTTGCTATTTCATCAACTCACGACACTGCATCATCAGAAGTGCAAGAAGATACAACTTTTCTTGGGACACTATTATAGTAAATACTGATAACAATTACTTTTACTAATTAGAATCAGTTGAAGTAATGCAAAGTCACACACTCCGACTTCAGCTAGAGTTCATGTTACCAATCAAATTTAAAGAACATTTTCAAGGACAGAGTAATATTGTGCGACATGCAGGTAACTAATATTGCCAAACAGAATAGCAATGATGACTAATTAAGACACGAAATCGACATAAGACAAAGTATATAAGAAACTAACCTGAAAAAGACCAACATGAAGACAATCTTTTAACTCTCAATCAAAGGCGATATGTCTAATCTACTCTTAGATGGACACTTCTATGCATATTTCGTGACAAGACAAACTACCCACCTCCTTCCATGCCCAGCACGACGCTGCCACCGCCGACCTCCCCTGAGTACAGAATGGTTCCTGGGTTAGCTATACCCATCTTCCTGATGGCACTCTTAGTGTTGGTTGCTGTGCCATATTCATCCGTGCGTGATATTAACAGTGATCTGTCCCTCTTCTGGAAGATTGTAAGTCAAACTATTGAAATGGCTAATGGATAAAAAGACCCCCACAGTGAAAGACGTTTATTGGAAGGAATCCATCACAGGTGATAAGACATGCAGATGGAGATTATGAAGTTAACAAACAGTGGCTGAGTACAAATAATGCGACAAAGCCTTTTTCATAACTATGTAAAATGTCTTATTCTACGCCTGTTCTACGATTCCTACTTTACAATGAGCATGTGTTTATGGCGTATGTCACTGCTACATTTATGTATTAAGGTAATGGTATCCAAACCACATTCTATGTGCCATTCCCGCATTCCACCAGCAGATGTACACTTCCTACTTCTGTTTCTGGCAGTCAGTCTTCTGATTATTGCTAAGCCATGCTTCTTACAAACGTACAGTTCAACGTACACTCTGTTGTCAAGAATATAATTTATGTATATTTTCAAACGGATAACAACAATTGTTTACGAGAGTTTATTTGATTTTTCCCAAAGCTGTATAAATGAGTTCATCTCAGGAAGTCAGTGATCAAACCAAACAAGTGATAGAAATCAGTATCATACTGCTTCAGCCTTCAATCTGTCAAACAGATCCTTGATTTCTCCATTCGTGAATTTCTGGTTCAAAGCTTCATTGATGATCTGCTTTACATCGCCTGTGGGTATTCTGAATAAGAAGGCCATAGAAATTCAGGCTCGTTAAATCCCCCACATACGTTAGTCAGTTCTCTATTTACCATTTACCATTCATATATCTATGGAATAGTTGTACATAAACACTATGGTACATTTTGTTGACATTTTTATATTAGCCTTGACTATACTCAACTGGAGTATTTATCGGAAACTGTTTATATATTGTGCTAACCCTTCTGTATAACTAAAACTTCAATGCGTTAGATTTGCTTACAAGGAAATTATTATGTTTATTTCCTTTCCAACTTCTTCACTTTTCACAAATTTTCAAAAAATGTATACCCTTAAAAAAAGTAGTGGACACTCGAAAATAACTGAAAATTTCCACAATTGTAAGAGACATTAGTTTCCAGTAATAGTTGTATGATAATAATTAGCGAATTGATAACACATTACAACCGGCAGTTAAGTATGACAATAGATGTTATGACTGTCAACGATCTTGAAGGACGATAATAGGGGTAATAAGGCAAATTTCAGGCAAAGTTGACGTTATTGAATCAGTAGTGCGTAAAACCACCACGCTTGTCAAACTTTCATTCTCAAGACGAGGCACTTAGGTATGTTTATCTCATCCGTTTTTTTCTGTTGAGTTCTGCCTTTGGAACATCATTGACCTTCACCCTCGTGTTGTTCTAAATTGGTGTGTTCTGATTTATTTCTCAGTGGGCTTCATGGGCTTCATTCTTTTTTCACTTGATGCCGAGCGGCACATATGATGACAATAAGTACCATATTTAAACGTATTTTGGTATTACGCGCCCGGCGAATTTTTATATAATTATATCCAAATGTATGGTGAAGAATTTTAGCGACCTCAAACTTCTTTTTTATTGCTTTGGTTTATTTTTTAAAGATTTTTGCAAGCTCGGAACTACTTTTTAAGTCGCTATTAAAAGAGGTGGTAATATGTCCCTGCGTGTAAGGTAGAGATAATTTACGTTTCAAGGGTTTTACATTTACATGTAATGAAAAAAATTAATTTTCCGATAACCACTACACAAAAAGTATATAATAAATAGGATATTCTATGAAAGGCTTCTTATATTAGAATGAATGTTAACCATGGTTTAAATTGGTTAGACCTTTTCGGTGCTCCGAGCCTAAGGGTTTAACTGACCATTTCAGCCATTAAACATCAGATCCGAGTGGTCTAACCTTAAATGCCACTGCAAATCATTATGTGTTATATTCCACCTGTATTGTGTATGTCATTTTGTATTTACTTGTTTTGGCAGATGTCAACAGGGAGCGCAGAATGACCAAGAAACGAGCACGTATTAAAATATCGAAATATTGCTTGTAATCTCCACGATAGGCCACAGAGACTAGTCTATTTAACAAATATGTACTGACTGGTAAGTAAAAATCTCACATCGTGCTGGAGTCAGCGTGGACAGTGAAATTCTCTAGGTAAGTAAGTTAACTTCACTAAGTATTTCTGCCAGTTAGGTGTTGCCTCCGATTCACAGATGGCAGAAAGCGTTGTTGGCGGCGTAGCGGCGAGCAGTTGACCAGGGCAAAAATTATTATATTATATTATTCTTTACCATGATCGGCGTGGTAGCGGTAGCGTCATGGTGTGGGCCGGTATCACACAGGACAGGCGAACTGATTTAGTTATTGTGAATGGACATTTGACAGGCCAACGATATGTTAAGGAAAACTGTGTGTCCTGTCTTTGTTCCATTCGCTAGAATTATCGGCATAATATTTTAACTGCAAGATGACAATGCCAGACCACATCGTGCCCAGGTCGTCACTGAGTATCTCCGACGCCATTCTACTTTTGCTCGCTTAGTCCCTTGACATGTCCCTGATACAGCATGTTCTCAGGCAGAGTGAGTACGACAGAGACCCAGCAACATGGCCCAGATTTTGGTAGCATTTCCGACTGAATGGTGGGCAATACAGTTAATCAGTTAATCAACAGTATGCCATCAAAGTGTGGTGTATGTACCGCCCAACCTGATGGACACACCAGGTATTGGTCTATAGGGCTGAGATACATTTTACAGCCGTTTACCGAGATACATATCATTACACCCATCTCATGCAAGTATGTCACGAAATTAATTTGCTAAAACCATTTTCTTGCAATTAACGTATTGAAGCACTAGAGGCAAACGGAATTGGTATGTGCCCTCAGTATAGGATTATGCTACACTCACAGGTCTAAAGGACTTCTTCTTTTCCTCCTTCTTCCAACAGGCGAACACGTAAATGGCACCTTGAACGTCTTTTCATCCAGGAGTTTGTAGTAGTAGCAGTTGTTGGTGAGGTCGTGCCCGTTCATGGCACAGACCTTCACGTGGAAGGACACCTCATATAAAGATGGCGTTTTGCTGATCACGTAGCTCAGGTTGATGGCGTTGCCAACTGGCTCTGTGTGGTTTTTGTCTGGCAGAACAGCGAATTGGCATTATGACAACTGACAAACTGGTGAGCGTCAGGCATTATTGCACAACGAAATGAATTCATTTAATGAATTTTTGTCCTCACATAAGACCCTGGACAATTACAAGATGAACAAACCTAGAACCTTGGCCTCCGCAGCTTTAATATTCATTTCTCGGCAAAGTATGTCATGCATATTAAGGCCTTTTACATCAGTTGTCAACGGTCATAATACTGGGGTAAAGTTGCGACCCTTGGGCGCCCAAGCAAACTTTGATTATGTCTCTAGTTTTGTCAGCAACATACACATTCAAATGGGTTTCACCGAAGTGTAAAATGTTTAAGACTTTTCCTCCCACATCAAGCTGTTCAAAGTGGTGTTAATCTTAACTCACTCAATTTCTGCAATAATACCATCAAGAAACAGTTTCCAAAATAGTTCTTAAAATAGCCGACTCAATGATAAAAGATTAGTCTTTTAAAGGCATTTAGAAGTGATAAGGAAGAGCATTCATGGATGCCAAGTGTTTTTTTTTATTCTCATAAGAAAAAATAGTTGATATCCATACATTCTCTTCCCTGTAAAAGATTAATTTTCCATCAAGATCAGATTGATTGATATAATTATGGTACGTAATTTATATTATCTCTCCTGTTGCATTTTATTCAGGAAGGAAAACATATCAAAAAGGAAAACATGAATATGTATTTTCTTCGGGTATTCCTACCCCAATTATCCTCTCCACTCACCATAGTCCACAGCCTGAAGCTTCTTCGTCCACTCTTTGTTCTCTATATGGTACATAAGTTGGTCATTGCAGTAGTCAACCTCGATGCCGGCAGTGATGGTGTAGATGCCGAGGTACTTGAGGTCGACGTCCGCACAACAGGTGATGCCCATGCAGTTGTCAGTCAGTCGACAGGTGCTGGAGATGGCAGCAGGGAGGGATGCCGGACAAGCTGGCAAATGGTTAATGAAAAGTATTTCTTTATACGATTCCGACTTTATCATAAGAATGTGCTTATAAATCACTATCAAATAATCAAACCATTGTTAACAGAATCTATTTAATAATTGCAAACAGTAGCATGTTTGTGCACTTTTATATTTTACGTTGTGTTATTATGTATTGTAAACGTGAAAGATCAAAAGAATAAAGGCATGGCATGAATTGATGTAGCCTACCGGAAGTTCGCAGAGAACATTGTTCAGACTTCCAGAAATCAAAGGAGACACCTGCAATGCAATCGACAAAATATTTCAGACTTTACCATCCGTTTATTATTTTCCTCAAATGACAACAAACACATTCGTCTAAAGAACACACCTGTATCTAACTATGCTGTTAAAGAAGAACATCAACTATTGACAACCTACGCACTAAGTTTGCCGACACACGTCTGTGGTTGGTTCTTATTGTCTGTTTGGCAGTAGTTTACACTGGTAGGTGGCGTTTTCGCAAGTGAGAACTGATAATAACTATGTCTTTTCGTTAAAACTTTACACGTTGTGTCCACTTCTTGGGCGACCCCTCACATTGTTTGTCTATGCATTACGAGCAAAAAGACGGTAAATCGTAGAGTGGTGAACCTGTACCTCTCTTGCCTTCATCTTGCCGTCGTTACCAGCTTACCGCGTCACAATGTTTTGACATCCTTGCATGCAGAACATTATGATGAACATTACTTCAGATCTGAACGTTGCATAGGTCACTTCATGTTCTTAACCCTCTGGATGCCGAGTTTTTTTTCTAACGTACATTTTCGGAAAAGATTGAAAAAGTGAAGGTTGTGCGAGAATTGCGCTCACGCGGCACTGGATCTACCTCTGGCTATAAAATTACGCAGAGGTGGGGAATATTAAATTACCTATTTGATGGTGTAAATTTTACTACAAATATTAAAATGGTTTAAAAAAAAGACACTTCTAAATGTTGCCCGAGAGTTTATTCAGCGTTGAAAAACAGTCAATTTCTCCGCTTTTTATCGAACACTGATAAAAGTACTGTGCGACGATTTTTTTTATTTAGAAGCTGAATGGAAACTGTTGGCGAACAAAATACTGCCTAATATCTGAACGACATAACTACATATCAAATGGAGTAATATGCGTTTGTATTACGACATACATTCAATGCCAAAAATAGCATGCCGTAAATGGCGAAAACTGATTTTTCTCTATGACGTCAAAAGGCGACAGAGAAGTTACACACGTACAAAGAAAAGGGGGCATAACTCCGCTATGCTCATCACTAGTTAATTGTAGCTGTGGGTAAGAACAATACATTTTCGTTGTGTTTTGTTTACCAGGAACCAAACTATTCCAACACAAATATCGATATTGAAACTGTATACGTTTAGATATTTAAAAAACCCCATAAGAAATGATGAACTTGTACTTCATAAAAAAGAGGTAATAGAAAAATGGAAGATCTTATCTAACCTATGACTTAGTCCTTAGATTCCAACATTCTCTTGATTGTGTAAGTGCAATTTGACTCATGTTGCACCATTATTAATGGAGCACTAGCCTTATCATCAAATGTAATGAAATACCAAAAAAATATCACCATTCCTTTTGACGTCATGGCTGGTTTTTATGTCTTTGATAACGTCGGAGAAAGACAACACTTGTATTTTGATTAATATATATATCTCCCCAAAGTTTCGTTCATGGATTGGACAATCTCAATGTGTAAAACGGAATTTCACGCTTTTTCGACTCAACATAAAATGACTGCTCTCACCAAGTAAATAATGTCTTGAATGTGTAAACCATTTGATAGTTTATCGTGTATCTTAATTGGTCAAGACACGTAATGAAATACCCAAAAGAATATTAAAAAAAACCGAAATTATATTCAATGTTGGACATATATTTGTATATATATCCTATCGCTGTGCTCGAAAAACTGCAGTAGTTGAGGCCAGCGGTACAGGACCGCTCCTGGCTTCTGATTGGTCGAGAGGGTCACGTGACCTCTGATAACGTCACTTATCGTTTCCAGTGGCGTGCGCATCCAAGATGGCGTCACATTCGTTTCCGATGGCGTGCGCATCCAAGAGGGCTGCACATCCGTTTCCGGTGGCGTGCGCATCCAAGATGGCGACACATCCGTTTCCTGTGGCGCGCGCCTCCAAGAGGGCGTCGCATCCGTTTCCGGTGGCTTGCGCATCTCCAAGAGGGCGTCGCGTCCGTTTCCGGGGAGGAGGGAAGGGAAAAACCCAGAGAAGCGGTCGTAAAAGGTGAACGAGATCGACATTGTTGTTCTTAAAAAAAGAAAAGGCGGTGGTGGTGAAGGGAGGGAGGGAGGGAGGGATGGAGGGAGGGAGGAGGAGGAGGCGGGTTCTTTGTTTGGGTTTGAGGGTCGTCAAAGCAAAGGATGAAAAGCGTTCTTTCCGGGGGAGATATGTGGCCCTGAAAAGGGCCGTTTTGAGGAAGAAGTCGATCACTTCTTCACATACACATACACGCAGTGGTGCAAAGGCGCGGGTGGCCTGACACCTGTCTCCTGACAGGACACTTACTTGTGTGGCATAGTCGCCGCATGTAGGTGTCCTTCAGGACAGTGTTGCAATAGATGCACTGGAAAGTGCCATCCCGTGCCCTTGTGCCAAGGGCATTTACTGGCAGGCACCCTTGGCACCTGCCGCATTGCCATGGAGGTAGCGATTGCAATGCTGGTACTGCTTCTTTCTTCTCCAACTCCGAGCGGTACCCTTTACTCAGTGGCAAAGGGTGTGTCACTGAAATGAGCTCCAAATCCCAGTTTTCTGAGTTATTTTCCATGCTGCTGCTGATGATTTTCTTGTTTACAAGTGGCACTGATCCACTCGAATGGTTGTTCTCTTGTTTTATAGGAGAGGCACTGACACCCTGCTTCCTGGTTGGTTCGCCAGGCAGCAGCTCCAATTGGTTCGTTTCGCTGCCTGGCCTGAACCTCGGTTTTCTAAAACGACACGACCCCTGTGTTTCTTTTCCATAGGAAATTTTTTTTTCCATGGGAGAGAAAGCACAACCCCGGTTCGACCATTCAGAGTCCAGTATGGTCCGAGCGTGGCCTCTGATTGGTCGAAAACCCAGGCTTCTGATTGGTCAGATTTCGATCCGGTTTTTTTTCTTGGGTAGCCTTGGTATTTTTTAGGTAGATATTCGTCTTAATGCTAAAGGTGGACCGTCATGGGTAGGCATAGACGTTATGTGGGAATGTCTACGTGATGAACGTTGTGTCACCCCCCATGCAAATCGGGATGTCATGTGTGTGTCTTCAAACAGACGTTGACGTTGATCCATAGGATTGTTATGCCATGCATACGTGATGTACGTCATGTTGCCAGGCACACGTGGTGTTTCACGCGTGTCTTTATGCAAAACGTGGTGTCATGTGTGTGTGACTACAAACATTTATTTAGTATTTAGATGGATAGAGAAAGGTCGATAGACATACGTAGTGTTTCACCCGTGTCTTCATGCAAACGTAGTGTCATGTGTGTGTCAACAGACGTTGTCACTCGTTCATTTATACCGAGGTGTTGACACTCGTGTGGGTCTACAGACGTACTGTTACACGTGTTTTCATACACACGTGATGTTTGACTCGTGTCTCCAGGCAAACGTGATGTACTACGTGTCTCTATTTATATGTATATATATATATATATATATATATATATATATATATATATATATATATATATGTATTTATTTTGAGACGTACAAATCTGGGTATGTCATCTGGGTGCCCTACGTGGCACCACTTGTGGGGCCAACAAAGAAAAAAAACTTGTTGGTAACAGGAACTTGAACGGGAACTTGAACGGAGACTTGAACAGGAACACAGGAAACGGGAAACGCCCTCCTAGGCAGCCAGTCATCCTACGCCATTCGTGTTCTTCTGATTCACATTCTCCTCGCAGAGATAGTGTAGCTGTAGCTTCTTCTTGATCGATTACTTTTATCAACAGATGTCCGGCCAGAAGGGAGATCGTATTGGTCTAGGTATCGATCATCCCGCTTTGAACACCCCAATACGGATTCCCTTTCGTCGCTTTGAAGATCTCCATGGGCTAGATATTTTGCATGCAGTGGAAAAAGTCCAACAGTCCAACAAAGACCTGAACATCGATGCCACCATGGTTTTGACTTTAGTATACGTAGCAGATCCCGACAGGCTAGGATGCTTCTTGGTCACCAGCATCACCGGAAGATGTCTTCTCCTCAGGTATGCCCATGGTTTGCAACGATGGTGATGACAACGTTGACCAGGATCCTTATGGAGAAGCTCAACTCACTTTTACGCGTTGTTGTTGTAGGGACATACAAAGCACTCCCTCCTCCATTGTCTTTTCGTATTTCCTATGTATCTGGTTGTTGTTGTTGTTCATTATTAAACAGTGATTGATTCAATTTACTCTTTGTGTCTTGATTGATCTCAACTCCAATAGAGTGCCGAACCGAGGGTAGAGGTTGAGTTGAGATGTTGTCTACGTTGTCTGTCTGTCTGTCTGTGCGTCTGTCATGTCAGTGCACATGCTCGTTGTAAAATTTAAGAAAAAAGTAAAGAATACAAAAATAGATAAAAGAGAAAGGCCATGCTTGAAAGATCAGCTGCCTGGTGTCAGTCATTTTTTCAGTACACATCACCACTACCACCGTGTGTCATGTCATGTGTCATGCCGTGTGTCAGTCAGCCCAAACACAGGATGACGTCACGTGATGAGGTGGATGAGGATGATGATGATGATGATGAGGTCATGACCTTCCGTTGAAGGGGGAGGGAGGAGAGTTTCATAAAAGCAGGCGAACCCCCAGACCTTCTTTCAGTGAAGTCACAGTCATCATGGGACAAAGACGGTCTATGAATGCCATGCCATCCTCCCGAGATGTCCCCGATACCGAGTGCGTGTCTGAAAAGGCGAGAGAAGAAGCGAGAAAACGTACACTCTTTATGGACGACACACTCTTTATGGACGACACATGGCGACTCAGTGACATTCTGGAGGGACCTTTTCCTTCTTACACCTTGTGTCACCCTTCTCATCCTAACTATGATTCATTTCAAGAACGTCTGAGGTCTTTTCAAACGTGGCCTAAACAGATGACCCAGACCCCTTATGACATGGCAATGACTGGCTATTTCTATCAAGGACGAGGTGACCCTGTTATCTGTTATTGTTGCGGTGTGACACTCTGCCAATGGGAAGCCACAGACAAACCCTGGAAAGAACATCTGAAGCAGGCCAAAGTCCCCTGCGAATACTTGTGTGTGTTTTGTCCTGATGGAGAAGTGAACGAAAAATACAGACGTTTGGTGTCCCAAGAAGCACGGAAGAGAAGAGTCGAGTGTCTTGTTTACCCCAAGTGACAAAGTTTTTTGTTGTTTTTTTTCAAAGTGTACAGACGTTCATACCCTCGTGGTCACCCTCGTGGTCACCCTCGTGTTCACAAAAATCCCAGGGACGCCCCCTAATCCTGTGACTTTTGTTTTGTTGTGTTTGTTCATGTGAACGGGGGATTAAAAGAAAAAGTTGAACAAATAGTAGTGTTATGTTGTCTGTAGGATGAAGAAAAAACAAAACAGGATCGAAATGCACACCCCGATAAAAACCTGATCGAAATCTGACCAATCAGAGGCTTGGGGTTTTGACCAATCAGATGGTCATGCTGGACTCTGAATGGTCGAACCGGGGTTGTGCTTTCTCCCCCATGGTAAAATCCATTTCCTATGGAAAAGAAACACAGGGGTCGGTCCGTTTTGGAAAACCGAGGTGCAGGCCAGGCACCGGAACGAACCAATCGGGGGCACTGCCTGGCAAACCAATCAGGAAGCAGGGTGTCACTGGCTCTCCTATAAAACTATGTCTGTCCGAAGATAAGCAGACACGATAAGCAGAAGACTCCCCCGCGCCTCTGTTACAACTGTCAAGTCATGGGTCATTTCACTGCAGATTGCCCAGAACCCTGTCGAAAGAAGACTCCTCAGGGCCCCTGTTACAACTGCCAAGTCGCGGGTCATTTCGCTGCAGATTGCCCAGAACCCAGTCGAAAGAAAACGTCAGCAGCCCCGTCCACGTCGACACCCGTGACACCAGTGACACAAGTGCTTCATCTCTTAGAAGCCTTGCATGTCGATGTCCTCGACCTTAAAGAATGCATCACACAACTCCGTGTGGGCTTCACACCTCGTCTAGAGAAAAGAAAACGGTACAGAAGCCCCTAAAGAAAACACTCTTCAAAGCGCCGACGACACCTTCAGTCCGAGGATGAGATGGAGGTGGAGGATGAAGAAGATAGATCATCTGAACAAAGTGACTAACGCATGGAGCATACTGCTCCACTGTTTTTTCCAGTTTCCCATCGTTTCAAGTTTTTCCAGTGTTCCAGTGTTCCTGCAGTTTCCAGTTTCCAGTTTGTTTTCCAACGGCCCTTTTCAGGGCCACCCATCTCTCCCGAAAGAACGCTTTTCATTCTTTGCTTTGACGACCCTCAAACCCCAAAAGAAGAACCCGCCTCCTCCTCCTCCCTCCCTCCCTCCTCCCTTCACCACCACCGCCAATTCTATTTTTAGAACAACAATGTCGATCTTGTTCATCTTTTACGACCGCTTCTCTGGGTTTTTCCCTTCCCTCCTCCCCGGAAACGGATGCGACGCCCTCTTGGAGGTGCGCACGCCACCCGAAACGGATGCGACGCCCTCTTGGAGACGCGCGCCACAGGAAACGGATGTGCCGCCATCTTGGTTTCGCACGCCACCGGAAACGGATGTGCAGCCCTCTTGGATGCGCACGCCACCGGAAACAGATGTGCAGCCCTCTTGGATGCGCACGCAACCGGAAACGGATGTGCCGCCATCTTGGATGCGCACGAAGGGCCCACAATGTCCTGCGCGCATGCGCACCGGAAGTGACGTCATCAGAGGTCACGTCACCCTCTCGACCAATCAGAAGCCAGGATCGGTCCTGTACCGCTGGCCTCAACTACTAAGTGCACTTGTTTAAAATGTAAACAAAGCAAAATACAGATTTTACACAGTGTAGCGTTTTCTCCTATTTTGAGCTATCCATTCGTCTATTCGTTCAAGATATTGACTCAACATTTTCAGAATATGCATGGGAAGAGAATCGTAGGAAAAATTTGGGAATTTAAAATAGATACATTGCAATGATTTGATATTTTCAACAGGAATTGTCAAAGTTACCGTCCTGTGTGACGCCATGATTGACGCAAAATCACGCACAACGACAACGGTATTTATCGGAATTTCTGACTATTTCCGTTTGTTTCAATCAAAGTTATACAACAAATAACAGTACATAGATTTTCAGAATGTTTCTGATTACTTACATGTCACATTTATGTATATACGATCCCTGAATTAACGAAAGTTCCCTCGTAAAATCCCGCGTACTGTTGACAGTTTCGCGCCATTTTGTAAAAGTCGGTCACAGGTAGTGATGTCATACGTCAACATTGTTGTACATATTTGGTAATTTCTTTGAGGTGAAGGTCCTAGAATGAGAGTGCACACGATCATTGTATCATGCTGTTTACAGTTTCAGCTATGATGTAGATTTTGCATATCTTTTATACATTTTTTCATACAATTATTTTCACTTTTGATATTTGTCAATGTTCAAAATGATCATATCCATAAATATAGGTCACAACATGTAAGAACGAACCTTTGATAATCTCCTGTTTGTTTGAACATTGTTTACATAACAATTGGATCGATAGGTTTATAGTGTCGAATACGATATTTCTTTCCTTTGGACAAGTGTTACAAGATGAAGTGTAAATGTAACTGCAGCATGTACGTTTTTCTTGGGATGTGTAATGGTCAATATTATAAGTTCTGAACTTCATATAACCAATGTCCATGAATAGCCGTTTCATTTTATTCTATAACTAAAACTGAACATATAACTTTTACAAAATAGATAATATTTTTCGTTAAAATATACGCACACATTTCTGAAAGAATTGTCTTGGTCTTGGAATTGTTTTTTATGTCGTTTTATACACAGAACAGTGATATCTAACGATTCGCCAGGTGCGCGTTAGTCACAAACAATTTACGAACTATTCCTCTCGTTTTGCAGTATATGATCAATCGGTTAATTCATTTTTCAATATTGTGATCACAGGATTTAAAACTGTTTACTTTATTTCTCCAGGAATTGTAAAATGTATAAAAATAAAACCCATGCCAGGTACCCCGTTGGTTCAACCGTATATGATTATCCTGATAATTCTTTACCAATAGAGCTTTCTTCGCATCTTTTATTGTGTAATTCTGAGATGGAATGAAGAGAAATATAATAATGAACAAATATGTGTTCAATATTGAATATAATTTTGGGTGTTTTTAAATATTCTTTTGGGTATTTCATTACGTAAATTGATGCTAAACAGGTGCTTGTCTTGTCCAATTAGGATACACGATAAACTATCTAACTGTTTACACATTCAAGACATTATGTACTTGGTGAAAGCAGTCATTTTATGTTGAGTCGAAAAAGCGTGAAATTCCGTTTTACACATCGAGATTTTCCATACCATGAACAAAAATTAGGGGAGATATATATTAATGAAAATACCAGTGTCATCTTTCTTCGACGTTATCAAAGACATAAAACCAGCCATGACGTCAAAAGGAATGGTGTTATTTTTTTGGGTATTTCATTACATTTGCAGATAAGGCTAGTGCTCCATTAATAATGATGCAACATTAGTCAAATTACACTCACACAATCAGGAGAATGTTGGAATCTAAGGACTAAGTCATAGGTTAGATAGGGCCGTCCATTTCTCCTTTAACACTTTTTTTTTATAAAGTACGAGTTCAGAATTTCTTATGGTTTTCTTTATATAACCAAACGTATACAGTTTCAATATCGATATTTGTGTTGGAACAGTTTGGTTCCTGGTAAACAAAACACAACGAAAATGTATTGTCCTTACCCACAGCTAATTCTCAACAAATGACCTGAGTTACAATAAACTAGTGATGAGCATAACGGAGTTATGCCCCCTTTTCTTTGCATGTGTGTAACCACTGTGCCGCCTTTTGACGTAATACAGAAAAATCAGTTTTCGTCATTTACGGCATGCTATTTTGGTATTGAATGTATGTCGTTATACATACGCATATAACTCTATTTGACATGTAGTTATGTCGTTCAGATATTAGGCAGTATTTTGTTCGCCCACAGTTTCCGTACAGCTTCTAAATAAAAAAAACGTCGCACAGTATTTTTATCGGTGTTCAATAAAAAGCGGAGAAATTTATTGCTTTTCCTCGCAGAATAAATTCTCGGACAACACTTAGAAGTGTCTTTTTTTAAAACCGGTTCATTATTTGCAGTTAAATTTACACCATCAAATAGGAAATTTAATATTCCCTACCTCTGCATAATTTTATAGCCAAAGGTAGATCCAGTGCCGCGTGAGCGCAATTCTCGCACAACCTTCACTTTTCCGATCTTAGGAAAATGTACGTTAGAAAAAAACTCGGCATCCAGAGGCTTAACCCTCATGGTGCCTGGACGTCCGTCAGCCTGCATACCGCTCAGAGTGAGTGAGTGAGTTGGGTTTAACGCCGCTTTTAACAGTATTCCAGTTATATCGCGGCGTATCAGCTTAATGTGGGAGGAAAGCTCGAAGTGATGCAAGTCTCAGACGTTTACTACTTCGGTGAAACCCACGAGCACGGGTATGGTGCTGACAAACCTAGAAACATAATCGGGGCGAACCGGGATTCGAACCCACAATCCTAGGTTTCTGGCGTGCCCAAGGGACGCAACTCTGCACAGCGAATCGCGGCACCTTAGACGACTGGGCCACCCGTGCCCCCCATACCGCTCAGAGCCGCACTGTGATGACGCCGCGGTTTCAAAAACGTATACATTGTATCAAAAGTGTTACAACGTCTTTATTTCTTCACACAGTGTAACCAAGTTGTATAACATGCAACTCGAGTTGATTGTCTTTCCATCAGTATCTAAAGTCACCAAATCCAAAAGATCCATGCACTGCCTAGCCATCGATAAATGTGCCAGTATTATAGGTTTCCTACTTTTCTACATAATCGTTATATGTAAGCACCCGAATATGGCAACCAAAGTCAAGTAAGCGCGCTTGTTTGAAATCGAAATGTCCAATAATTCATATCATTGGCAAATACATGTCCTAACAGTGATAGACATATGACATTTATGTTGAAGTACACATTCACTGAGAATTTTTCATGAGTTAAATTTACCGATAAAAAATCCCGATGAAATTGTGCGTGTTTTGACGTCAAAACAAAATTGACGTAAGTGGTCGTGATTAATTCATACGCAAACTGTTTCAAAGATGATGTCACAATACGAATGACAGTTTGGAATGTATATCTTGAAGAAATCCCGGTTACATCCATGTATGTTTCAATGACCGTGCTCTTTTATTAGTGATTAAAAACAACTTCGGGGTAATTGACATCGTACATTTTCAAAGGACAAAATGTGAAAGATCGCTAAACAGGCCTAACAATACTCAAATTGACATCGCTCAATATCGGACATCATTATTATTTCTTAATAATTAACAAGATTATACTAACGTAATGCCGCCCAAGAGTAAGTACATGTAGAAGCAATCAAAATTGTTGAAACGTTTTCATGGGCAGCAAATCTATTCAACAAACCTATTTTCGATCACTCGCAACTCGGGCGCCATATGTAATTGCTTCGTTGTGCAATCAGACAGACCGCTTATTGATGCTTCGGGTGTCATGATGTGTTGTTAATGATTTAAATCTAACTTATATAAAGCTTGAAACGAGATGTAATTGGCAATTTATATACTTGAATTTGAAAGCTCAAGAAAAGTAGAGTAGGCTATATTTAATACAAGGAAACGATAACTTGCACAGTACAGGTGGAAGAAGGCAATATTATTGTTTTACGGTACAATTATAAATAATATCTAGATTAAGTGAAAGGGAAAATTACAAAAATATGAATTACTTCCTTTAAAGTAGTGTTCAATGTATATACAGTTCATGTACTCAAAACTCTGAACAAATTTGTTTCACTATGACCACGAGAAAACATACATCCTTGTCTCAGCTAGTATTCCGCACTTGGCTGCCTTACTCAGATCTTTGCTAAAAAAATACCTGTATGGCCAGTCCATGAAATACAACTTTTTCTTTCACATTGTTTTATAAATACGACTTTAGAAGTGTATTTACACCTAGGAATGCACATGTACATTAAAGGACATACGTGATAGATTATTTCCAGTAGCTTCCAATTCCATCCCATTCTACTTAAGGAACAGTTTGAAATTGATAATGATCGTAGGTCAGTGAAAGTAATGGACTTATTTGTCATTAAAGGAAAAATATATTCTTGGTATTGAACTTTAACCAGCAAAATCTTTAATATAAATGGTATTCAGTGCTTCCTTTTTTTCTTAATTTTGGCCTAGCTAAACTACAACTTGGAGGGAAGATATACAAATTAAAATGGTGAAAAAGAACCACAAGAATGCTTTGATTTTGCTCTTAGACAAATATTATTTTTTTTAAATTTCTATTTCATAGTAAGGATACGAAACAAAGTTATTACTAGTATGTCACTGATCGAGGTATTTGGTAATCTAAATAATTCAGGGTAAAAAAACATAAATAAAACTCTATAACACATCAAAACGAAATCACATTTACACTGAAATAATTTTGTCTTTCAGAAATAGAATCTATATATTTTGAGTAGCTCTAATTACTTTTACTGTTATGGTTATAAATTGAACCATTCGAGATTCTTATAGATGAAACTAAAATATTAAAAATCTAGGTTGTTTAATATTGGATCCATTTTGACAGCTTTCTCACTGTAAAACATTCCATTCCCTTATTCAACTAAATGCACATTATTTTCTTGGAATATCAAGCCTTCAAACACATATGAAAGGCACATGTCACAACATACCAAAATTAGAAAACTGCGTCAAATATTCTAACACTGTTAGTCAAATGATAAGCGGCCTCATTCACTCGTCGGTCGCCGTGGACATTTTCCAATCGTGATGTACTAGCTATGCTTTCTAGTTCAGTTAAAGAGAATATTGTTTTTCGGAAAATGAAACCACGTGTATCCATTATACTACCACAACATTAGATCAGCTGTTTCATGTGACGTCATCCACGTCACAACACGCGAGGTCAAAGCACGCGCACCTGTCCAGACGACAAATTCACAGCAGCGGGAAATCACCGACCGTCTCTTAGCCTATTCGAATAAAATTGCAGATTGTAACGAAATAAAATAAAGTTTACTCATTGCTGACATTTCAGATAACATATCAAATAAGAATTGAAGACATGTAATACATTATCATACCTTAATCAAGATTACAGTGTACATCAATAATTTGTAAATCTAATATTAATATTAGATCTAATATCCATGGCAAAATGTTGAAAATTCGAGCTGTCGTGTTATGATATATTCCATTTTCTGAAGAGATTAGTATTGTGTATTTGATGATATATATGCATACACAATTTGTTATCAGTTATCTTGTACAATCACAGCATGTACCATGTACATTAGACTCATGGAAAATACTATAACAGCAAACCAATCACAGCGCCATTATCACAGTTTCAATGAAAGGAAAAACAAATCGAAATCGAACTTTACAGCACATCGTATCCATAAGCGGTTAACCCAAATAGAAAAAGGTATTGCTGTCATCATTGTAGAAGTTATGTTGATGTTTTCAGTAGTTGTATTATGTTTGTATCCATATCCATATATTTGAATATTTTCTGTAAATCAGGACCATAAAATGAATGACAATCTGCGCTCTCGTTTCGTTTCTAGCGCCGTGCTAAATCGACGTGACACATAACATATGCAATCCTTGAACCAAAAACTTCAGTGGCGGACTAAACGTTAGGACTCTTACGCCAATAACTGTACAGTGGGGAAAAGTAAATCTTTCTGACCAGTCCGATCAGATTTCTTTTTCAAATTGGCTGTCTGATATAATGATAGTTACGTGTATGCGACATAGGTGCATAATAACAAATTGCCTTCATTCGCATGAAGTTCAACATGGCCATTACCGATAGTCGATAAAAATATACAAAACGTGTAAATAAACTTGTTCGTAAATGAGTGAACAGAAATTTATTTACGTGAATAAGTACACACTTGTGAGAAACATGTCTTTCTGACCACTCTGGTCATATTATTTCTTATTAACAAGGATTTTGTCTGAAAATATTTACGTGTATGTGACATGGGTGCATAATGGGTGCCGAGAAGCGCGGTAGCCACTTTACTAATCTCTCCATATTTCGCAATCCGTAGCATTGTATAAAATATGACTTGCACGATGTTAAAGCTAAGATGATTGGGGTGATGATGGTTATAATGTTGACTTTGTGCACTCTGTGTTTGATATCTTAATTCACGGTTTAAAAAGGGCATTTTCGTGGGACCATGTATGGTCCCCTGGCACTATGCGGGTGTGAAAAGTGAAGGACCATATATGGTCCCGTGGCACCAAGAGGGTTAAGAGAGGACCATGCGTACAATACATCTGCACTAGAAGCTGACCACATAAATCATAAAAACTTTTAATTAATAAGGCCATGAACGTCTTGTACATACCACTAAACGACACTGGTAGACTCAGGCTACACGGAGAATAGACCAGCTCTGACTGTGACAAGACTGGGACTTCAAGCACACACGTGTTGTCCTCAAAACACATCTTGATGTTCAGGTCAATCACCAGCTTCTGGGAGGCAGGGATGTGCTCAAGTTTGTATCTGTGGCGACATTTGATAAGCTGTTCTACATTATTTGTGGATGGTAAGTTTGTATGCAATTAAATATTTTTCTTTGTTCAGTGTACGTAAGAATCATCATACATCTCTGAAGAATTCTAAGAGATTTATGAAATTATGCGACAATATAACCATTGAATATTGATGTAGAAAGTATTTGACGTGGATAGGAGAAGAATGACAGTTTTGAAAGTACAGGTTACAGTTGAATGATTGATTAATAATTACTGGTTAAAAATTGAACAATAACAGGAAACCGTGTATATATATATATATATATACATATATATATATATATATATATATATATATATATACATAGAGAGAGAGAGAGAGAGAGAGAGAGAGAGAGAGAGAGAGATTTGAATACACTTTCCTTATATCATTTTGCAACTCTGAGTTTCACGCACCCATGGTATTGCGTACATTCATCAGGCAAAATGAAACAGGGTTTTTAGTTTGACCCTTTCTTTTTTGCTCGGCTTGGGGGTTTACCATGGCGACAGGTGGAAATGAGCTCGCTTCTTTTGTTTAGCTTGTTAGATGTTAGCATGAGAATCTCGAGCTTCTCTTCCATGCATAGGTTGCAAATCCCTGAGTCTCTTTTGTTGGTGTTTGATTTCTTGATTATGTCCCATTTAATTTTGTAATTGGTTTTGTTTCTTTTCAACTTCCAGATGTGTTTGGAGAGTTCTGTCTCTTTTTCGTATTTCTGAATTCTGAATGATTTTGTGTGGTTGTTATACCTTGTCTTGAAGGGACCGCTTGAAATGATTTATGCTCTACTTTGGATTGAGCACTCTCTTCTGCAATTGGATCATACTTGCCTGATGATCCTACGCAATACCATGGGTGCGTGAAACTCAGAGTTGCAAAATGATATAAGGAAAGTGTATCCAAATCTCTATATATATATCTATATCTATACTCACACGCAAAAGAAACGCAAGTGGTTTTAAGCATATAGGTAACAAACACGGAACCATAAAATTGATACGAGTTTTAGCATATAGTGAAGCCTGATGGTGTTATCAATATTTTTGGTTGCATTTTGGAAGCCCCGAGTAAAAACGCAACATAAAAAACGAATCGTCAAAACGCACCATTTCAATGAATATGTGTGTATCATGCACCCATATCTCGCAAAATCGAAAATGCACAAACTGTCACGAAGTGTAGTGGGTAGAAAACTGTGGCCGATTCTTGGACCTACCACTCCTTGGTCAACAATGCCACGCCTAACTCAAATTCAGAGAAACCAGGCTATCGGACGTTTGGAAGCTGGAGAGTCTGTCCAAGATGTTGCCCGTCATTTCAACGTTAACATAACCACAATTTACCGTCTCCTGCATCGATACAATGCTACACAGACCACAGATGACCTTCCTCGGAGCGGTCGTCCTAGGGTCACCACACCTCGACAAGATCGGCAGATTACCCGTCAACACCAGCGACATCCGTTTCTAACTGCAAGTGAAAGTGCTCGTCAGACCATAGGAACACATAATCGACACATAAGCCGGGACACTGTGATCCGACGTCTCCGTTCCAACAACCTCAGATGTCGCCGACCAGCAACTCGTCCTGTTATCCAACCACGGCATCGACAAGCACGACTTCAGTGGGCACAGGGTCATCACAATTGGCGTCATCGTGAGTGGAGGCGTGTCATCTTCTCTGATGAAAGTCGCTTTTGTGTCTCCCATGCAGACGGAAGAATCAGAATTTGGCGGCGTCGAGGTGATCGTTTTGCTGACAGAAACGTTGTGGAAAGGGATCCATGGGGTGGACGTAGCGTCATGATATGGGCAGGGATTGGACTTAATGCGAGACTTGGACCCATGTGCTTTCTGAATGTTGGTCAAGATCGGGGACACGGCGTCACTGCTCAGCGGTATATCATCCAAGTGATCAGACCCAACGTTGTTCCATTTTTTGCAAAACATCAACAACACATTTTCCAGCAGGACAACGCTCGTCCCCATGTTGCCAGAGCTACAAAGGCCTTTCTGCAACAACACAACATCCGTGTTCTACCGTGGCCAGCCCTCAGCCCTGATCTGAACCCCATCGAACACTTGTTGGATGAGGTTCAAAGGCGTCTGCACAAAGTCCCTACAACTGCCGATGAACTACGCACAGCTGCTCTGGGTGTGTGCAGGAGGATCCCTAGGGCCTTCACAAATCGTCTGATCCACTCAATGTACAGGAGATGTGTGGCAGTGATCAATGCTAATGGTGGTCACACCAGGTATTGACTGACATTTTGGGTATTGACCCGAAACTGTGTAAGCCCTTAACATTTGAAAAAATCCACTAAACTGTCTTAAGTCAATTTTTTGTCAATCTTACCCTATTAGAATTTCTTGTCTTTACTGTTGAAAGTAAATAACATGTATACTGCATACTCGACTTGCGTTTTCTTTTGCGTTTGAGTACGCGAAGCCGTGGTGTTATGTTGTTAAATGATTCCTCAAGAAGTACGTATTATAGTTTGTATCAAAGATCTGTGCAAGTTACAGGAGTATTATGGCCCCAAAGCACGGATGTCTGAGTCTATATGTATCGCAGCAGTTTCAGTAAAATGAACAAACTAGTATCTGATACTTACACCAGCCGTGTCATATCTCCCAGGATGAAATGTCCTTCTGTGCCTGGAATAGAACGGGAAGTATATTGAATACACAAAGAAGAAATTGGAATTTAGCGCTGCTCTGATAGGTATTTCAGGTTCATATGGATAAACTCGAACAACGTTTAGATGAACAAACGGCCTACGTGAACATGAACATTGTAAAGATAACGTAACCACTCTCCTCAACACACGTCTCGAATAAATAATGGCAAAATAGGGAAATAATGAGAGCACGCCGAGTAGGATCGATAAAAGAAGGTGAAGCCCCGCCACCTTATTGTCAAGTTTGCATATTCTGATGACAAGATTCAGGCACTCAGTCACTGCCAGACATTTCGTCAAGAGAACATTGGCATCTCAAACAATCTGACAAATAGTCAAAGACCGACTATTGCAGAAATGCGAAGTCGAGGTTTATTTGCATTTTTCAGGAACGGCCGCCTCCAGATGAAACCACTGAATACAGGTGATAAAAGGAAAATACTGACTGCAGCAAGAAGATCTAGGTAAATAAGACGGAACACAGCCGGACCCAAGCAATAACGTGGAGGAGACGGAACAACCTCCACTCAGCAGTACCGGTGACGCTTATGAATAGTGGTGCGGCCCTGGTTCAGAGAAGCCTCCTGCACCAATTCTTAAGACTTCTTTAATAGATGAGCATTTACTTACACAATATCTTAAAGTTTTAACCTGGAATATTAATGGCCCATAATCTAAACTTGATGATCTGGATATACTGAAATATTTATCAGAGGTTGACAGTTTGTTTTTACTGGAAACATTTAGTGATAAGTTATTATCAATTACATATTTATCAAAGTATATTCCTGATCTAGCAAATGCCATAAAAAGCCCGTCAAGAACGACTATCAGGCGGTATGTATGTTTTTGTCAAAAAGTCTTTAGATGCCTTGTGCAATCAAATAATGCTTGGTACTGTTAATTCTGTGGCTGTAAGAATAAACAAACGGGTACTGCAAAGGATACTTTCTTGATAGGTATGTATGGATCACCAGAGGGGTCCACATAAAACACATCAAGTGGGGAAAGCATTCATATTGAACTCCATGAATAGTGTCTGGTTGACAACCCAGAAACCTAGCTGACTGTTATTTGATTATCAATGAACACCAGAGTTGGACAAAGTAACAACCCTCCTCAGAATTTATCTGACTTTACCGGTAACTTTTTTCCTGTAGAAGAACCGGTACCACTTAAAATCGCAAATCACATGACAAGATTACCAATAGATTCGGAAGAATATTCATGTTATACTTTTAATCTATATATTCACAACGGTAGAGTGTCTGGGGACCCTGAAGGAGAATTTACCTTTATATCTGAGCAGGGAACGAGTGTGAACGATTATTTTATCCTTTGAGTTGACTCTTTCAAGTTAGTGAAGTCAATGCATGTAAACGGCAGGGTTGAAACGGATCATATGACATTAATAATGTCTCTTGTTCTTCAAGAAAAGTGACCTCAAATTCCTAAGCAACAACATTCAGATATCTACAGAGATGATTACAATATACTTTGAATGTAACACAAGCTCATGTATATAGTGAAAACATCCTCTAAATTATTGTTTGACGCAACAAAGCTAGTAGGTATAAGCATTGTTTACGCCACCGAAAATCTTTTCCAGGTTGTTCTAAAAGCAGCCGACTTTATGAACAATTTACAGACGCTTCTGTCGGCTTTTTCATATTCACTGAAAACAAGCAAAGTACTGAACTCTCAATACTTTAAGACATTTTCTATTCAAAATAGGCGACTATATTGTGTTAAAATAAATAAATATAAGAGCATTTGTAGGCAGACATAGTTAACAGTTATAAGTACTTGGCTAGTTTCTTCTAATTTCAAGATGACAAACTGTATTGCTGATCTAGAAAATTGTGGAAAACGGGCTTTGGTGGAAATAAATATAAATTTAAATAAGATTGGAATGATCGATCCAAAGGGATACCAGTATTTTATAATATTTGACACACAGGTGTTACCAGTTCTTTAATATGGTTCAGAATTATGGGGTTACCGGCGGAATAAACAATTAGAACGAGTTCACATTTCGGCATGTAAAAGTTTATTAAGGGAAAACAAACACCAAATGCTATTGTCTATGATGAAAGTTGTTGATACCGCTTTTAGTCAATGCGCAGGTCCGTAATTTAAATTACTTGTTAACGAGAATGCACGAAAGGCTTATCCCCCCAAAGTATATAAAATTTTAATGTATTTCGACAACATTGGTCATAATACTTGGGTAACATTTGTTCGCAACATTATGTTTAACTATGTAAAGTTCTTTTGCCAGAATTGTAATACTATTCCCAACTATTCAAATGTTAGTTGTGTACAACTCAGGGTGATTTATTAAAACGCCTTTATGTATATTATGCATACAAAAAAGATATGACGTCGTAAACTACATGTTATTTGTTTCATTGTATTATTGGCATTGCATTTCTTGTAGATGGGCCAAAAGGCCTTCAAACAAATAAGCTATTTCTGACTTTGACTCATGTGTCGGCTTCGTGTTGGAAAAAAACCCACAGTGACAAAAATCGTAATTATATAACTTTATAATGGAGTTATATATCTCAGATATGGTTATGTCCTTTCCAGGATCATAATTAGGCTAAACTTGACATTGGAAACCCTGAACAGTGGATTTCGGCAGGTAATGGGCAGAACTCCCAAATGCACAGTGGATTGTAGCGCATTAGACCACTTTCCTACCCTGAACCCATTGTGACAAGGGAATGTACCAGCAAGTGTAAAACTAATTCTGTTGATTGTAGATGTAGCTATTTACCCAATTCATACTCCAGGAGCGACACGGTGTACGATAGTTTTTCTATAGTCATCGTGATCTGAAGGTTGCAAACATCCACATCAAATTTGGCCTGGATGGTCCTCTTGATGAGACGAACATCGACACAACAGTCTACAGTAGAACAGTTGGAGGCCAGGTGACATCGTACTGAGTCTGGTAGGGATGGTACGGCTTGGCCTCTACATTCTGGAAACACAGAAATACACAATTACAAAGACGGTTCTTTTATGCTCATGTACAATGTTGAAGCTTTACATGCATTTTGGTTCAGCTGTTGTGGTAGATTCGGGTTCCAAATTGATTGTATTGCGGTTAAATCTACAGGTTACTTAGCACTAGATTGAAAACACAGTATGTTTATCGCAATTGTACCATGACAAAATAAAACGAACTATTTGGTGTCAACGAAGATATTGATTGAAGCGACATCGGTTGTGTTCAGTGATTTGAATCGTTTTGGAATCTGATTTAAGGAAACATCGATACTAGCCTACAAAAAATGTATAGTGCTGTATATCATCAAACATTAATGTTTATATAATAACACTTTACTCGCAAATTTTGTATGCATTTAAAGTGTGTATTATAGATACTTAGGTAGCAATTTTAGAAAATTGGCACCCTTAAAGAAAATTAAGTATGCCTTGCAAGGTTTAGTTCTACCCAGCACATTGATATTTGATGTCACGTCGTTCATTGTGACGCAAAGAATATGACGTCAGAGACGGATTTAGAAATGCGCCAAATTTCAAGCTCACTATCGTCCCAAAAACTGTCGTCGCCCAGCACCAGAGAATCCAGTTCAAGATGGAAACAGAAACGAATCAACGCCTTCCTACAGAAGATGGACAAAGAACATCTGTGGCTGCAAGCCAACACACATAGACCAGTACACCCACTACAACTCCTGTCACCATGAAGCCATCAAGATATGACAAGCCATCATCCGACAGGCAAAATCCATTTGCCATCAGTTCACTTCAACAACAGTCTCCAAAACCTTCAACAAGACCCTCAAGAGCTCCGAGCCCAGACCCAAACCTTCCCAATCGAATCACCAACCATGGGCCCGTCAGTCATCACTTTTCCCGCATCATAAAGAGCAATGTCAACATAGATGTCACCTTTACCAGCAACAAGACCATTAAGACACATTAACGAGCCAATGGCCGAGGCACCACCAGCAAAGATATCCTGCAACTGTGACCACCAATATATTAGAGAAGCCCATGGACCTCTCAACACCAGACTAAAACCTCAAAGCACACCAAACCTCTGTCAACAAACTAGACCAGAAATCAGCAATTTCCGAACACATGATCAAGAACCAAGACCATTAAATCAGGTGGAAAGCTACCAACAACAGGCGTCAAGGGAAACCACAAGTGGCATCAGGAGAACCGTGATCAGGGAACACATCTGATATTCTCAAAATTCTCACGTCGATTATCTGTACCTTTTCTCCCAATACCGATTGTCATATCTCTCCTACTTTTGAATGCGATCATTTGACCATTGCGTTCATCTGCTTTGCCCAGCTATATCTATGGGGAAAAACTCACAAGACACTTCCCGCTCAAAAATAACGTCGTCCAATTTACGTCATCAATTTGCGAGCGCATGTTCGAATTCCCGGAAATCACGTCATGACAGAACAATGTTTTATCCTGAAATGAACCATGGTTCGTTCTTCATTTTACTTTTCTAATTTTCGCATAGCTCTCTGCATCCTGCATTCAGCTGATGCAGGAGTAAGCATGTACTCAGAAACGTTGTATTCCTCATTATAAAGAAGCTGACACCCCAAAAATCTTACTCTCATGTTAGAATTTCCAGAAACCGATTCTTCTTCTTCACATTTACAGCATGTTTGAGTTTATGAAGGGCGTAGTAGGCAAAAGAGTTCAACTGACCGTTGTGTCCATTACGTTTATAAAAAATCTAGGTATTTAAAGTCGTTTAAACCATTCACAAGCAGTAGATCCCAATAATTCTAACAGGATGACGATTTAGTCCTTCATCAGTTATGTTGAAATCATCAACAAATTTCTTCTTCTACTTCCCCCCTCCCCCACAAACAAGATGCGAACCAACATTTAATAAGAGACAGAACGGAACAACGTCAGTCCGCCTAAATACACTTGCCATTATTCCAGTTGTTTATCCCAGCAGGGGAATATGGACTTGCTGACTGGTCACAGGCTGGACCCAGGAGGTACTGAGACACCCCGAGATCACCCAGGAGCTGAGATATCAGAGTATCCGTGAGAGAAGACACGGTGGAGGACAGCCCCTTGCCTGATGCCCAGTTGGACAATGAGAAATCTGAAAAAAACACATGGTCACAGATGGTCCAAATGATGACCTGAGTATGACGAAAAAGCAAAATGACATTTTGCGGACCCGGGTGCAAGGTTACTACCTGGAGTCTCACACAATATATGAACATGATTCAACGAAATTCAACACAGATCACAAGCATTGACCTATTAAAACAACTGATTCCACAATTGCGATGTACAACAGGCCTGCAAACTTGCCTGAGACATCAAACTAACACAATGTGAAGCTTTTCGACTATAATGAACATACATATTTTCTTGCCTGCTTATTATTGCTAGGTAAATCAAGAAATGTGCGCTTGTTCTGATTTTTGTGTGGATAGTTTCCATGTGACAAACTGGAAGTGATAAGTTGCTAATTGACAAGTCTCTCCAAAAGGATTTTTACATTGACACATGACGAGTCGGCAATGGAAATACGTTGCTCGTCACGATCATGAAGGTCAAGCTACACAAAATAATTGACTGTTTATTTTAACCGTCTGATATTGAATACCTGAACATGTGCCTGCCCATTAAGGCCTTTGGAGAACTGAAGAAAAGGAATGTCGATTTGGTACTTACGAAAATCATGATGTGATGAAAAATGATACATAGGAATCAGAAAAAAGATGACACATATTTATTCAAGCCTTACTTCTCCGTTTCAGCATGGCCTCCCAGTCACACAGGGGTTGTGGTGTCTTGACTTTGTCAAGGAAGGTTTTGGAGAACAGACACTCGTTCTGTTTCAGACACACACTGACAGCTGCTGTCACCTCTATTTTTTTCTCAGACTGCAGTCGGTTGATTGAGTAACTGAAACATCATAGTATCCTAAATGCATCTATATGTACGTAAACGTTACACCTTTGGTGCATGCATGTAGAGTAGATTAACATTGTATGTGTTTTTGTTGTATTTTACTTAATCCTTGTTTTTTAAATCAACAAAGGCGACATCAACACTTACTCTACTCGAATGACACCTTTCACATATAAATGCTCCTCTGTCCCTGTAAACAAAATGAAAGTATGTAAATATGCTCACATTTGTTTCAGCACATTTGTTTCATCACTAGGGAAACCTCGTTCAATAATAGGGGCGGTCGGGTAGCCTAGTGGTTAAAGCGTTCGCTCGTCACGCCGAAGGCCCGGGTTCGATTCCCGACATGGGTACAATGTGTGAAGCCCATTTCTGGTGTCCCCCGCCGTGATATTGCTGAAATATTGCTAAAAGCGGCGTAAAACCATACTCACTCACTCACTCGTTCAATAATATAAAACGTTCAGACTAAAGTTGATACATAATTTACACTCGAAGACGAAAGCTCGCTTTCAAAGGTTGTAAGAACAATCTCCTAGCCGCGTCACACCAAAAGATGGTGGTTATTGTTACCCTGCCTTGTGCTCGGCATTAAGGGGCTGAAACAAGGACTAGTCGTCTCGGAGTCAGTATGCTGTGTCTGAATAAGGTATCCACTATAAACTCAACATAAGTCCGGACTAGCAAGTGCAAGCAGCCACGCACACACGCACACACGCACACACACGCACACGCACACACACACACACACGTGCATGCATTTCGTTAAAAAATCCCATTTGACGTATGTCATATCAGATCATCATAATGTATCCATTATTACATGAATCACAAAACAATATGACACAATTTCCAGATTTAAAAAAACCCCACCAAAACATGTTAAGCCATACCCCACTGATAATCAAACAGCATTCGTTTGTAGACCAGATTTTCCACGCCCACTGTCAGCTGATAGGTGCACAAATCAACTGTCAGGAAAACGTTGAAGGCACGTGACAGGAAGTCGATGTAGATGCAGCAGTCAACGGCGGTGCAGATGTCAGGCACGTGACATGCCATGGAACCAGGGAGTTCTGGGAGGTTCTGGTCAAGCCCAGGAACTGGACACTCTGAGAATTGTATTGGAAACCATTACCATTAATAAGCCTCCAACTGTTTAGTTGGGTCATTTAGGAAATTTTACAACTATTGAAAATGTTTGAAATTATAAATTTAATCTATTATTGATATCAGTTTTGGATGCTATATAAGATATAATAAGATGCTATCTATAATACTTTTTTCAACAAATGAATGTCGTAAGAATATTGGTTTCTGTTTTTCATACCGGGTCAGCATAACCTAATATTCCGGGTCTTACCGTTGTTCCATCCAGTGACAGTAGGCACATAAGGGCTGCTTGTATTTTGACACTGTGGTGTCTTCAGATACCCTGCTATTTCCAGCCTCTCAAATAGTTTGGCTGCCATGACTGAAGTGAGACTCTCTGATCCAGTGGACTTCATCTCAGACAAGAAGTCAGACAGAGAGAAATCTAGGAGGAAAGATGTATTATCATGAATATCCATATTGGAACTGAAGATTATTGAGGAGTGCCATTACATGTTTCATTGATCCAGGAAATACAAACAAACGAGAACTACGTGGAATTTCAATAAGAAACCGTATTTGATGTCATAACACAACAGCCAATTGATTTAAAATATATTTCAACATGTTGATGAAAAGCTTTGGTTAAAATACCATGATAATTACATATTTTCAATGAGCCTTACAATGATATTGAAAAACACATTGCAATCATTATAATATTCGGCCTCACTTGAGAAAATAGTTCTCACAAGTGTAGCAATTGTAGCAATTGTAATTTAGTCCTCACAGTCCTACGTCTGAATGAAAAGTCAGGATACATTGTTAATCATCCAGCAAGCATTATCAAACCTGCAAGAGCTGCTGTACTGTCCCAGTCACAGACCAATTTGGGAATCTTGACGTCCTTCAGAGCAGAGAAGGAAATCAGACACGAATCCTCCTCAAAACAGACACTGATGTTGAGGTTCATCAGGAACTTCTTTTCCCCGAACAGATCATCGATCATGAATCTACAAAACAAAAAAACAAGTGTAGCAATAAATTATGTCCTTAAACAGTGAACCTCGAAAGTCAAGAACACCTCTGATTTGAAATTTTGGCCGTATTATTACACCTCCGACAAATATTAAGGTTTCTTAAAATAATAGTAAATTAGCAATTTTATATCAATGCTTACTCTACACGGATTACGTCCTTCAAGTTGAAGTGTTCCACAGTCCCTGTAACAGAAACACCAGTTATTTAAGACATCTCCACATGTCGATTTAATAACTCGGCGATATACTGTTACTTCCTGCTTCTGGATACTAGAATATCCTATTTCCAAACTTATGTCTATTTCGGGATATATTTTTATCATTCACAAATGGCAAAATGACATCTTGCTCACCCCATTTGTAGCTTGACAAGGCCCTGGTGAAGACGAGCTTCTCTATGCCCATGGTGAAGGTGTAGGTGCAAGGGTCTATTCCTATCTGGACGTTGAAGGATCTCCCGATAAAGTCCACGTCAATACAACACTGTATGGAGCCACACGGGTCTGACAGATGACAGGTGACGGAGTCTGGTAGTGTGGGCAGGGTGAGACTGGCAGGGCAGTCTGAAAATATAAAACACAGTGAGTGTGTGTTATCACTCTTTGTCAGTATCAATGTCTAAAGGTGGCGTTTTTATTCAAAGGAGGAAATCAATAATCGCCCCGTCACGTTTGTGTCAGTGAGTGGATTTGTAAAACACAACGATGATTACATGATCCCAAAACGATGTTTAATGTTTATTTTACAAAAGTTCATCATTGAAACAGCTTACCCTTCTTCCAACCCCCAACTGCTCCAGCATAGGGGGGCAGGCTCTTGTTACACTGGGGGTCACTCAGGTAGCCTGTGAGACCAAGTCTGTCCAGAAGTTTGGACACAGCTAGGCCGGCCAATTTCTTGCCAGATGGGAGCTTCAAATTAGATAGCCAGCTCTTCAAAGAAAAGCCTATAAATGTAAGATGTGAAAGACATGCGATAATTTTGTAATATTCATGAACATGCGATAATTTTGTCATATTCATGAAAAAATTTAAGGACACAGCCATATGTAACTGTATATGCCACATCATGTAACATCTGTATACTTCAGTTACGTAACAATGTAGTCTAAATATATGTATGAAGGGTTATTCAACCTATACGTTAATCTGGTTGATTGGCACGTTAAAGTCCTGAGTTCGATTTCCTACATAGATAGTCCATAAGATGATCACAAAACTGAATCTAGTCATACAAGTTGTTTGTGTCCTACCGTTGCCAGTCGAGGAGAAAGGGTTGTCCCAGTTCCACACCAGTTTAGGGAAGCTGATATCTGTGAAGACAGGTAGGCTGAGAGCACAAGGCTGGTCTGCCTCAAAGCACAGCGATAGTTTCAGACTCATCAGATACTTCCAAGCATGAACAAGGTCGTCAATCTTGAAACTGAAGAGATGAGGTGTACACACTATTGCAACTCGAACATATGCACAAGCTTGTGGTATTGCTGGACGATTGTATGCACATAACTGTAAGGTGTTTTATCTTCATTAATTGACTTTACTGCGTTAACAAAGTGGTTATCAACGGCCGAAACACATGGTCATCCCCATGTACACACAAGAGACCGTAAGACTGTGATACAATGCGAGTTGAGATAGCACTAGGATCGTTTTGAGGAACGTAGGTCCAAGGTATTATATTCTATTTGATGGTTTAACCAGACCTAAACATTATGCAAGCACTTGCATACTACACATACATGTACAAACTTTATGCTAAATAACAGATAGGGCAGATCTTGACACAAACATGGACCACGCTGCATGTAACCCTGACGTGGTATCCGAGTAACATCAACTGTCATGGCAGTACTGTCAGAATTTCCTTGTTAAACAAAATGCTCAATATGTACCTTATGAAAGATTTTGCATTCATTTTCAGGATCGCATCATGTGTTTCATCTACTGTGTGGAGTCACCTGACTTCATGTCAAGCTGAAGTGTAAAACTTAGTTCCCCATAAAAAATGTAATAAATGTACAGTTTTTGCACAATTAATAATTGAACTCACCTCAATCTAACGACGCCATTAAGGTTGAAATTTTCCCATTTACCTGAAAATCATAAGCAAAGTGTTGACTTACTCGTAAATTTAAAAAAAGTGTGTATTATATGACATATATGTCTCTGTCAGTAAAACTGTGTACAAAGTATGTTCCTATACATACACTGCTATTCAAAATATACCTCATACATCTGCATGATGTTCATGTTGATGCAAAGAGACTTACCCCATTTGTAGTTGAACAGTGATATCTGAACGGTGAGTTTCTCGATACCGACGGTCAGGACAAGGTTCCGTGGGTCCAGGAGGATCTTGAAGTTGAAGGACATCCCCAGACTGACCACATCCACACAACAGTCCAGTCCAGTGCAGTAGTCGGGTATGTGACATGACAGGCTGTCCGGTAGGGTTGGGAGGGTCATTGGTTTTGGACATGCTGAAATGCCATAGAATACCCGATTATCCGATTAAAGCAAATGCCCAAGTGTATTATATGCAGTACATAAGCTGATTTCTTGACATGTTTTGAAATGCTAAACAACAGAGGTTCCTACTCGTACGTATAGTAGCATCGGTATTTCTCTTCATGTGAGTAATTGGATGAGAATAATAATTTGCAAGGCTCCTGTACATGCGTTCTGGAGCCATTTACCATTATTCCACCCTGTAGCGTCCGCCTTGTATATCCCCCTCTGTCTGTCACACATTGGGTCCAGGAGGTACTCAGAGATGCCCAGGGCCAGAGACAGCTGGAACCGGAATGCTGAGGTCAAGACTTGACCAATGTTCAGATTGGTTTTGCTCAGCCAGTTCTTCAGGGAGAAACCTGTGCATAATAAGATAGTACTAGTGTACATGCATAACCACCATATCATGTTAATGTAGAATATACAATAACAAACTGGATACAGTGAGTTTACGGTAGAAATCTGCATTTACCATTAGATTTGGATGTAAGCCACAGTGGTGTCTTCTTATATTATCGTATCGGATCTAATCATATATTGAATTACATGCTTAAGCAAAATAATTATCATTACTGTAGGCCATGGGAATGTCTTCTAGGGTCTAGTCAACTGATACACTGAGAAAATCAAACCAGGTTTATCATTAATGTAGGCAATGGTCATGCCTCTTTTTGTTATTGTTTCTCGAGTACTAGTCTATTGTTACATAGGGATACTCAAACCAAACGGAGTTATTTACTACACGATACTCAATGCACGATGCGTTGGATATTCCTTTCCACAATGTAGTTCTTATGTTAACTGTTGTAATACCCAATGTCCACTGACTTACCTTTTAGGGACAGTGTTGAGTTCCAGTCGCATCCAGGGTTTGGGAATCTGGCTTGGTTTAACACAGGTAGGGTCACCAGACACTTCCCTCCAGCCTCAAAGCAGGCACTGATGTTAAGACTGACAAGGAATTGTTTCTCTCCCTCGAGGTTGTCGATGGTGAAACTGAACAATTACAATTTCGGGGTTGTCCAAACTTTTGAAACACAATGTACTTTGATAACAGTAAGTGATGACTCACAATCAGCACTTAATTTAAGACTGATTAGGTTAGAATAGGCAGGTTTACTCCCGGCCGTATTCGATCATCTTCCCGAGGCAAAAGAGTTAACTGACTCTAAAAGTCCAGTTTCCGACTTTTGTAGTCAGTTAACTCTCTTGCCTCGGTATGTATTCGATAAGCAGTAACTTACTTCAACGTTATATAAATATTTGAATAACTTACCCTGCTCGGAATATTCCCTTCAGATTGAACGATTCAGGTGTTCCTGAAGAAAGACAAAGGAAAGTACTTATTTGAAAAGTATATAATGGCACATTGACCGTTCCTAATAACAAGAGAATATTGGTTGTTCTGTCACCAAGGCTTATAATAACGTATACATCATTTTGTGAAATACATCACATTCTGCCTACCCCATGGGTAGTCCAAGAGCAGTCTGCTAAACTCCAGTTTCTCTATGGCCAGTGTGAGGGTCATCTTGCACATGTCCAGGTCGACCTTGAAATGGACATTCCGACTGATGAGAGGCACACTGAGACAACAGTCTATTCCTGTACAGTGGTCGTGGAGACTGCAGGACACAGAGTCTGGTAGTGTTGGGAGTGAAACCTGTTTTGGGCAGTCTGTAACAAAACGCGAGTTAGGAATAAATATCACTTCATTTCACTGCATAACTGTTTCCGGCCAAAGGCTTCCACAATAGCAATGACAGTTGGCCTACCGGATGATGAATTAAGATCTATACATAGACCTTCAGAGTGGCAAAATAAATATCCCCAAGATTGAATGACAAGAGAGATGTATTCAACGTTCCGATTGTTTACTGTTAGACACTATTCAAGCAGCTCCAGCCTTTCACACTTTTACAATCAAGTTTGCTCTTTCTTCGAAGATTGCAAAGAGATCATCCGAATATTGCTCAAAAATTGTTAAGTCAAGGTTATACCATAAAAGACTGACGTAAAATTTAAAGAGTGGAGGACATTTCCAAATTTGTACGCATCAATGGTCAAAATTAAGTCGATGCAATTTCCCATTTTGACTAACACATGTTCCCGTGCATGATTGTTCAGGTGACCATTGGACTTGCCTTTGCACGTGTTTGTTATGGGTGCTACATCTGGCATCAATGATACAATGATATTGATTTTATAATGCCTTTATTGCGCCTTTAACAAATATTTCTTTATGTGTTTATAAAAGGTGTTGTTGCTTTTATTTTTTATTTGTTTTGTTTTGTTTAATGTTCTAAAATATGTGATTTTTCTTAAAAAGTCTCCTGACCTGAGTTCCAACCATTTGCGCCTCGCCCATCCATGGAGCATGGAGGTTCCAGAACGTAGTCTGAAAGACCCAGAGTGTCCAACAGCTTGTCTACCAGGGCGTCTGTCAGTCTGTCCGCCAATGCAGCGCCTTCTGATGTCACAAACTCACTCAGGGAGAAATCTGAAGCAAAGAAACATCACATTCTTATATAAGTTCGTGTCTTTACTTACAGCTGACATGTTCTAGCACGTAGTCATACTATTCTAATAAGGATATTTCTATGATTACAAATGACAGGATTGAGAAACACTATATAATCATGTCCTTCAATGTATAAATTACTTCATTCTTATACATACAAATAATAATCAATGTTATACACAAGGACTGCGCTGGAAGGTTAGGCCCACATCAATCCAGCAATATGAGACATAAATATATAGGCTACCAATGGTACACTTACTTTGTAGCTGTTTGGTGGCCTCCCAGTCACAGAATGGTTTAGGTAGGATCATGTCTGTGAACACAGGGAAGGTAAACTGACACTCCTCTCCAGCAGTCAGACACACCTTAAGGCTCAGGTTCACCAGGTACTTCTTCTGACCCGAGTTGATGGTATATCTGAAATGTAAATCTTTCTATCAGAACTGTAAATAGTTCTTACAACTCACACTATAGTACAATCAACTTTCTAGACTACCATTAAACATGACAATGGAAAGTTGATTCAGATCTAAACCCAAACATTCTTGCCAGCATCAGGTGTGTATCCCTTTCAATATCACTTATTCAAACTGATTATATGTTAACTGTAAATTAACATCTGAAATACTTACTCAAGTCTGACAAGTCCTCCAAGATCAATAACTTCTGTTTCACCTTAGAATGATAAAATATTAATTAATCAATACCAAGGCAGTCATGAACTCGCCTGTACAATTTACAGGTGTATATTTGGCATTTATTTTAATGAAACCCAAATTTTCCCAAAATAATGCGGGCTACCATTTCAGATGAATTAGAATTTGATGCGATCATTCCCGATGTTTATCTTTTTAAAATATTTTGCAATAGTCCATTTCACCTGGAGTTACCAGAAAAAGGATGGAATGTGTGCTAAAGTTTGACAAGAACTATTCGACAAGTTGTCATTTTGCCTGCTTTGGATAGTGAACTGATTTTGAGTATCTTTTGTAACAGTGTAAAATGTACCCGTCTGCAGTTATCAATGTACAACTTACACCACGTATAGTTAAATCGGTGTCCCACTTACCCCCTGTATAGCAAAAAAGTATACAACGTACCCCATGAATAGTTAACCAGTGCACAACTTACCCCAAGTATAGTTAAACAGCATACAACTTACTCCCAGTATAGTTAAACAGTGTACAACTTACCCCATGTATAGTTAAGCAGTGTACAAATTACCCCACGTGTAGTAAAACAGTGTACAACTTTCCCCATGTATAGTTAAACAGTGAACAACCTACCCCATGTACAGTTAAACAGTGTACCACTTACCCCATGTATAGTTAAACAGTGTACAACTTACACCACGTGTAGTAACACAGTGTACAACTTACCCAATGTATAGTTAAACAGCATACAACTTACTCCCAGTATAGTTAAACAGTGTACAACTTACCCCATGTATAGTTAAGCAGTGTACAAATTACCCCACGTGTAGTAAAACAGTATACAACCTACCCCATGTATAGTAAAACAGTGTACAACGTACCCCATATATAGTTAAATAGAGTACAACTTACCCATTTATTAGTAAAACAGTGTACAACTTACCCCACATATAGTTAAACAGTATACAACCTACCCCACATATAGTTAAACAGTGTACAACGTACCCCACATATAGTTAAACAGTGTACAACCTACCCCATGTATAGTTAAACAGTGTACAACTTACACCACGTGTAGTAACACAGTGTACAACTTACCCAATGTATAGTTAAACAGCATACAACTTACTCCCAGTATAGTTAAACAGTGTACAACTTACCCCATGTATAGTTAAGCAGTGTACAAATTACCCCACGTGTAGTAAAACAGTATACAACCTACCCCATGTATAGTAAAACAGTGTACAACGTACCCCATATATAGTTAAATAGAGTACAACTTACCCATTTATTAGTAAAACAGTGTACAACTTACCCCACATATAGTTAAACAGTATACAACCTACCCCACATATAGTTAAACAGTGTACAACGTACCCCACATATAGTTAAACAGTGTACAACCTACCCCATGTATAGTAAAACAGTGTACCACTTACCCCACATATAGTTAAACAGTGTACAACTTAACCCACATCTAGTTAAACAGTGTACAACCTACCCCATGTATAGTTAAACAGTGTACAACTTACCCCATGTATAGTTAAACAGTGTACAACTTACCCCATGTATAGTTACACAGTGTACAATTTTACCCAATGTATAGTTAAACAGTGTACAACTTACCCCATGTATAGTTAAGCAGTGTACAAATTACCCCACGTGTAGTAAAACAGTATACAACCTACCCCATGTATAGTAAAACAGTGTACAACTTACCCCACGTGTAGTAAAACAGTGTACAACGTACCCCATATATAGTTAAATAGAGTACAACTTACCCATTTATTAGTAAAACAGTGTACAACTTACCCCACATATAGTTAAACAGTATACAACCTACCCCATGTATAGTAAAACAGTGTACAACTTACCTCACATATAGTTAAACAGTATACAACCTACCCCACATATAGTTAAACAGTGTACAACGTACCCGTCATATAGTTAAACAGTGTACAACCTACCCCATGTATAGTAAAACAGTGTACCACTTACCCCACATATAGTTAAACAGTGTACAACTTAACCCACATCTAGTTAAACAGTGTACAACCTACCCCATGTATAGTTAAACATTGTACAACTTACCCCATGTATAGTTACACAGTGTACAATTTTACCCAATGTATAGCTAAACAGTGTACAACTTACCACATGTATAGTTAAATTGAGTACAACTTTACCACATGTATATTTAAATTGTGTACAACTTACCCCATGTTTAGGTAAACACTGTACAACTTACCCCATGTATAGTTAAACAGTGTACAACTTACCGCATGTACAGTTAAACAGTGTACAACTTGCCCCATGTTTAGGTAAACACTGTACAACTTACCCCATGTATAGTTAAACAGTGTACAACTTTCCCCATGTATAGTTCAACAGCGTACAACTTACCCCATGTATAGTTAAACAGTGTACAACTTACCCCATGTATAGTTAAACAGTGTACAATTTACGCCATGTATAGTTAAACAGTGTACAACTTACCCCATGTATAGTTAAACAGTGTATGACTGAACTCCAGCTTCTCAATACCGACTCTTAGGTTGTAGTTACAGGAGTCCAGGAAGAGGTGGGCATTGAAGTTCCGTTTGACCTGTGAGGCTTTGACACAACACGTGACCCCGGTACAGTAGTCGGTCACGTGACAGAAGAGATTGGGAGGCAGAGCTTGCAGGGTGATGTTTTCAGGACAAGCTGCAAATGTTCAACAAATCTACAGTCATTATACCATATGCATTGACACTCAACGTACACTGTCAAACAGTCAAAATTAATTAGATACATTCTTGCTTGATTAAATCAACGGTCGGCCATGCTGATACCCCCTCTATCTAGGCCTACACTGTACATGTAAGTATACAAAAGGTACATGCAGGTTTTTTTTCTAAAACATTCAGGATTATATTTTATGATAGCATGTTCATTTAATAGAATATAGATACAGTTGTTCAGTACAATTTCAGGACAAATTTAAACTTCGGTTTCAATGCTGTTAAAGTTACAAAGTTTATTTATTCATGTATGCATCTCAACAGTTACCCAAAACCTATGCGTCTATAAAGCAATTATAACAGCAAACATTGACCAATAAAGCTTTCTCTAAATTAAACATCCCACCCATGTTTGTAAAATAGAATCCACAGACGATGACGATGACAAACAAAATACTTATGAGCCATCAGCTACATCACAACATTTACTCAGTGGGACACCTACCATTGTTCCATCCTCCCACAGCGCCCCTGTACGGTTCCAGGTAGTCCTGACACGGTCTGTCCAGTAGGAACTGTTTGATACCGAGCTCTTCCAGCAGGACTGCTGACAGCTGAGCTGTGATCTCACTACCCTTTTCCCTTAGCCACTCACTCAGAGAGAAATCTGAGATAAGAAATGGACATGGTTCCAGACAAATTAATATTCAATACAATAACTCATATTTGAGATCTGTGGATTGACTGTTAACAAACAACATCCGATGTTTTAGTGAGTGAGTATGGTTTTACGTCGATTTTAGCAATGTTCCAGCAATATCACGGTGGGGGACACCAGAAATTAGCTTCACACATTGTACACGTGTAGGGAATCGAACCCGGGTCTTCGGCGTGACGAGCGAACGCTCAAACCACTAGGCTACCCCACCGCCCTTCCGATGTTTAAGATCAAAATAAGTGTAACTTAGTGGGCTACATGTGACTACTTTATGACAGTTTCCTTAAGTGAGTTGGGGTCACGGGTGGCCCAGTCGTCTAAGGTGCCGCGATTCGCTGTGCAGAGTTGCGCCCCTTGGGCACGCCAGAAACCTAGGATTGTGGGTTCGAATCCCGGTTCGCCCTGATTATGTTTCTAGGTTTGTCAGCACCATACCCGTGCTCGTGGGTTTCACCGAAGTGGTAACGTCTGAGACTTTGGGCTTTCCTCCCACATTAAGCTGACACGCCGCGATATAACTGGAATACTGTTAAAAGCGGCGTAAAACCAAACTTACTCACTCACTTTAAGTGAGTTAGTTAATCTTAATGTTCGATGTTAAATGTATATATCGCAACGTCGCCATATGCCGACAGGTTTGCCTTACTTTGTAGTTTGAATCCCTGGAACTTGGCACACCCTGGCATGGGAAGTCGTGTCTGATCCAGCACCTTCAGATCCAGCTCACAGTCATCTCCCTCGAGACACAGACTCGCAGACAGATCAACTATAAACACTTGCTGGGACAGAAGCCGGTCAATCTTGAACCTGTGAAATAACACACCGATAGACAGAACAGTGGACCATCTGTGGGAATTCAGAAATTGTCGAATGCATCAAAGGTGTAGCTCTAATAAGCATTGATGCATGGACAGATGTTCGGCCTTCAATGTTTGGTTTTCTAAATCAAACTCATGGGACAATTTAACAGTGTTTGTTTGCTTGTCTCTTGAAACCCGAGTCGATACCAGACAATCATCCAAATCACCGACCTAACCATCCGGCCATTGAGTATTTTCACACTTCCATGGCATTTGATTAGCTACCAAAGTAATGTGTTTTATGTTTTGTGCTTCCATAAACCTTCCAAAATTATATCACCCCTCCAGCGGATTACTGTTTTCTGATCGCTTGATGACAGAGTGGGCGGGGTTTATTCTTCTTAACGATGTCGTACATTCTCTATAATTTGTGCACTTGATTAAATAAGCTGTAAAGTTATTATAAGAATTGACTACCGGTTTCTACATTATTTTTATATCTCCCTAAACGCAAAATGTTGGAGTCAATTATTAATTGAAACGTTTAACTTCATGCACCTGAAGGTACATGTATCCAGCTTTAGTCAGATTATATACATGTGTATTATTGGATTTGTTGTCTGAGCCAAGATAAGTTGAATGTTCATGTTTGCAAGGCATTAAAAAGCCAAGAACATGTAATGATGGCAAAAGTATAAGATGAAACACAAGCTTGTCAACACTTACCTCAGTTTGAGAAGAGGAACACCATCGAATGTGCGTACTTCTTCTTTTCCTGAAACAAGATTTGACTATGTACTGTACAAACCGAAAAAAGTTAACGTCAAAAACGCAGAAAACAACATGATGCATCTCCTCTTTCTTCTTTCGTAAACTTTCATCTTGTATTTTCTGTAAAGTAATCTTATTAGAAATTGTTTCACATAAGACATACCCCAGATATATTTCAGAATGTTGTGCTTAAAGCTGAACTTCTCAATGGCGCCTTCAATAAGGTAGTTACAGAGGTCAATGTTGAAGGACGTGTGAAGAGACAGGTCAAGGACGTTGCTATGGAGACAACAGTCTATTCCCAGACACTTGTCATTGATGTGGCAGTTGGCGGGGAGAGTTATTGCTGGGAGTGTGATAGCGCTTCCGCCCAAGTCACAATCTGAAATAAGGATGAAGGTGATGATAATACTTTAAAGAGAAGCCATGATCCCAGATACAGGTCTTGCCCTGTTGAGTAATTTGTGTCAAATTGAGTGTCTGTGTGTGATTAGGGTAATGATTAATTTCTTGATTGGTATTCATCACAACATTATATTTTTACAGACAAACAAAAGGGAGTTTGAATAACATGACCCAAATTTGTTTGAAATGCCAATTAATGCCACGTGATCCCCACCCTCTCATTATCACTATAACAAAGTGTAAATCACGCATCATTTTAAACATAACTAAATCGTGTAATGTAATGCTGTTGAAACATGTTATTTATAGTGTGTAAAAATAAGGTTACATAGTCAGTGTGCCCTATTTTTGTGATGAAAGCGACTAATGATAATGACCATTCTTCCAGTTGCCCGCATCAGCTGGCTGGTACTTGAGACTACTGCGGTTACAGGGTGGATCCAGCATCTTGTCCTTGATACCCAGCTGTTCCAACAGAAGGTTCACAGCTGTCCGTGCCAGACCCTTGGTCAAGTCCTGTCCCCTGGCCTTGGCCCAGTCTGATATACTGAAGTCTGGAGAATACAACATTATAGGTAGGTAGGTAGATAGGTGGAAGTGTGAATTGGGGTATGGGTGGATAGGTAGGTAGATTTAATGGAACACTGTCACACCAATTACATAACTTGCCATTCACCTTGCAATCATCCCAACACCAAACGCCCCATACCTTTATCTTAAAACAGTTAAGCCTCTGAAAATTACAACAATTTGTTGCAAATACTACAGGGAGATCCTCCAACCTAGATATTTTGTCATTGAATGTCAAACTAAACTGAGCGGGTAGCTATATGTTACTGTAAGGACCCACTCAAGTTACATGTACCTATGCAGCTTTAGTGCATACATTTCAAAGTTCAAAACAACATTATTTGTTCAGAGTTGGTCAGATACATTATGAAGTTCTGTGGTATCCAGATTCCGTACGGGGGCACAATAAACAAGATCTGGCTTACTCTTTAGATTCCACCTGGCATCAAGGTCGCAGACAAGCTGTGGAACTTCGGTTCCCTTCATAATAGGCGTGGAGAAGAGGCAGGAATCCTTCTCCAAGCACACCTCGATGTCAAGATCAAGGAGCAGAACCTTGTCTTTCTTCTTCAAACCAAATCTATGTTAATGAAAATGATAAACTTTTTAATCGTATGGCAGATGTTAAAACTTTTATTTACACCCAATCTCATTTCTACTTTTCCCCTTATTACACCATAAAAGAACATTACTGAGGCTCATATTACCAGCAAGATCAACTTACTTGATCTGGAAGACTTTGACGATGTCCAGCATCATTGACGTACCTGGAGATAACGATTATGAGCTTACAGAAACAAAATAAGGCACGTCTGTTTTGTAATGTAAGTACATAGAATTGCAGTATATTCTTGAAAACCAGTACTATCTGGATCAGTCTGATACTTCAAAAGTGATTTTTTTCCTTGTGATTGGAGTGAATGAGCTAAATAAACCTCGCTACTACTTTTGACTTTTATCCGCATCAAATACAGAGCAGTATCTTAGCCGAAAACAGGCCACGTACCAGCATCAAGGTCAATATCATCCCCTAACATTCCTATGGTGGTGGTTTTGTTCTCGATGGCAGCATAAATGACGTAGTCGCACATATCGACGTTCAGGACGGCGTTGAAGGACATCGCAAGAAAGGGGACGTGGAAACAGCAGTTTATCTTGGTGCACGTGTCCGCTAGGTGGCAGTACAGATCTGTTGGAAGCTTGGGCAGCTTGCCAATACTCTTGGGGCATTCTGAAGCACAACGTGTAATTCATTCCCTGGTTGGTACTAATCTGTGTATGAAGATATCATGTTTTTCGTTGTTATTCAGAGAGTTACATTCGACTGGAAACTTCTGGTCGTCAATTGAGGGCCGTTGATTCAATCATCTAAACCTATGTTACAAGATTATCTGCACGCAGAACTGCGAAATTGTCTCAGAGTGAGTGAGTGAGTGAGTGAGTGAGTATTGTCTTACGCTGATTTGAGCAATATTCCGGCAATATCACAGCGGGGGCACCAGATATAGGCTTCACACATTGTACTTAATTGGGAATCGAACCCGAGTCTTCTACGTTACGAGCTAACACTTTAATAATTAGGTTACCCCACCGAAACGAAATTGATTCGTGTTTGGAAAATTAAACTTTTTATACCATTCCTCCAGCCGTCAACACTGGGGCTGTATGGTGGTCTAGACACATCGCATCTCTGGTCCAGCAGGTACTCGGAGATGCCGAACTTGTCCAGTAGCATCCTGGCAGCTGCCTGGGAGAGGGACTTCAGGTTGATGTCAAGGTCAAGGTCGCGCAGCCAATCAGAAACTGAGAAATCTACAACGATAGGCAACACTCCCCTTTTAACCATGAGAACTAATTTTCAACGAAAATAACTTTCATAGCTTTTCATTAACGTGAATCTTGTCCCTACAAACCTCTTACATGCGAACCGGAACATGAAAAATACAGTTTGCAATATTTAGAAACACTGTTTAAGTAATAAAAGTTACAGTTCCTATGAAGAGGGTACAATTGAATAAAAATGGATAAAAATGGAGTAACACAGTGTCACATTTACTGTTTAAAGTTAGGCATTCTGTTTAGCAGATTGATCAGAACAACGTGTCAGTGAATGTAAACCAGCAGTTCTGTGCTAAAGTGGACCTACTTTGCTTTGTGAACTCGACCAGCGCATTAGCATCACAGGCAGGTATCTTCTCCTGATTCATTAGCGTCATGCCTCCTTCTGGGTAACAGAAGCTGTTACCATCTATAGGGATACACGTGTGGACACTCAGGTCAACGAGGAAACCTTTGGGATACTTCAAGATCGTGAATCTGGAATAGATAAAATACACAGAAGCTGTCACCGTCTATAGGAACACACGTATAGACACTCAGGTCAACGAGAAAACCCTTGGAAAACATATACACAGAAACTGCCACCTTCTATATATGGTGAACGTTTTGTTCAAGTCAAGCCTGGTTATAACGATTTTCTAAATGTGACAAAGGTTACTCACTTGATGATAACTGGAGACGGGTTGCCATCACCTATTTGAAGTTGATTTTCAGTTCCTAGGGAAAAAATAAATGATGCGCAAAATATTAAACATCTATTTAAGAACATTGATAAATACCATTTCGAAATGTATAGTGTATATTTTAAAACTAATGATTGACACATGTAAGTCACATATGTTCATTATTGAATGAATGTCAATAAACTACTCAGGCAAACAAGTCATCGGGAAAGGACACACAATCGGTCAACTAAGATCCCAATATTAGTCAACTGATTAGGTACCCGAGACCATGACTGACTTTGGTGACATAAGCAGAAAATATAATCATGAACAGATTATGCCCGTAGTTATCAGCTGAAATCACACGGATGCCTTCACACACAGATATGGCACGAGATACGTCAGGCATGTATTCAGAAAACATAATCATTTACACACATTGATAACTTAGAACGGTACACAAAAGAAGAAGAAAAAAAGGTATTCCAATTACATGTCAACAGTCAAGCGACCTACCCCAGTTGTATGTCAACAGCCAAACGACTTACCCCAGTTTCATGTCAACAGTCAAACGACCTACCCCAGTTGTATGTCAACAGCCAAACGACTTACCCAAGTTTCATGTCAACAGTCAAACGACTTACCCCAGTTACATGTCAACAGTCAAACGACTTACCCCAGTTGTATGTCAACAGTCAAACAACTTACCCCTGTTTTCTGCCAACAGTCAAATGACTTACCCCAGTTACATGTCAACAGTCAAACGACTTACCCCAGTTATATGTCAACAGTGGAACGACCTACCCCAGTTGTATGTCAACAGCCAAACGACTTACCCCAGTTGTATGTCAACAGTGAAACGACCTACCCCAGTTGTATGTCAACAGTGAAACGACCTACCCCCGTTTTATGTTATAGTCAAACGACTTACCCCAGTTGTATGTCAACAGTCTTTCCTTATGGTAGTAGCTCCCAAAGCCGACCTCAACAGTGAAGTTACACGGTTCAAACTTCAGGAAGAAGGGGGCGTGCTTGACGAGGGGGGTCTCAAACAGCGGGATGTCGAAGGAGAAGCCCACACAACAGTCTACACCGAAACAGTTGTCCGGCAGTTTACAGTTGACGTTGTCCCGGAAACTGGCGGGTAGGAGCTTCTTGTAGTCTGGGAGGGACCAAGGGCAGTCTGAGGAAAACAGACAGTTTGAGGTCATTATGCCAAGTTAAAGTATATTTGAATACAAAATTTAGAACTTTTAAACTAAACATGTTAGTTAAATATTGAAGTTATAATGTCTACACAACCACTGCACTTATGTAGGTCATATAATATTTGTGTGCGAGTATGGCGATTTTGTTATATGTCGTTAAATGTGCATATAAAGACTGGACCTGAACAATGACATTACATCGCCTTAAACCACTTATCATATACTGAACAACAAAAGTTCCTGTGACATTGAATAAGATTTAATGCAAAGTTATGTTTTTTACCAAATCTGAAACAGTTTCGTTTTGCAACAGATAAAAGTGTTCAAATGGTTTAATTTGCCATACTGACTTCAGAAAATGCGTGATTTCATAAAAAAACATGAACATGCCAAAATGTCAATTTACAAATCGATAGAGTGTGTGTCCACCTCTGGTTGCGATGCAAGCAACACATCGTCGTCTCATGGAATGGGCCAGGCGACAAACAAAGTCCTGTGGGGTATCTGTCCATATCTGCTGGAGCATGTTTCGAAGTTCCTTGAGTGTCTATGGAACACGTAGTTGACTTCGAAGGCGCCGATCCATCTCATCCCACATGTGCTCGATTGGTAAGAGATCAGGGGAGCGAGTCGGCCGGGGGATGACATTCACATTGTTTTGCTGAAGAGAATCTTGAACAAGTCGAGCAATATGAGGCCGGGCGTTGTCATGTTGATAGGTAATGCCTGGACCATGACGACGCAAAAACAGTAGAACAGATGATCTCGTCGCGGTAGGGCTGTCCATTGAGATTACCCTCTACCACTATCAAACGGGTCCTCTGTCTTGCTGTAATCCCATCCCATAACATAACGCAGCCGCCCCAGAACCGATACACAATGATTGACGTAACGTTCACGACGCCGGTACACTCGAATCCGTCCATCGCTGTGGCTGAGGTGAAAACGAGACTCGTCAGTGAATAGAACTTGTCACCACTGCATGGCCGTCCATCGTAGACTCTGTCTGCACCACTGTAGACGTGCTTGACGGTGGTTTCCTGTCAAAATGGGACGTATGGCGGGTCTTCTGGCGACAATCCCTGCACATCTGAGGCGGCGACGTATGGTTTGTGAAGATATTCGTCGACGGCCAGGGATACTTCTTGCAGTCACTGTTGCTGGCTGGAATCGATTTCGTAGGTGTCTTGTTCGAATCCAGTTGTCTTGTCGATTATTGGTTACACGTGGCCTGCCACTCCGAGGATGGTCTCTGACTGCATTCGTCTGTTGCCAACGTTGCCATAAAAACCAAATAGTGTTTCTGTGGACGTAACATTGTCTTGCAACATCAAGTTGACTCGATCCTGCTTCAAGCATACCAATGGCTCGCAGACGCTCATTTTCGCAGACGCGTGGCATTTCGTAGTTTTGAATAATTGCGTAATTTTGTCGTTTTTCTGAGTGGTTGTTGTCAGCACGATGCTTAACAATGCATTTGGAATCCCGTTAACGCACATGTTTTTATACCTATTCTTGGGTAGTGAAATACATTGGGTTTGCATAAAAGTCAACTTTTGCATGGAAAGCATGCTTTTCTGTAGCAGCTGCGTTTTTGTGACTTGATTCCATACATGTACTACAATATTGAAAACCAAACTTTACTTGTTTGAAAAATACACCAAAATTTGGTGTCACAGGATCTTTTGTTGTTGAGTATATGTATAGTTTATGAAGATCCAGGTAAAGCATCACTACATTTTACAACACGTGTGGATAAAGAAATGTATGGACAAATAAGGTTGGTTTTGAACCATGCACGTGTGAGAGGTAAGCAAACGCTCGATTTAAGAACAATATAAAGACAATCAGAACCATCAACTATTTGTGGTATGTTAAGACGTGAATTTGTGGGCTTGGAATTTATGGAACTTTGTTTTGTGCTCATTACTTTGTCTAAAGTAACCATATTTTACTGTTCAGATCCACCACATATGCAATACAAATGATTGTCTGTGTATCTTTTATTGTATCAAATACAAACATAAAATGAAGTAGTAGCTGTTTATCTCCCAGGCTGAGCTGTTAAATTACCTTGTTGAGATGTTAATGATGTACAGCTACCGTCTAACAGAACTTTCTGAAATAAACAACAGATAATAAAAAAACATTTGTAATTGAAATACCATGTCCTGGGTGCACATGACACTTATCATAAATGGTTATATATTTTTTATAGTTTCCACGAACGATATTGTAGCAGAGGAAGATATAAAGCTTGTCTAAGTTTTGAATCAATTTCACATTGTGTGCTTGTTGCATGAAACCTAACTTGAGATATAAAACATATTTGTTCTAAAAACTCACATCCAATCCAAGTTTTCGAAACACCACATCTACAACTGCTCTGATTAGTTTTCCTCCCATTTGCTCGGCAAGCTCCTGAAGAGACCCGGTTCCTTAAATCAGACATTATTATAAATAGCTATGCATGTGAAGCTGGCGATGTCACCACTTCATATCGGTGTATTAAACCAAATGATTGGTATTGTTATAGATGCCATGCACGTGATGCATACTAAACTCAGGTTATACAGCGATACTCAATTATCGACCCATTTGAACTCGTTCAACATTGGTTCTTTTTTGCCAAACAGTCTTTGATGGGAAGGTATGCATTCCCAACTATCTGTTTCTGAACAAAGGGTTAATCTGTACAAATGGTTCAGATTATTTTGACTTTGAGAATATAAAACTAATTGATAAAGGTATTTACTGTTTTCGGTACTTACCCGGCAGAGAGAAGTTTTCATCACAAATGGGTATAGGTACATTCAGTTTTTCAATCAACAAGGCATCCAAAATCGGTTCCGATTCTCCAACGCTTATTTGTAGACCCATGTCAACAACAAACACCTTCCTTGCCTCAATTCTGTCAATGGTGTATCTGGAGAAGGTAAGCTCAATGCATTGATTGTGTGAACTAATAATTACTTATATCGTAACTGAACTATTGTTCAACGAAGTCGGGTGTTTTGAAAATACCCATAGTATCTCATACTGTACGTTATTGCGGATCGCGCGTTGCTGTGTGACCTGTTAGATTTGTGCCACCATGACCTGGCGACTTTGCTCATGCAATCAACTGCTGGGTTAGATTGTTCCAATGCGACTATGTTCACACAATCATGATATTATTTACAATTTAATAGTTGTTCATTCTCCGGATTTAAAATGTGTGTAGATGTTTAGAAAAAAACACATTAGCAGTCATACACTTGCAAATATCCACCGATCAGAAGGACAAGGTGGTGAATGAGCAGGTCCATAGATGGTGGGAACGTCGTGATGAGATTGTGTTAGGAACACATCACTTGCCATTATAAATGTCTCCAGACATTCAACCTCACTCACTCACTCACTCACTCACTCATTTTCAACTATAATTTAACAACACCGCTTTCTCAAAGAAAAGTCCTACCTTATGGAAACCCAGTCGTTAACATTCGTGGTCTTCTCTTTCCCTATAAATGGAAAGGTTGGACAGTATTATAGGATACCTGTACATGTGACGTAATCGTGATGTGATGTTGATGCGTTTAAACGTGTGGAACACACTCATACTCACGCTGGTAGGAATATTAATTTGATATTCAAGTTTTGTTGTAATTCATGTAAAAACAGTGACTGCATTGAAGTAGCACTACACTTTGGATTTATTGATCTTGCACAAAATAGAATGAATCATCATTGAATCACTTAAATGGCATAGGCGTGATTCAGAAGTAATATATATTCAATATTCAATTTGATTCAAAGGACTTATGATGGGACAAAGGGTTTAGTTAATATGGAAACAAGGATGATCAAAGACGGCTTAACGAAAGTGATTGTTGCCAATAAACAGATTGCGACATCTCATATAAGTTATAGGTAATGAAGGTTAGAGAAGTGCGCAATGTAATACTATTCATCCAAAAGGAACGTTTATTGGGGTTTCATATTTCATAGTTTCATACATTTTGATAATTGTAATTACGTGTTCTTGATGTTTTACCTGGCACTGAATAACAGTATTGTAATAACAGCGTGACGGTTTATTTATTATTGTTTAACAAGTGGTAGATTTTTATGAGCTCGCACCGAGCCTAACAACCCGATCCGCTAGGACGCCGGTCACGACATGTAATAGAGTGCTGGTGACCACTAATTCACAAATAGTTTTATCTATATACCACCACCTACCCCAGTCGTATCCCAGCAGTATTACTGGCGTAGTGCAGTCCTCAAAGTTGACGGTCATTGTGAATTTACAAGGGTCAAGTTGTATGTAAGCGTTGACGGCCTTGTTGAAATTTAGCTTCTTGATCCTAATGTCAACACACGCATCAAACCGCAGACAGTCCGGGGCTATCTCCATGTAGACGATCTTATCAATCTTCTCGTTTGTTATTGCTGGGAGGGTCACTGTCTTGTTCAGCAATCTGCAAGCTGGATGTTACATAAAACATAAACATTGAGGGGTGATTTGTATTTGAATTGTAAAATTGTTAAAATATACATTTCATTATCATTTTGGTATTACTTCACTGTAACAAAATAAACATTAAACATGGTGAATATTCATATTTCATCTTCCTCAATGAAAACTGTTTTGAATAAACTCAAATAAATCTAGAATCGCAATCTTATAACATCAAAATCATGTATTGCTACTGAACGATATGTTTGTACAAGTGTATTGAATGACTAAACATTGAAACGTACAAGCTCATTTTAGTCAATTCCTAACCCTTACAATAAGACCTACTCTAAGTTACCACAGACTTCAGACGGTAAAATACAGTACTTCTTAAATACGAGATATTTGCAAGAGAACAGTTTCGTGAACCTTCGTGAACACCCTGTGCTAATTGTTAGTTTGTTTGTGTGTTTGTTAACACCACACTTAGCAATATTCTAGTGATATGACTGCGGCTATAACTAATCAAGTTCGGACCATACAATCGTGATTGATACATGAGCATCGATCATTGTAATTGGGATACGATGACATGCATCAACCAAGTCACCATCCTGAATACCCGATCCATTTAGTCCTCACGACAATAATTAGTTGCTGGCGACATGTATTCTTTCCCGAAATCCCCGCGGGTAGTGTTGTGTTACAATTACTGATGGGAGATCGTAATGTTTATTGTGAAAGACGTTATTTACAGTATGAGTGAGTGAGTGAGTTGGGCTTAACGCCGCTTTTAACAGTATTCCAGTTATATCACGGCGTGTCAGCATAATGTGGGAGGAAAACCGGAAGTGATGCAGGTCTCAGACGTTTACCACTTCGGTGAAACTCACGAGCACGGGTATGGTGCTCACAAACCTAGAAACATAATCGGGGCGAACCGGGATTCATCATCGCCGAATTATAGGTTTCTAGCTTGGCAAAGGGACGCAACTCTGCACAGCATATAGCGGCGCCTTAGATGACTGGGCCATCCGTGCCCCCTATTTACTGTATGAATATACAGTAGATAAGTTGTTATAAAGAGAATTTCTCCTTATCATGAACCGCTCACTTTTGTGTCCAACTCTGAGCCTCTGCTCAAGTTCCTGTGTTGTACCCGTGATCTGCAATCCCCGCTGCTGGAGCTTCTCCTTGAGGATATCCCGAGTGAGGGCCTCGGGTCTAGGACAGGGATCTGTCTTGCCTGGAGCCTGGAAATTGCATACTTTCTAATTTGTTTCCACAGTGGAACCTCTTTAACTCATTTAGACCTGGATGGATACAGCTGTTTGGGAGAAGTGGTACACTGATATATAATAATGTCGATTCTGCGGAGACCATAAGTAAATTGTCTTTAAGATGACATAGAGTATATTTAATGAAAATTTCCAAATACTGTCTATTTTATAGGATGACATGGTTGGAACTGATATTGTTACTACATGGCGTAGCCACGAGCGACGATATTTATATATCCAGCTGGTTCGGAGAAAAATAGTGCATATGTTGGAATGGTCCTTCTTACCTTTAACATATGTCCATGTTTTTTGCGTACACATTCATCGTCATCATATTATATTCTGCTGAAAGGTCAGTGGATAAGAGAAATGTGACACTGCTTTTCTATCACAATATTACCACATTTTAGCCATACTCACATTGCGAGATATACACGGGATGAATTCAAGTAGTTCTTCGATGCCCTTCTTAATAGCATCTTTGGCAAACTCTTTGGCACTTTCCCGTATTCGTCTCTTAATTGATTCCTTATCAAACAGACCCCTGTAATCAACTGCCAAAGGAAAGAGCGAATATCAACGTAACATTCCGTGATAATAGGTAACGTAATAGTACAAGACGCGTCCCGATAGAGGAGAGGTTTATTATGGACAGTAGAATATGTTTGCACTCTGTATTTAGTGGTTTGCAACAAAATTAAACAATGTCTTGTTCCTTATTACTACACTGACCTGGAACAGAAACTGTCCTGAACTGATCCATCTTATCCAAGTCTATTCTATGCTACCTTAAAAACAAAAGTCTCTACTCGTTGACCATGAATTAAACAGTATAAAAATACTAGTCTAGTATGTGGCATTTGCCAAACACTGGATATACATCTCATACCTGTGATAAGGGAACTACATTATATCCTGTCACAAAGCGAAATCGAATCTGTATTTCGCGTTAATGGGTCATAGAAATAATCCAGTTCGTGATATTTGGGCTCATTGAGATCTTTCGACACAATTTTTGCAAGGTAATATATTCTAATGGGGGTATTTACCCTCTGGCCAGGTTATTGAGCCATCTGGATGACATATTGGTAGCGGTGTTAGAAACTCGTCCAGGATGTTAAAGAATGCGATGCAGTTGTCGTGGTCATCCTGGGAACAAAAGCCGGCGGCCACTGTGATCAGAGCCGCCGTGTCATCCTTCTCCAGCTTCACTCTGAAGAACAAATACTGGGATGTTGGATCTGAACATCACACCTTGCAGAGGTGAGACATGTATGTCTACACCTGCAATAATTTGATAATAGAACTACTGTTGAGCCTCAAGGTAATTACGCTAGATGCTAGCTACATTAGGGAACAACAGTTATAGCTACTGAAGTGAGCTATATCAGTAATTTAACATTGAAATATCAAGCAATGCCATACATAATGCATGTTAACTGGAAAAGCAATCTGCCAAAACCATGCATGAGTACAATCAACTTTTGGCTTGACTCTACAATTTGAAGATCTTTTCTTTTGCACTGAATTTCAAAGCTCCATAAAAATCCACATAAAGGGAGATACATTGCTGGGTCAAGCAAATATACCACCAAATCCCTGTCTCAAAGATTAACCGTAATCCTTAATACAACCAAGGATATACTTTCTGTATATTCACAGGTGGAATTAATTCCATGTGGTTTCATATTCAATTCTATAAAAAAACATTTGTTTTTTTTCAACTTTTTACACCACTATCCCGCAAGACAAACTTAAGGCTAAACTTCATTCCTTGATCCATGGGGCTTTAGTTACCAAACAAAATATAGACCATAGATACAGTTACATATCTATCAAACCCGTGAAGAAAAGGGGTAGAAAAGGTCTTCAGCAAGCATGCTTGCCGTTAGAGGCGACAAACGGGATCAGGTCGCCAGGCTTGCTAATTGGTTGATGAATGTTGTGTAGATCGATGTTCATGATGTGATCACTGAATTGTCAGGTACAGACTCGATTATTTACATAGGGACGTCATATAGCTGGAATATATCTGAGTAACAACAAACACACATATCCATCTTCAGAGGTTGAGGTCAATTTGTCAAAAAGGAAAGCAAATGCCATCTGAAGTTTACTGAGAAAACAGCATGTGAAATACTGGACTTTCTAACTGACATCTTTTTTGGCAAGAAGTAGGCATTCCCATGAACACCAATTGTGCTCCCCTTCTTGCTGATCTGTTTCCTTATGTATATGAATCAGAATTTCAGGTCGGATTTGCAATGTCAAAACAAAGTAATTTGGCTAAGAAGTTTAACTTACCTTCAGGTTATTGGATGATCTGATATAGTTCAATAACCATTAAAAAGGCCATTCCCTTCCACTGATTTACCTACCTGAACTAGAAATAAAGGAATCCAGTGAGACCACCTCCTCTGTATATTTAGATCTATACATAACGATGCAGAGTGACAAAATACTCTCTACAAGACTATAGGACAAGAGGGATTTCCTATTGTCAAATTTCCCTTTATGTCGAGCAATGTTTCTGCAGCTCCAGCCTTTAGTGTCTACACTTCACACATTGAGGTACAATCGAGCATGCTCTTTCTACCAAGATTTCAAAGAGTGCCATACCATTCTTGAAGTTGTTTGATCAAGGCTGCAACATTCAAGGCCTCAGCAGAGCTTTCAAAACGATTTTATGGTAGACATTTTAAGCTAACTATTGGAAAGTTGACGACATCCGTGTTGCGTTTATGAATTCAACAATCTACAACAACTCTGTTCTGACCAGATCGAAGTAACTCATAAGTTGAATTTGCAATGGGAAGTAAGCTTCATACTTAATGACTAGCTGTATCCCTCCCAATGTATCCAGTTTGACATTTGTCAGAATAGTCTTCTCCAATCCTGTAATAAAAAACGGCCTTTAATGAAACAGAAAGTGAAGAAAACAAGCTATCTATCCAAAACAGGAATTATGTTTCTTTCACTTAAAAATATATCTTTCCATATTGTGATTTACATTAGAAACATCATCTTTTACAGTAACCATAAACTATCTCTGAGCAATCAAATGCTAATCAAATGCTTATCAAATGCAAATCAATATCTGGAAATATTCTTGGAAAGATTTGCATATTTGCAAAATTTCTTGTGGTTTTAGAAGAAAAATCATCAACTCCCAACATTAGCAAACTGTTTCCTTGACACAATGATCTTTAAACAAGTAGGGATCACTCGGAAAAAAACTTACAATTTCCAATATTATAAGATATATTAGTTTCTAGTAATAGTTATAAGATCATAATGAACGAATTGGGAACACATTGCAACCGGAAGAGAAGTATGACAGTTGATGTTATGACTGCCACCGGTCTTTAGGGACGTTAGAGATAAGATAGGAAATTTCAAAGTTTATGGATCAGTAGTGCGTAATTCCGCCACGATTTGTCAATCATTCATTTACTCCACAAGGCATACTGCATATGTTCCTCTCTCAACTGTATCACTCATCTTACAGTCTCTGGACAAGTTCAGCCAACGTAGTCCGCGGTCTTTGGACATCTCTCCATATCATGTCATTGACGGGTTCAATGGGGGAAAGATCAGAGCTCATTGCTGGTCATGGCATTCTGTGGATGTTCGTGCATTGATCCACACCCATTGCAAAAGGTACAACAAATTTTAAAGGCTTTCAGTATGTTGTCCCGATAGTACCGTCGAACGACCCTTCCTTGCACAATATGGAAAGTGGTTCGCTCAGTCAGAGTGATGCAACCCGACACCATAACCAATCCACCGCCATATCAGTCTCAGGTTGACGTTCCTTTCGACGTCGCCAGATACGTCCACGCCTATTATGAATAGGAATGATTCTGAAAACATGACACGTGACCAGCTTCGATTATCCCAGTTTCAAGGTTGTGTTCACGCAGTCGTCTGTTGGCAGTATAACGATTTGTAAGGAACGGTACAACACGTGGCCGTCGAACATGGAGATAATTTCTCAACGTCCGATCCGTACTTCCTACTCCGTAGCCCGATGAAAGTTGGCAACAATTTGATTCCTCGTTTAAGCTCGATTGCGGAGAGCCTGCTTTCGGATCAATCAATCCTGTACTTTTGACGTTGACATGGGACGCACTGAACGGGTCGATCGTCAACATTTGGGATTTTTGCTACCTGTTCCATAGTCTGCTAATCAGAGACTGTGAAACAGTAAACATATTGGCCATGGCTAGCTGACTTCTGCCAGTTTCCAGCATGCAAATAGCCCGTAGACGCTCAGCATCGCTAGTTCATACCCAAACAATTAATGGAATCATGTGAATCACAACTGTATAATAAGCAGAATCGATACGGTTGACAGAAATAATAGTCTACAGAGATTAATCGACCTTCCCTGAAAGTGTCAAAATCAGGAATGACACCCTACGCACGTGCGTGGCGATACGACGCCAAGCACGTGCAAACTATAGGGTGCGTTTTGGATGTTTTACAGATATAAACGTTCTCGCATGGGACATTTGTCGTCAACACTTATCTTTGTTCTAATGCTTGTTTATAACATTTCTATTTCATGAGCCCTTACTGTTTTAAAGATTATATAAAATGTGAACTCCACAAGTGACACCAACCTCCATACATATCCTCAATCCCAAAGGAACTGTTGAACTTCTCAGCACCAACAGAAAATGTCATATCACAGGGGTCAAATCTTGAAAACAAGTTATAAGTTTTTCGGAACACAAAGAGATTGAAATGTACGCAGCATTCCAGTCCAAGACATTTGTCGTCAAATGTACAGTAGATGTTGTTAGGCATGGATATCTTCATGAGAGGACAGGCTACAAAAAACGGGAACGTCGTTACACACAAAAAAAGCATATAATGGAAATGATATTTCACCTTACAAATGTATCATTTATTTAAATTGTTGACCGTTTCTTATGAGGGGTCATAGGTCACGTCTTCAAACATTAAGTCTTTGAAGTGCATTTAGAAGTGATAGACAAAAGGAGGAGAATATCCTTATTCTTTCATCGGGTGAATTAATGCTATGAAGCAGAGTACATAGATTTGTACAGTGATGTCAGAACAAGAAAATTAATAACATAACAAAGGTGGAAACTTAAGTTAAGTTTAAGATCCCTTGTTAAGTTTCCACCATTATTGTCTTATTACATAAGTTGTTCTTACATGTACATTGGAGCTCGATAGTCATATGTTGTCGTTGTACAAAGGCAATGAAAACTGTTCATGGTCATGTCACATGAGGCCACAAGGTTGCGCTGAACTCGGGCAGCAATGACGGCTCTACATCTCCTCGGCACTGGCTGGATAGGTGTATGAATTCTGTCCTGCGAAATTCTGCGCCATTCTGCTTGTAACGCGTTGGCCAGTTGTGGGAGTGTCTGCGGCGTGTTCTGACATTGACATACACGTTAATCGAGTTCATCCCAGTGGTGTTTCGATTGGGTTGAGATCTGGAGATCTCGATGGCCAGGACAAGATGTTGATGTTGGTATCATGAAGGTAGTATACCGTGACACGAGCTGTGTGCGATGGAGCGTTGTCCTGTTTAAACAGCTCCTCCTGGTGGTCATTGATTGGGAGAGGGCTAACTTGAAGAATTTGATTCATGTAGCGATTTGCTGTCAAATTTCCCTGAACCACAACAAAGTCAGATCTCATGGTGTAGGATATGGACCCCCACACCATTAAACTACCGCCACCGAAATTGTCGAATTCACGTACACAAGGTGGGGCAAAACGCTCATTTCGACGACGATAAACACGTTGTCTTCCATCTCGCCGCTGTGGAAGAATCGTGATTCGTCGCTAAACCACACTCGTCTCCAGTTTCTCAAATTCCAAGGCTGTACGGTATGGTAGCGTCGTTGTCGATGGATCGGTTGCAAAACAGGGACGATAAATGGTCTTCTGGGTCGGATTCCGGCCTCGCGAAGATGGTTCCTGACAATCTGGTCCGATATCCTCCTCAAACCAGGGATGCGTCCTGTAGTGTCCGTAGCTGTGGCATTGCGATGACGAAGGTGGAACAGTCGAATATAGCGATCCTGTGCAGGGGTGGTAACTCTCGGTCGGCCGGTTCTCGAACGGTCTACAGTGGAATTGAACCGTTTGTATCGGTCACAAAGGCGGCAAATGTTCCGATCGGCAGCGCTCAGTCTCGGCATTTTTCAACTTGAAAAATGTTGACAATTAAATGACAAATTACTTGCTTATGCTTGCCTTTTTATAGCCACTACCACGAGTTACGAATGCCATAACTTCCACGTGCATTTTGCTTTGCTGTTTTCCTCCATGACATTTTTGAACAAGTGTGGCAAAATCGACAATGGCTGCGTTTTGATGCATTTATGTATTTTCCAATTACATATATCCAATTTATATACCGGATTTTCTGTGTAGTCAGGTCCATACATACTACCTGCGCGTTTCTTTTTTGGAAATGTGTATGTTTTGAGCTTCATAGCATTCATTCACCTGATAAAGGAGTCAGTATATACTCTGAAACTGTTGTGTTCCTACTACAGAAGTTGATATCCATACATTCTCTTCCTCGTGTTTTAATATTGCTTGTCAATAGCTAGTAGTAATTTAGTCAGAATTATCTCGTTAGACAGATCTTAGTAGTGGTTGTTTACACTATATGTCATGTGTACTCACAGTTTGATGGTGTGGTGAGGGAGTTGATCATACATTCCAGAGTCCCCATATCATATCAGTAAGTTATAAGAATGGCATGTGTACTCACAGTTGGATGGCGTGATGAGGGAGTTGATCATATGTTCCCGAGTCCCCACATTATATCAGTAAGCTATAGGAATGTCATGTGTACTCACAGTTTGATGGCGTGGTGAGGGAGTTGATCATATGTTCCCGAGTCCCCACATTAGATCAGTAAGTTATATGAATGGCATGTGTACTCACAGTTGGATGGCGTGGTGAGGGAGTTGACCATATGTTCCCGAGTCCCCACATTATATCAGTAAGTTATAAGAATGGCATGTTTTACTCACAGTTGGATGGCGTGGTGAGGGAGTTGATCATATGTTCCCGAGTCCCCTCTGCCCTCATCCCCCTCTCCGTCAGCTCCGTCCTCAGTTGGTCGTCCGTCATCTGGTACGGGTTGAAACACGGCTTGTTGTCGATCAACTCCTGCCGCACAGAAAAATGTGTACATGATCATAAAATGTGGTCTTAAAGTGTTAGCCCTTGGATAATGTCATGATACAGATTATCGTTAGTGGTTCAAATTACGATTGTTCATATCAATGTTTCACATAAGCCCAAAATAGAAAAAAACAAACAAACCCAATACCTTTATTGTTCTTATGACCTCGACAACCTGCTCCTGACTCTCGTCAAGACCGAGAATCTCAAGAAGATCCATGATAGACCCCATTTTCAGGTTACGGACAGAGAACGTCTTTAGGAAAGTACTAGCCTTCTGGAAAAGGGTTGCCAGAGCTGCAATGGATATTTCGCAATACTAGAATCTAGGTTCATGAATATAGTTCTCATCCACTTGAAAACTCTTTTTATGTAGTTCACAAGCATTTTGTTATGACTGCATTTACATTTTACGTGTATTTCGTGTGTGCTTACAATATTTTACGGCATGAATGTCACAAAGAATACAGCATGTATCCCCACGCTTTTACAAAACGTAACAATGCGTATCGATAGCAAAGGCACCTACGCCCTAACTTGTCAGAGTATCTATTGAAAACACATATACCTTACGGTATACTGTGTGTAGACATTGTAAACCAATACCATCGACATCGTTATGAATACTGTGCAGCAATCTTATGAAACTAGGTAAATGTATAAGTGTTCTCGATTATCCTATTCTGCTCACCGCCATCTTTTGTAATCTTTGCCTTTTCTAGGATCTGTAGCTTTCGAGGCTGCATCTTTTGGAACATAGAATCTGGCTTAACTGAAATTAGAATAAACGTATATAAAACAAAAGCAGGTCAATACATAACCCTTTCCATAATCATTATGAATATATACTGGAAGCAGAATCCATTGTACGAGTTTGACTACTTTATATCATAATCATGTGTTTATGAATCACTGTCAAATAGTCATGAAACCAAGAGTTCGTGTTAAAGTGCAAGGCAAGTTAGGTATTCATCTGAACAAGTTACAAAAAAGCAAATTGCATCTGACATAATTTTGGACACTGATACGTCAAAGTTTGAAATGTATATATGTCTTCCGCAAACGTTTTGAAAGTTTTTTTCTGAGGCATCGGATGCCGTAACCCTGATCAAAGAACGTTGGATAGTTGGAGCTGCTGTAAAACTTTCGACATAAAGGGAAGGTGGACTGTTGGAAAGTTGTTGTCATTTCTCTTCTCATACAGTCCTGTGTTGTCAATATGTTTGCACAGATAAAAAATGTAACAGGTGAGGTGGTTGCACTGGTCGCTTACATTTCTATCTCAGTTGGTTAAATAGGTGTAAGGGAATAAGTTACCTGTCCGTTATTGAACGCTATAAGATCGTCGATGTACCCAAAACTACAGTAATACGTCAAATTTCCGTGTTTGCTTTGCGGATCGAGCAGAAATGCCGTCTCAAATGCATAAAGAAACATATTATCTAGGAAGGGAGCACAAGCGAAGCCCATAGGGATGCCTTCTTCTTACCTACATGTTCCATCCCTAATTTTCACATGGATGTACATTTCTACAGGTGAACAACTAGTTTATTTTAGTTAATAAATCATTTACAGGTTGTATGGTTGAGATATTGTCAGTCAGTCAGTCAGTTTACTTACTCAAACACTGAAGTTGCATGGGTGCAATGATAAACACTAATAGTTTTAAACCGTTTTTCTTATATAGACGTCCCCAAAACAATACAGTGGTAAATAGTTACCTCCGTTCAACGGGTAACTTCTGGTAAATAAAAGCAACAAAATCCTTTCCATATTCATAAGAAATCTCTGCCAAAAACCTAGTGGATTGTAAGATTCGGTCTATATCATGACATGACAAATAGTGACAGCGGGTGTTCGCGAAAAGGTGAGCGTATCCTGCTACAGCAGTGGCGCACGTCACAAAAACACGCAAATACACGGTAACATATGGTACAAGGCAAAATAGACAATTGTATCGAACATAACTTTTGTCACCGTAACGTCAAATTTGGAAATGTCCTCCTCATGTCTACCATAAAACTTTTTAAAAGCTGTACTTGGGCCTTGAATGTTTTAACCCTGATCAAGCTCAAACCTTAAACCTCAAAACAGAAGTTCCCTACCATTTTCTGCGTCGGCGACAGAGAAAGGATCTTTTGGGGAATCAATATCCTCGGGATTTTCAATTTCTTTTCCTTCTCTCTTTGGACTGGTGTTGTTTTTCTTCTTACCATCCAGACATGCAATGCAGCTTCCAGCTATAGTCTTGTCCTGAGCAAGAAATTGGAAATCAGCCACATCTATTCTATTGCCTTTTCTCTGTGATCGGCGTCTTCCTCCCGTATTATCATTTCCCACGCACTTATACATGTATTTGCATCTTTATACCAATTAATAATTGTCTTCTTTGACACAGGATGAGATGAATAGTAAAATGTAAACTGAGCAAGTATACGTACATGTTTATGAGTATATCTTTGTAATAAAATATAGGGCAAAACTTCATTTACCATAAGCATGACCTTTTGGTCGTCACACTCTTGCACCCAAACTGGGAGCTTGGGTAATCTGGGCTCAAGGTAGCGTGTTGGGTCGATGTAGCCGTCCTTCCGTTTCAGGGAGAAGTGGATGTGTTCGTTACCTCTGCACGGAGAGTTGGTCGCAACGCCTATCTTCTGCCCAGCACTCACCTGGAGGAGATGTCCAATTATATTGAAAAATAAAGAACAAACTATACATTTATATTTTAGAAAAATAATCACACGAAGTCTCATATCAGGCAATAGACCTCCCCACCCTCATTTCCCCCTCAATTGCTTATACTTATAATGGGAGAGTCTGGTATGGTTAACGTGGAGGCTCTTCATGATAAAAGTTAATTGTGCACTTTTGCACACATGTATTTTTCTGATGATCCTCCTGTGAAGCATGTCAAGACTGAAAGTATTCCACAATTATCGTAAACGAGCCAAGGATGTAGGACATAATCTCAATGTCAATGTATCACTCTTCATCCTGGATTCCCTGAGTAGGCCCATCTCGGAAGCTTGACTGTCGCCGCTGGGTGAATATATTATGATCACTGTCGTTTGCTATCACCACTGTATTTTTCGTATTTGATTGGAGCCATTGGATATTGTACTACCTCTCTGTTGTGTACCGCCATTGTACTGGCTATGCAGTAATTTGTATTTAATTGTAAACCTCGTGAATTTTGTAATACATGTGATGAATGTATACAACTTGTTGTTTGTTTGTTGTTAATCTCAATGTCAGTGTTGATTTTGTTGAATGTGCAAGTGAAGTGCAATATCAAGTTTTTCAAGGAGAGGCTATCTGAACGACCACTGCATCGAATTTATGTGCAGTGTGTTGAGAAGGTCAGCAACCCGACAGAGTCCTTTGCTTCAATGAAATCGGCTGGCCTGAAAGAGAAACAGAAGGCTTTCTGTTTGTTGCTCAGGACCAGTCACTTCCCACTCGAAACCTTTAATGTGTGCATCAAAATGTAAATATGAAATGTAGATTATGTAATAAATTTAATGAGACTGACCAACACATTGTCAGTTGATGCCGAGCTTTGGCACAAACACAGTATCTTAAGCGACATGATGGAGTGGCTCGATCTTTTTATTACCGTCTTCGCCATGCAGAGGTCCACCGATGGTACGACCCGGAATATGTAGAGGACGTCATGGAAAATGATAAGTACAAAATTCTTTTGAATAGGGCCGTATACAGCCTCAAACGTATCCAGGCAAACAAACCTGATCTTATACTATTTGATAAATCCAATGAAATCATTTATATCATTGAATTGTCTGTACCTTTTGTCACTAATGTGATTGACAAGATTCAGGAAAAACATGGCAGATATGTGGACCTCGCTTTCGAAATGTCCCACTTGCATCCCAAGTTCCAAGTTGTTCGACTCCCTATTGTTCTCGGTGCCTTAGGTTTGGTACCTCCCAATCTGTCGACAGACATTGGGAGAGTACCCGACTTTGCTATCAGGTATATAGGCCTTCTGACAATCTGGGTAATGCAGAAGGCTGCCGTGTTGGGGAGTCTTCACATTCTCCAAACATTTCTGGGTGGGTTCGACTGGGCAGTGCTTCCCATTCGCTGTCTGTGTTGCGTGTTGAGGGGGCAAGGGTCCTGAGCTGATGATGAGCCTAACCAGCCTGGCTGTTCAAGGATATCCCAAATCGTCTTTGCTACATTTTTTAATTTTAATCTGTAAATAATAATAACAGCAATAACAATAAGATTTATAAAGTACCTAACATCCATCAAAGTTGCTCAATGGCATTATTACAAAGAACAGAATATACATATATACATACATACCTGAAAGAATTTTACTGATACACAGCGCTTAAAGTCTCATGGGTATATACAACGTTGCATATTTGGATAGAGTGTGACATGGTTAATGCAAATATCGTATTCAAAACATCGAAAGCGGCACTATTAGCACTTTTTTCCTGTCTATCAATTTGGAACATTGAAACGAAAATAGCTTAGGCGGAGCTTTCCATGTATGGTTTTGTTGGAGGAAATTACCTCCAAAAGTACATGCTCTATCGCACAACAAGCCCGACCCTCCGTTCGCACACTAGCACGGTCATGGTCAGCTGCACTCGTTCTCGGCAAAGCTGACCACTTCTTCACCCTTTTTATCCCTTTCCACAATTAGCAATGACCATTTGTACACTGTACTTTCCTTCGTATAATTGCGATTAAAGGATTAAAAATACTCTTCTTTTAACAACGGAAATGTGACACAAGGACATTTATATTACATATGTAGGTCATTATTCGGTGAGAAGACGATGAGCAAAACATGCATATGCTTTGTCTTCGAATGCGTTTATTATTTGCGTAGCGGTACTCATCTCATTTATTTTCCTGTAAGACTTTTCTTTGTATACATATTACCTGCTCCGTGTATAAATACAATTATGAAGCATAGTACTGCTTCGTTTCTTTTTCACGATGTCGTGAGCTCAAATCAATGTCCCACATGTTTACAGGCTATAAACAGTGAGGAATATTGAAAACCTTACCTCAGGTTGTTTAGGATATGTTTAATTTTATATAAATACTTTGAGAATTCAATAACAGTGAGATGCCACGTTATTTCATCAATGTCCTTGTTATCTGCACCAAGAAAGAATGCTAACATATCATGGGCTTCCAACATCTCTATTTTAACATACATTTTAACATCAAAATTATCAATTAGAGTGGAAAAGAATACATCTCTCTCTGAAAGTAGAAATTCACAGTTTAAGATGACATGGTGATAATAATCATGAGCAAAAGTATTACATTTTGTACATTCTTTAGATATTTTGCTTCTGGATCCAATAATATAATGTATTTCTTCTCTAATTTCGGTAAAAAAACATTACAATGCTGTATAACACATGAGGAGTAAGTGTTGTGTGAATTTTAGAATATCGAATAGCTCTACATGTTCCTCGTGTGTAGTTATTTCATTTAACACAATCTTTCTCCACTTAGTCTTCGCGGGGATTTTCCCTGTGCCAACGTAGTGAAATACATAATGAAGAAAGTTATATTTCTTGGCTGTTGAAAGCAACACTCGACATATACTTTGTAAATTATCGTTATGAAAGTTAAGAGTGAAGATGATGCGCAGAAAACAGTTTTACAAATTGAGACACATGAGTTGTTGCAGAGATGCCCCAGCAGCTGTAGTCTACATTCATCTATATAGCCAACCATGCTCCAAAGTTCTAGATTAGCAAAAGTGGCATCAGTGGGGGAACGTTTGTCAAACCCTTGTACAATCCCGGGAAAGCAACGCTGGGTGCTTTCAGCTAATTCAAGATAGTTGCCATGCAGAGGAGGTAGTAATTCATTTTCATAAAAAACTTTGTTGTTAAAATAATTCTTTTCCATATCTTAATACTTGCATACTGATGTAAGTCACTACTATTTAGACAAACAGAGAGTAGGAATTAATAGTATGGCTTGCTTTTGTGCTGCTCTCTTCAATATATAATTTGAAAGAACGATTATTTTGTAGAACAACACCCGCATATTTCACATTATCAAACAAAGGTGTCATAATCTCCAAAGTGATAAGCATGCGTACACAATGATTGCTTCTTTTTATGAAACACAACAATTTTACTTGTTAATCGGCATTTGGATGCGTAATTAGCAACTGTATCTAAAGCTGTTTGTAGACATTTAGGGCTGTAACTGAGTAGTATCACAGCAAGTAATACGCATGGTAACCTAACATTATATATAACATATTCCTGTATCTAACTGCCGAAGCTCAGTTATGAGGTCATTATGTACACAAGTTAAAGACATGCTGAAATAACTCTACCCTGACCTATACCTTGTCTTACAGCAAATACATCAGATTGCTCGCCCTTACACTGAACACGCGCATACATGGAAGTATAACAGTGATGTAACAGAGACCACATTTTACCTCTAATACCAAGATGATAGAGTTTTACGAAGAGACCCGAATGCCATATTTGATCAAAAGCTTTCTCGTTATCTGGAAATGCTGTGTTGATACATGATCCCCTGTTAACATAACTTTGTACATATTCAATGAGGGTAAATAGCGACATGACAGCACCGTGCTCCTTCCTAAAGTCAAACTGCAAAATATCAGGAAAATTACAGGCATTTCGGGATGTCCACGTTTCTAATCCTCCTAGGAGAACGGATTGCTTCGTTTGTTCAGTTTATTTTCCCCAAAACACATTATCCTGTTGCAGCCTTGTAATATGACTACGTAGATTAATCGACATGTCAGAGACTCTGTGAATACATGTCATTTGGTGACGTGTTACATTATGCAATACACATGGCTAAGTGTTTTATGATACTGGGCCTGACTGCTGGCATACATTAGGTGAGACAAATACCATTCTGGGTAAATACCACTCATTGGCTACAAAATTAAATCGATATACACCAAAGGTCTTCCCAGGTGTAAAGTAACGATCCGGTATATTCTGTATCCGGCTGGTGGTAATACCCAATCACCTTAATGCGTATTTTTACAACAACGCTAAGTTTACGTTTTCCCTTTTTTTGTCTCGGCCATCGTATTGCACATCATACTAGCTACATAATGTTGTAAGATAAATGTATTTTAATGAACTTGATAAGTTTTAAGGTGAGATTTAAATGTTTCTACTGAAGAAGTCATTCAGATTTCAGGACAGGAAAGAGGAAAAGCACGTGATTTTAGAAGTGTTGAACAAATTCATTGTGAGAGAAGGGCGTCAGATGATGGGCGGATTCTGCGGCTGGGTTTGTAAAGGTTGGCGAGTTGGTTTGTTTGTTGTTTAACGCCACACTCAGCAATATTCCAGCTATATGACGGCGGTCTGTAAATAATCGAGTCTGGACCAGAAAATTCAGTGATTAATATCATGAGCATCGATCCACGCAATTGGGATCGATGACATGCATCAACCAAGTCAGCGAGCCTGACAACCCGATCCCGTTAGTCGCCTTTTACGACAAGCATAGTCACCTTTTATGGCAAGTATGGGTTGCTGAAGACCTCTTCTACCCCGGCGTCTTCACAGGATTGTTGCTGGTAGGGGAATAGTACAACCACTGTTCATTTAAATAATGCCATTGTACTTACACTTCTACTTAATTTTGTACTGCCACTCCATTGTGTAAGGCCATTGTAACTGCTGTGCAGTAATTTGTATTGATTTGTAAACCTAGTTAATTTGACGGTAAAATTTGTTAATTGTATTATATTCCTTGTTGTTTGTTCATTTCACACTTTTACATACAGACTTCTGGGTTAACTTTTTGTTTCAATTTGGAAGTCGAGAACATGGTTCTTAACGTCAACAATGAGATGTAGTTCCAGGTGTTATTCGAGTTTATAACCTTCGTCCAAGAAGGTTGTTCAGTGGCAGAAAGAGCTTGTAAAGTCTACTAACTAATTGAATTTCACTGTCCACTCATACATTAAAATGTTAGAAAACTTTACGAATCAGTTAGTTTTCACTTTACGGTGGCCTAACGTCCGGAGCTGGAAACTGTTTAGTTGTAAACAATATAATAATAAACTTTATAATATCAGCTTTCTGTATGAGAGAAATACTACTTGACATAAAGCAACAAAACATTGACGAACACAACGAATTTTAAACTTTGGTGGGATTCGAACCTGCAACCTCTTGATTAGTAGTCCGCCACGCTACCACCTGTTACGCACAAGTGTCCATTTTTCTAGTCACCATTAACTTGGTTATTTGTACATTTTTATGTAAATATTGTACCAAGTTCGTTGTTAGTCCTGGTGGTATATGTGTTATGCATGTGTCCGTGAATCTTATTTGCACATCTAATTTCAATATATATGGTTGACAGTATTTGTACAGGATAGGAGGCAGTGTTTATACAGTGGAGAAGCCTGTAATGTTTTACCCTTCTGTGTAACTGCATCTTAGACCTACTCAACTGCCTCCTATCCTGCATATATACTTGTCAACCATATAACCGTGTTAGAGCCTACACCGAAACGTCGCTCCTAATTGTAATAAAGAAGTTGTTCATCTATATATCTTATCCTTACTTAGTACTCCAACATCTAAATGCCTCTCAAAGAAGTTATGTTTAAAGGTTTTTAACTTCTAAACATGCTTGGATTATGGGGATGTTGTTTTTAGATGGTATTCAAGCTGTTAGGCGATAGCTCATTTCATGTGTTTATACTCTTTACGTGTTTAGAAAGAACACTTCAAATGTGCACACTGTTTAGGATTGAAACTCACTCCTAAACATGGCTTGTATGTGTTTACATTCTTATCACATTTTTTGCAGTGTGTTTTTTGTAGTGAATTATATTAATTTTATAAGTGGTATTTACTAATTTTCAGCATCTTCGTGCAATCAACCAGGCCTAATAGTAAATTCGCTGTTTACTAACCTTCTGGTCGCTGCTACTAATTCAGTTAGTAGAATTCACTTGACCTTTTTCTCAGTATTACTATCTACACTATAGTTTAAGTTACGACTTACTAGGCTGTCGTCATCCACGTTTGGGTCGATATTGGTTATGATGACCTCAGTTTCCTTCAGAGATCCTGCATTCGGGATGATGATGACCTCATATGGGTTGTCAGACCGCCTGATGTTGCCAGAAAACGGAGCCACAATCTGAGGAGATTTAGTTCTGTTGTTATGGACATCACTGTTACGGATTATCTGTTCCGAGTGAATTATTTTTTGTATGTTCGGATTCTTGGAGTCTTGGCACAGAATAAATAGGCAAATGGAAATTTTATTTTCCCGACCTATGATAATTTGTCAATGAAAGTTAATCATGTCGTAATACATGTACATGCTCTACGTGGACTTTTCAAAAAGGAAAAGATGAAAAACCAAAGCAATTTCTTTAAAGGATTGTGGAATATGTGACGGATCATCACTCCTCGCTTGACTTTGGCAGAGGTACTAGGTTGACCGCAAGGAACTCTGGGAAGGAGAGTGGAACAACTTTGGAACGAACGAACCAGTCAACATGAAGCAAACGGTATAATGTTCAGTTGGAATAACTGAAAATATTACTCCTTTCACCGTTTTAAATTTCAAGATAATAATTTGAAATTTCACGTTACAGAAGTTGAAATTTCAAGAAGAACATATTTTTATATCTCAGGATGTTAACTTATTAACTTGAAACTTCAACTTATTATCTTGAAATTTCAACTGATTATCTTGAAATTTCAACTGAATATCTTGAAATATCAACTGAGTGTCTTGAAATTTCAACTTATTATCTTGAAATTTCAAGATACTAAGTTGAAATTTCCAGATACTAAAAAAATGGTTCCGTAGATACATGTACCACGCGGCAGACTTTGCGAGCCGACTAGTCTTTGGTATTTTCCCCTCATTGCCAAGCTCCAGGCAGGGTAACAACAAGTACTACCTTTTAACCTCTTTTAATTTGATAAGACACGGCCGGGGATCGAACCATTGACTTTCTACTCGACCATCCGTCTACTGGAGGCCGTCTGTGAGCTTTAGGTATTGTGCCTGACGAGCAAACGCTTTAAGCACAAAACTACTTTGACACCTCTTCCTTCAGAGCTAAACGCCCACTTCCTTAATATGAGAAATACTTATTCCTTTAGATAAGAAATAAATCAATTCTGGTATTGATATTATCTTTGGAATCAAATTGTTAGTTTAGAAAAACAGGTGAAATACATGTACAATGCATCTTTTAAATATTTTTGTTGATAAAAAGTAACACACAAGTTGTTTTCGCTTAATATAAGTAGACGATGTTAATCGCCAAACGGTGCTCACGTCTTTGCCAGGAGATACGGTTACATCTATTCCTTTATGCTCGTATTCCTTCCCATTTTTCAATTCGGAGGGGTAGCTGCCACTTCCACTGCATCCTGCCCCAGCAATTCGATGGGTGCGGGGGAACTCCTTATGGCACTTGGGGCCGAAGACAAGGTCGATAAGGGAGCGGGCAACACGGTATCTGCAAAAGTATGACATCATACGTAGAAAAGTTACATTAGGCCAGCTACAAAATATCCCAAATTCCTATCTCAATAACTTCCCATCATAAATAAAAAATAATAAAGAGTCCAGATAAAAAACAATATGAAACACTAGTAGTCAAGACAGCGTTGCCAAAACAAGTATTGCTACTGGTTACACTAACAATAATGTAGGTGTAATTCAAATGTATACAACGACACCCAACTATGAAATATAATGAATGAATAATGCTAAGCCTTTAGGAAAAACAAAACAAAACAAAACTGAGCCTAATTAAGGATAGCGATATTACTAATCAATCAACAGCAATCATGTTTATTAAGTGTAGGCCTATCCTTACCCTGCCTTCAGAGCGTTGTAAGCTGTCTTCACGTCGTTGATTAGAGCTTTCACCGTTTTGAAAGTTTCCAAGAACTTCACTCCCAGTTTCTTCAGAGGTTCAAGAGGAGCCAGGACTTCATCAACAATGTCCTTCAGCTTGTTCACAACTTCATGTCTCAGCGCAGTCTACAACATTTGAACAGTATGGCACAATTTGCATAAATCATTAGTTCTAGAGTAACTTGCAAAACATTAAAGTGGTAAAAACAGATGTGAAACACATGTTCAACTTCTGGAAACGAAAACCTAAAAAATAATTTTCATTCGGAAATAGAAAATGTTTTCGACATATTTCGAACAATCGCACAAATGCTAAGTGATCTAAAAGATTCTTTGGTGTCCATCATACATTCATGCTTATATTTAACATATGTTCCAGGGCAATGGAGGCAAAATATATATCCATCTGGTCGGTTGCCTGGTTCACCTGGTGTATAAGCAATGAGTGAATGTTGTTCATTGGCTGTGAATAATTCAGTCTGGATAAGGCGAATCAGTGACAAATTTATTTGGAACGAGCCATAGCATGATGATACTCAATAAGCCGAGTACAGAGTCTGATAACTGATAGTCTGATACTTTATGCAGCTGTTGCGTCAAGCATGGGATACTGGGGGCCTTTTTTTCACTAGATTCCTGTGGGACAAGTCCATATTACAACATCCCATTTAGTGATGCCAGTGTCTTTTGGAAAAGTAAGATCTTGCTCTAGTGCATACAAAACATATACATGCTATCGAGCCACTCACAGCGTTAGTCTTCCCCTTGGAAAACTCCGCTACAGGGTCCCTCGTCCGGTTCATAACCTCGTTGATCCACTTATTCCCACCTTTCTGCAGTGTCGTCTTTGCCCTTGACCCCGCCTCCACTATCTCTATCACCTGGGAAGCTAGGTTCATCCAGTCAGGGGGCGTTTCTGTTGTAGCAGGTAAAATACAAGCGTCAACCCTGCTATTAGAAGTATTCTATTTATATGAAATATGTTACCTGTGTGTCATTGGAAAGACCAATGTGCTACAGCTTGTAGATGTTTACCAATTTGGTGAATCCCGCGACTGGGTATTCATGACATTGGTATACAATCACTTTAGGAGACATGGGAATCTTGTTACATAGATGTTTTTACTTTTTGGTGTAAATATTCACTTGGAAAAAATGTTAAGCGACCTCAGCTATTTTGTCATGAGCTTAGCCCCAAATCTATGGCATAGAAACCAAAACATGTGCTATTTCCTGAAAGGGTATTTCTTTGTCGATTAATAGGGTCAACAATCATGGCATCTGCAGTTATTTATTTATTGAGACAGTTATGGCTGGTACGTTGTAGCAAAAACAATGACCGTTATGCTCCCAACATGACTTCCTGGGACGATATTGTCAATAACGTGTATGACAGCCACATCCCCGGATGACCGCATCAGCCGTCCTCCTCATGGCCCCAGTCTCATGCTGTACATTTTGCCATCACGGTGTATTGCCTGTAGATTTACTACTGTAGGTACAGCTTCTGCAACTTGTTCCCCGCGGTGCTCCAGATGTGTTCCAGCGTGTTGAGATCTGGGCCAAGGGATAGTCGTTGTGGCATTCAACTGTGGAACTGAGGTTTTCCTCATCAGTTTGCCGATTTTTCTCTGCCAATCTTTTCATAACCAAATAGTGGTAACCAAACTGACGACTGACATCTTTGTAGGACATTCCTTTTAGCCATACCTATTATTCGCCTCCTTTCGCCGTCAGACCATGTATATAATGAAATAGCATAACAGTAGTGCATGTTAGTCAAGTGTATTTTTAAAAAACTTACTGGTGGTGGCAAATAATGCATTTTTGGTCTTGAAAATGGCATCTACAAGATTCTTTACTTCCAGGCCAACACTGAAAACCAAGATGCATCCAAATTATTACATTTCCCAAAATACAAACGATCTAAGACTTGATATTTGAATCCATAGCTTGGTGACTTCATAAAAAAAGATACTCACAGGATGACGTTACTAGCGACTGTAGAAATGGCCTGTTTGGGGTCATTGTTGAAGGTCCTAAAGCTATCAGCGATAGCCTTGATAGCCTGAGAAATCATCTTCCCTGCCCTGGGTATTATAATCGTCACTGTCTCCATCAGTTCCTGAAATGGACAGCATAGCAATGTTCATGTCCTTGTAGAAAAAGGTTCTCCTTCAGTTTTTAAATAAAAAAACCTAACAGCATTCAATCCCTAATCTTTCTGAAACATGTTGTGATAATTTAACTTTTTTCACTTCAGCAAAACCTAAACCTAGCAAGGAGCCATTTGTGTGAGGCTCTGATATATGCAAAATTACGTCTTTTAGCCATAGCTGCTAGCGAGTTTGAACTCGATTTTGATTCAGCACCAGACTTGTTCACATGGATTTTATGAAAAACCTTTGGGCTTTCTCGCACATTAAGCTCACACATACGCCGTTGTTAAACTGAAGTATTGTCTGAAGCCGCTTCCAACCCACCCATTAACTCATAGTACCCTAGGCACACGGACCAACTACCACCCTGCCTAAGTGATATCCAATTATGATAGGGTAACTTTCTGATACCTCAATTACGTTATATAAAGTACTTCTATATACTCGTGGACATGGCACTATAATAATATTTTACAGAAATTATGCTCAAATAGAATTATTACGGGTGGCGTTTTGACAAGGTATTCCAGAAAACACAAGTATTGTGGAATGACATACATTGTAAAAGCTGAGCACCGATGACTTGACTTCCTTGTAAAGATTTGTGATTCTCAATACAAGGTTCCGGGCAGGTTTAGCAAAGGGAGGCAACTGCTTTTCATCCAGCTGGCCAAAGGCTTCCATAGCGTCGGATGCCTTCTTTCCAACACTGACAACCTGTATCATACCATCCATACATTAACATTACCATATCACATTACAAATAAGGAAATAGTAGTAAAGATCCACATGTGGTTTGTTTCCAATGTGTGCAACTGTAATAAATATCCCAGTCGTTGTTCATTACGAAATATTACACGACTCAGGAAATAAGATTGTAGTCAAACTTGTCATGACATCTCCACATAATTTCACTTTAAACTCATGCCTGAATTTTCTGTTGAAAATATACTTTGCGAAACTTTGTCTTCGGAGGCGCACGAGAGCAATACCATTACTTAAAAATTCTTAGGACGTAATTTCACTCGCTGAATTAACTTCAGAGAACGCATATGAATATAATGCAAGAACGGACCGCCCCCTTAATACATAGGTAAATTAAAGCAAAATTTTATTAATGTTAAAGTTAACAAATATGTAGACATTGCATCGATGTATAGAGCGTGACAACATTTGTTCCTGAAAAGTGATCTGGGACCATGGTACCAAATTAATACAATTGTTTTTTTTACTTGCCCGTGAAGAGATCACCCATTTAATAAACCTACATCTGTATTACGCATTGTTTAATACCAAAACGCATGCTTATGTACTTTCGGAACAAGTTTCACGAACAAATATTGAAAGCTCTCAGCATCCCTTGGCTTAATCAACGACATTGCGTGTAGAGATGATAGATCACTGAGAGGAGCGGTTATCTCCCATTATTTACAATTGTCACACAAATGTCGCCAAGCTGGAGTTTTAGCACAAATGTTATTGTGAAACGTAATGATATGACTAAAAGGCAACTAATCTGTATTGAATGTATGGTTATTCTGTGTACAACATTATATATGAAACAATACGCTATTCTTTGGTGAATATATCAGATGTATATAATCTGAAATTGTTAAACTATCACTGTCAATAGACACTGAATGCGTTTTACAGTGAACATATTTCAGATTTTATGTGATATACAAGGGCTAGCTGAAAAGTTCTAAGCCTAAGTGGGATATCTCAATCGGATTGAAACAAACTTTTGCCACCAAGAAGTACAGTCATTCAATGAATCATAGACATTCAAGAACATGTAAGAACTGCGACTGTAGTGTTATTATTGTCTTTGTACCAGACCATCTTATGAACCTACACATTGAAATCACCAGAAATGGACAAAACTGGCTATAGGGCAGTCATCAAGTACCTGCACCTGAAAGGGCTAACTCCAACACAGATACATGCTGCCCTGGTCTGCACTTTAGGGGATGATGCCTCTTCTTTTTCCACCGTAAAGAAGTGGGCTGCGGAATTCAAGCGTGGCAGAGAGAGCCTTGACGATGACCCGCCTCCAGGAAGGCCTTCAACAGCAACCATTCCGGAAAACGTTACCCGGATGCATGACATGGTGATGGCTGATCGACGATTGACCACTCGACATATTGCCAGTCTTGTGGGCATCTCTCATGAGAGGGTTGAGCACATTATCACCAACAAGTTGGGAATGACAAAAGTTTCTGCAAGATGGGTGCCAAAGCTTTTGACAGCGGTTCCGAAACGTGTCAGATTCCTGACGTCCCGTGACAATTTATGCCGTTTTGAAGCAGATCCCGATGATTTTTTAGCCCGATTTGTAACCATGGATGAGACCTGGATTCAACCAGAAACCAAAATTCAGTTAAACAATTGAGGCATCCGGAATCACCAGCCCCCCCCAAAAGCCAAGTTGGTTCCTTCTGCTTGAAAGGTGATGGCTTCAGTCTTTTGGGATTCCAAGGGTATTCTTCTGATTGACTATCTTGGAAAAGGCCAGACTATCAATGGAAGAGTGAGTGAGTGAGTGAGTGAGTTAGTGAGTGAGCATGGTTTTACGCCGCTTTTAGCAATATTCCAGCAATATCACGGCGTGGGACACAGGAAATGGGCTTCACACATTGTACCCATGTCAGGAATCGAGCCCGGGTCTTCGGCGTGACGAGCGAACGCTTTAACCACTAGGCTACCCGACCGTCAATGGACCGTCAATTATATCAATGGAAGATATAATGCTGACCTACTGAGACAGTTTCGTGAAGCTATCAAAGCTAAGCAACGGGGAATGCTCAATAAAGGAGTCCTATTCCACCAAAACAATGCTCTTGTTCACAAATCGGGGGTTGCCATGTCAGCGATCCATGATTGTGCCTTTGAACTCATTGACCATCCCCCTTATTCACCCGATTTGGCCACGTCAGACTTCCACCTGTTTCCAAAAATGAAAAAGGAACTAGCCGGTCGCCAATTTCCTAGTAATGATGACGTCATTTCAGCTGTGAATGACTTTTTTAGGGTGGCCGAAGAAAATTTCTTCTTGCCCGGCATCCACGCCTTGCAGCATCGCTGGCAAAAGTGTGTAAACCTGGAAGGGGACTACCTGTAGAAATAAATGAAAACCATCGACTTGGTACGGATCTTTCACAGTAAGGCTTAGAGCTTTTCAGCCAGCCCTCGTACATGAGTTTTTATGTTGTGATTAATTATTAAATATGACCTCAGTGTTACCACAACTCAGCAGTATTACCTTCAAAGAAAACATGTGAATCGAAAACGTCTGATGCCATTGCAAATATGCAACATCAGCTACAGTACATCATTTCCTACCGAAAGATTATAGTGACGTGAAAATATTAAAAATATGACAAAATTAGGTTTCTTTGTGTTGGCGAAATTTACCCAACTATTTGTTAAGTTAAAATGTTTCTTGTTAAATCACTAAAAGTTGCAATTTCAAGTTTTATTTTTGTTTATTCAACAGGACCAAAAGGGGTACACATTTTGATAATGACCCATATGCAGTACAGGATTACCTGTCTACTTTTCTTGGATCACTCCATTCTAATACTTAGGTAACACGGGGTAGACCAGCCAGTGCCTTCACCCATGACCTATGTTGTTTTAAGGTGTGTGACAAATGGGACGTGTAACTAATGGGAGGATACCAGAGGAGCTTATACACACTCGATGACCCCAGCAAGCGTGTTGCTAGGCTGACGTCACATGGCATTGTTTCGCCGATGGATCTAGCAACAAAATTCCACAAATTACGTCAGCAGGTATTGTGACGTGATTGTAAACTTTGTGGTGCAGGGTCCCGTTCCACAAGGCGATCGTACTGTAGAGCAAAGACTGTAATAAGTCTATGTAGATGTTACGATAACCTTAGCGCTACGATAACTTTGTGGAACGGACGCGTGAATTCTAAAGGTGGGCCGTTGAATATTATTAAATTAATACGTTTCAACTTTGAAGTATTACCCTTTTAAACTCAATTGGATTATGCCGTGGATCGTGTAGGTGTCAGCCTATTTACACATGACAGTATAATTCTAAAAACGTTATATATGTCAAGCAATAAATAAAATAAATAATAAATAAAATACTAAACTCGCTCCCGTGTAAAACCAACTTTATTGGAACTCGTGAATAGTTGGGGTATTTGACCCGCTTTAGCTTGTCAGATACCACAACTATTGACTCGTTTCATAAAATTGGTATTAAAAACATTTTCATAATCACATGACATTTCTACTAAAAGTTTGTTGTACAGTTCCGACAGTATCATGAGCTTGTAGTTATTAATCACTATCAAATAGTGATGATATCAGGTGTTCTAAAAAATATGTGTATCCTTCAAAGGCAAGTCAATTGTTTCGCCTGAGAAAACACGGGAACGTATGGTTCAAATCAAACCCAAGAGACGAACACTCAACCTTATCTGGCAGCTCCTCCAGTGATTGCCTGAAACCATTTATCATGTTAGCAAACGAGAAGTCTCCTCTGACGATACTAAAAAACAGGTCCAGACTTTTGCCTAGAGCGCCAGCAGCACCACCTTTAACAGCATCGTAGATCTCAACCAGTCTCTTGAGGTTGTCCACGCCGTACTCCTGCAACAGGGAAATGTAGAAGTGCACAATTTAAAGTAAACCCTAAAAAGATATCTTTGCAAATCACATAATTACATGAATAAGACATATTCTCTTTTAAACATGTTGTCAGATTTAATTTGATCTGATATTATCCTTGTCGGCATTTTGACTATGAATTGTCTTCCCATCACACTGTAGGGCACCAGACCTCTTGACTAATAATGCAACTGAGCATATACATATAATAATGATTCAAACTAGAACAGGACGCTAGACATTGAAAACATTATGGGTAAACTCTTCAAATGGTAAACACAAGAGAGAGAATTTCTATATGATGAAGAACACCGCGTTTCGCTGTATATGCTTACTCCTTCATTAGGTGAATGAATACTAGGACTCAACGAGCATATAATATGTACACATGAAGATAAAAGTAATAAGATAGTAAAGGTGGAAAGGTTAACGAACGAAGTCAGCAGTTAATTAGCGCCCATTGGTGATTAGAAATGGACAAATGGAAGTCAGGAGTTCAATTAGAATTGTATAATAAGCTATGGTCAATTAGAGGCAGGGGTTAAGTACACTGATTTGTAATTAGCAATGGACAAATGAAAGCCAGCTGGATGAATAAGAGTAGTTGGTAGCCCCGTTCTGGAACCGCTCCAGGCTTCTGATTGGGCGGTTTCTGTGATGACGTCACTTCCGGTTTCGGTTTTGTCACGTGCCTGCGCATGCGCGAAGGTGGCATTGTGGGTCATGTGCGCGCATCCAAGATGGCGACACTTCCGTTTCAGGTGGCGCGTGCCTCCAAGATGGCGGCATTTCCGTTTCTGGGAGGCGTGCCCACATCCAAGATGGCGGCACGTCCGTTTCCGAGGGGCCATCTCCCCATCCAAGATGGCGACACGGCGTCTCCAAGATGGTGGGAGGAGGGAGGGCGGGATGACGGGTAGGCGGGAGGAGGGAGGAGGTTTTTTTGTTTTTTTTTCGGTTTGATGGGTGTGTGGGTGGGTGGGTGGTTGTGGTGGTGGAGAGGGTAGTCAAGGCAATGGATGAAAGCGTTCTTTTGGGAGAGATGGGTGGCCCTGAAAAGGGACGTTTTGTAGAAGAAGTAGATTACTTCTTCTCCCACAAAGGGGCTGTTCTACAAAGGCAGGGATGGCCTGCCACCTGTCTCCTGACAGGACACTTACTGGTGTGGCATAGTCGCCGCACGTAGGTGTCCTTCAGGACAGTGTTCCAATAGATGCACTGAAATGTGCCATCGTGTTCCCTTGTGCCATGCGCATAGACTGGCAGGCACCCTTTGTACTTATTGCATTGCCATGGAGGAATGTGTTCCAAGTCCCAGCGGCAGTCTTTGCACAGTGTCAAAGGGTGCGCAACTGAAACCAGATCCAAATCCCAATTTTCTTCATTAGTTTGCATGATGATGACGATCTCATGGAATGCAGTGTGAGTGGCTTCGCTCTTGTTTTACAGAAAAGGGACTGACACCCTGCTTCCTGATTGGTCCAACACGCAGCGCACCGATTGGTTCCTTCCGGTGCCTGGTCTGAGTCTCAGTTTTCAAAACTGGACCGACCCTTGTGTCTCTTTTTCATAGGAAATGGATTTTACCATGGGAGAGAAAGCACAACTCGGCTCGGGTGCTGTCTTTTGATTGGTCGGTGCTGTCTTCTGATTAGTCGAAAACCCAAGCCTCTGATTGGTCAGGTTTCGATCCTGTTTTGGGGAAGGTTTGTCTATAAATCAGACGTTCAGTCAATCTTATAGTGCAGACGTTCATCAGGCACTCATCGCCATTATGACGAGCAAGCAGAATGATACGTACCATTTGCAGAGGAAAGACACAACTCGACCCAGATGGTTAAGAACCATACGTATCGTTTGACATTCAACCCAGACTACTTGGAAACCGTACCCCCGGACCGCGTCCCCATTGAACTGCCGTCTTTATTTGACAGGGTGATCGATGACTGTTATCAACAGATGTCAGGCCAGAAGCGGGATCGTACTTGTCAAGATATCGACCACCCCGCTGTGAACACTCCCATACGGATTCCCTTTCGGCGCTTTGAAGATCTTCATTGCCTAGATATCTTGCATGCTGTGGAAAAAGTCCAACAGTCCAACAATGCCACCATGGTTGTGACTTCAGTACACGTAGCAGATCCCGACAGGCTAGGATCAACGACAACGTAGACGACGATCCTGATGGAGAAGCTCAACTCACTTCCATGCAGCGTGAATGTAGTGCCTATCGCCACAACAATAAGCTGTAACAGTGGTCAAGTGATGTGTCATCTCTGTTTCAGGGAGGCCATAGACTGTACCTATTTTACTGATGAGGCGTCCCAAACATGTTTGGAACCTATTTGGGTCAATATGATGAAGGACCATATCTTATGGTGACCCCATCTTCACTCGAAGAGGCTGAACATGAAAGAGGAAAGGTTTCGCGTTGTTGTAGGGACATGCAAAGCACTCCCTCCTCAGTTGTCTTTTCGCATTTCCTATGTATCTGGTTGTTCTTGTTGTTCATTATTAAACATTGATTGATTGAACTGACTCTTTGTGTCTTGATTGGTCTCGAATTCAATAGGGTGCTGAACCGAGGGTAGAGGCTGAGTTGAGTTTGTCAAGTTTGTGCACATGCTTGTTGAAAAAGTAAAGAATTAAAAGATAGATAAAATAGATAAAAGAGAAAGGACATGCTTGAAAGATCAGCTGCCTGGTGTCAGTCATCCCAGTACTTCACATATGACGTCAAGTGGTGATAATGATAATGATGAAGAGGTCATTTCCTCCCCGTCCCCTGTCTGTCATGTCTGTGCACATGTTCGTTGTAAAAGTTAAGAAAAAAATATAGAAAAAAATAGATAAAAGAGAAAGGCCATGCTTGAAAGATCAGTTGCCTAGTGTCAGTCACCTAGAACACAGGATAGAGTCTTATCACATCGTCAGTGACACGCAAGATTTCATGGAGTCCACATCGTGTTCAGACTGTTGTAAGACATTTTCTAGAAGAGATGTCTTACTTCGTCATAAAAAACACGTCCATGGCTTATCACCAACACTATCACCTATGAGACCAGAGACATCACCGTCGCCTCCGCCGCTGCCGCGGTGTATGGGGAAAAGACGGTGTATGAATGCCATGCCACCATCAGGGATGTCCCGATACCGAGTGGGTTTCTGAAAAGGCGAGAGAAGAAGGACGAGGTGACCGTGTTATCTGTTATTGCTGCGGTGTGACACTCTGCCAATGGAAAGCCACAGACAAACCCTGGAAGGAACATCTGAAGCACGCCAAAGTCCCCTGCGAATACTTGTGTGTGTTTTGTCCTGATGGAGAAGTGAACGAAAAATACAGACGTTTGTTGTCTGAAGAAGCACAGAAGAGAAGAGTGGAGTGTCTTGTTCACTCCTAGTGACAAAGTTTCCTGTTCACTACGTTTTTAGGAATGTACAGACGTACAAACCCTAGTGGCTTATCACCTAGTGTTCACAAAAAATCACAGGTACGCCCCTAATCCTGTGACTTTTGTTTTGTTCTGTTGGTTCACGTGAGCGGGGGATTAAACAGTTGAACAAACATAAGTGTTGTGTTGTCTTTTTTTTTAGGATGAAGAAAAATAACAAAATAGGATCGAAATGCACACCCAAGAAAAAAAAGGATCGAAGTCTGACCAAACAGTGACCGAGCTCATATCGTGCTGGGCTCTGATTGGTCGAACTGAGGTTGTGCTTTCTCTCCCATGGTAAAATCCATTTCCTATGGAAAAGAAACACAAGGGTCGGTCCGTTTTGGAAAACCGAGGTGCAGACCAGGCGCCGGAACGAACCAATCGGTGCGCTGCGTGTTGAACCAATCAGGAAGCAGGGTGTCAGTCCCTTTTCTATAAAACAACAGCGAACCCACACACTGTATTCAATGAAATCAACTATGTCGTCTCGACACAGCTGCATGAAGTGTCAGACCGACAGTCACAGTTACCTGTACTGCCCTGAAGTGACATGTACCGAGTGCCACACTCAAGGTCACCGCCACTATGTCTGTCCGAGGATAAGCAGTCAAGATAAGCAGAAAACTCCCCAGGGGCCATGTCAAAACTGTCAAGTCGTGGGTCATTTCGCTGCAGATTGTCCAGAATCCAGTCGAAAGAAGACTTCCCAGGGCCCATGTTACAACTGCCAAGTCGTGGGTCATTTCACTGCAGATTGCCCAGAGCCCAGTCGAAAGAAAACTTCAGCAGCGCCGTCCATGTCGACACCGGTGACACCAGTGACACAAGTGATACAAGTGCTTCATCTCATAGAAGTCATGCATATCGATGTCCGTGCCCTAAAAGAATGCATCGCACATCTCCACGCGGGCATCACACCTCGTCTAGGGAAAAGAAAACGGGACAGAAGCCCCTCAAGAAAGCACCCTTCAAAGCGCCAACGACGTCATCAGTCTGAGGAGGAGGAGGAGATGGAGGATGAAGGAGATAGATAATCTGAGCAAAGTGACTAACGAATGGGACCTGCTGCTCCACTGTTTTTCCAGTTTCCAATCGTTTCCAGTTTCCAGTTTTTCCAGTGTTCCTACATTTTCCTGCTGTTTCCAGTTTCCAGTTTGTTTTCCAACGGCCCTTTTTAGGGCCACCAATCACTCCCGAAAGAACGCTTTCATCCATTGCTTTGACTACCCTCTCCACCACCAACCCCACGCATGACCCACAATGCCCCCTTCGCGCATGCGCGGTCACGTGACGAAACCGAAACCGGAAGTGACGTAATCACAGAAACCGACCAATCAGAAGCCAGGAGCGGCTACCAACTACTAATGAGCCTTGAGGGATAGATGGTGGCACAGATTAATTAATCGATTCCCAAGTCCCAAGTTCTAGGTTCCCTGGTCACGGTTCATGGCTGGCAAGTATCACCCGATATCAATGGCGTCTTGTAGTTTCATTTGACGTCAGTTGTTGTTGGTGTTGGATAGGACTTTGGTAGCTTTCCACATGATGGTATGGTCTTGGTTCTGATGAGGGCCCTGGTAGGGTGTGGTGATTCTGAATAAGTGATTGAGTATGGTGTTACAGTGCTAGAAATAGTCTTCACACATTTTACTCATGTGGGGAATCGAACGTCGGCTGCGAGCGAACACTTTAACCACTGGGCTACCCCCACCGTTTGCGTCTTGATTTGGAGTTCTTGGGGGAGAAGGGTAACTGTTGAAGGGAGTGAAGGGTTTCTTGAGAGCATCAGGATGGCAAACAGATTTAGCACGTCGGGTGAGGCTGGCGATGATAGCTTGTTTTATCTTGGGATGGTGGCAAGAGTTGAAGTGGATGTACTGGTCTATGTGTGTGTGTCGTCGTGCGGTACACTGATGTTCTTAGGCCATCATCTGTGGTTTGGAGGTACACGTCTAGGAAGGGAAGTTGTTGATTACTTTCGGTCTTCATGGTGAACTGGACTCTCTGGTGTTGGGTGTTGAGATGTTTGAGGCGCTCTGTCAGTCGTTTGGTGGGCTATGGAGGTGAATATGTCATAACATACCAGCAGAGGGGATTTACTTTGTTCTTCTTAATAAAGAAGTTCTATTAATGCTCTCTCTTATGTAGGAAAGATAAAAGGTACACGTTACATGTACATGTTCACAGGATGTGGGTAATTCACTACATGTACTCGTTATCCTGGTTTACCATAAACGTACAAATTGTGGTATTCCTAAATTGCAGTGTGAAGTCAAGAGGAATAGTTTAAAGTGAGAAGACTTAGGATGATTTTAACAGTTTGGGAGCATTTGAGATATGCCATTTGAGATGTGCCTGTGGCATTTGAGATGTACCATATCTTAAATGCCACAGACAAAAGCTGTTTTTTAACTTTTAACTGATCAGACTAGATCACACAGAAGTGCGATTTATCAGGCTGCTTTGTCAAGTCACCTGCAGCATGTTAAGGTTGTAAGCAGCCCCTCCCTTGAAGCAGATCCTCGCCGAAAAGAAATCCTGGTTGATGCCCATGAAGCCAAGGTGGATGCGGGCGTATGCTTCATCGTGGATGTTCACTCGCATGTGTCCACTCAGAGGCGCTGTAACATGCAGTGATCATATGCAGTATATGTGGATGAAAATCATTTGTTCCATGATTTGGAGGAACATGAAATACACGAAATGTTTCAAACTGTCCTTATGTGGAGAGATAGATAATTTGAAAACTCGGAGATCCCATAACTTCATTTCCAAGAAACACTTCAAACGAAATGATTTAGTTTGTGTTCAGATTGATTTGGATTGCATTAACACTAATTCCATGTTTGGTTATTCGGCCAACGTTTTCAAATGTCAACCTAACATTACAATTAATGATGTCTAATAATCTGCAATGTAGTCTGAATCACGTAAACAATAATAAATACTTATTAGCGATTTTATTTTAAACAATGTTGACACAAAATAACGGTGAAAACATGAATGTCATTGACACGAGCATACCTATTTTGAAGTCTAAAGCATTGTTCATGGTCAGTCCAAAGGACACTCCAATGGTTGTTGACCCAAGCATCTTCTTCCAGTCTACGCTGGGTGATGGCAGTTTGAACTCGATCTTCTCATCAAAGAATCCCCTTTTGTGTCGGTCGTGTACGTCAATGTCCCGCCGGCCAACATAGCGAGGGTCCACGTGAAAGAAAGATCCATTTATGGCTCTGAAATGTATGTATACACATGCTCAAAAGTTAAGCGCGACCATATTCATAGTCTCTTTATTTCACGTGTGGGAATCAGAAATACGAAATATGATGATGTATGACTGAATGAGGCTTCCATAGTTTCTTGAACCCAAATTTGTCCAGATACCACAAGGAAAGCATGCTTTACGTGTTGCTGCAGTTCCCCTACCCTATAGCGAAATTCAAGTTTCAGACACGTGGTTGCATTTTGCTCCTGTGTGAGATTCCCCTTCCAATAGAGGTTGAAAATCAGCCATGGTGAGGAGAAAGTTAACGAACGCTGAAAGATGGCAAGTGATAGGCATGAAAAATGCTGGCATGTCATGCAGGGCTATTGCAAGACAAATGGGTCGTCATCACAGTGTTATCACTCGTTTGATTGTCAAACATGGTCAAACCAATGATGTCAATGACAGGCATAGGTCTGGTAGGCCAAGAAAGACCTCTAACAGAGAGGATAGATGTCTTTTCAGGATAGTCAGACGGAATCGTCTGATATGGTGTCGTGCCCGTAGTCGATGGAACTTGGCGAACTGGAGAAGGATCCATTGCTCTGACGAGTGTCGAATGCTGCTACGAACTGTTGATGGTCGAATACGTGTTTGGAGGCAATGTTACACTCGTTTTGCACCAAGAAACATCAAGAAGACCTTAGCATGTGGCGGGGGGTCTGTCATGATATGGGGTTGTGTTTCCTTCGGCTGCAAAATTCCGCTGGTGACAATTCGTGGAAACGTGAATGGCCAACAATACCACGATGCCGTTCTTCGTCCAGTGGTAGTCCCTCATTTTGACAACCATCCTCTTTAGACAAGACCTGTTTATATGGACGACAATGCTAGACCACACAGATCTCGGGGAGTTTTCGCTTATTTGCGTCAAGAAGCTATTGCCACTCTTTCTTGGCCGGCCTGTAGTCCGGATCTTTATCTGATTGAGCATCTCTGGGACATTCTTGGCCGGAAAATCAGACATCGTGATCCCCCAGTTCAAAATCTCGCTGGACTTGAAGCCGCACTTCATGGAGAATGGATCCGTTTGCCTCAGAGAAGCATTCAACGACTTGTAATGAGTATGAGGCGTAGGCCTGAGGCTGTGGTCAATGTCCGTGGATCATACACACGTTACTGACGTTTCTGTCTTGCAATAGACTCTGCACTCCTCAGGGTGTCTATGTGACACCCGATATGGTCTGCTGATATCATTCAATGTTTTCTAATCCTTCAATTTCTGGTCTTCGGTAAAATTCCTTTTTGCTCATATTCTTTTGGAACACAAGATAAACTTGCTTTGGGACAACTTTTGCATCACATGAGGTTTACATATACGGCTTGTAACAATCGTACATCTCGTTATAATAGTCATCATTAAGTGCCAAAAGTAACAGCTCACAAATATGGTGGGTGGCGCTAAACTTTTGTGCATGTGTATATATGTCAGGTTTAACATCGTGTTGAACAATTTTTCAGGTGCGTATAATCACATCGTTACAAACTACATCATCGCCCCACTGAAGTACTGGTCAACGTGCAATCCATATATGCTGGTACAAGAGGTCAACGGGAATGAGTTGTTTAACACATAAATGTTTTCAACATGTACCCTTCTTTTCTGTACATGGGAGCGATTATTGCGGCCTTTGGGTGGGCCTGGTATTGTAGCAGAGCTTCATATCGGACCTCCTCGTCGTCATCGTACAGGGCTGTCTTCAACATCAGATGTGCTGCCTGCAACAGGGGATATATCAACCATACATACATGCTGTCTTCAACATCAGATGTGCTGCCTGCAAAAGGTGATATATCATTCATACATGCATAACTGCCTTCAACATCAGACGTGCTACCTACAACAGGGAATACAGCATGCAGACATACAGGCTGTCTCTAACATTACATGTGCTGCCTGCAACAGGGAATATATCATGCATACATAGAGGCTGTCTTCAACATCAGATGTGCTGCCTACAACAGGGAATATATCATGCATACATACAGGCTGTCTTCAACATCAGATGGGCTGCCTGCAAAAGGTGATATATCATTCATACATGCATAACTGCCTTCAACATCAGACGTGCTACCTACAACAGGGAATACAGCATGCAGACATACAGACCGTCTTCAACATTAGCTGTGCTGACTGCAACAGGGGATATATCATTAATACATGCATTACTGTCTTCAACATCAGCTGTGCTGCCTGCAACATGTGATTTATCATTAAGACATGCATAACTGTCTTCAACATCAGATGTGCTGCCTCAACAGGGGATATATCATTAATACATGCATTACTGTCTTCAACATCAGATGTGCTGCCTGCAACAGGGAATACAGCATGCAGACATACAGGCTGTCTCTAACATTACATGTGCTGCCTGCAACAGGGAATATATCATGCATACATAGAGGCTGTCTTCAACATCAGATGTGCTGCCTACAACAGGGAGTATATCATGCATACATACAGGCTGTCTTCAACATCAGATGTGCTGCCTGCAAAAGGTGATATATCATTCATACATGCATAACTGCCTTCAACATCAGACGTGCTACCTACAACAGGGAATACAGCATGCAGACATACAGACCGTCTTCAACATCAGCTGTGCTGACTGCAACAGGGGATATATCATTAATACATGCATTACTGTCTTCAACATCAGCTGTGCTGCCTGCAACATGTGATTTATCATTGAGACATGCATAACTGTCTTCAACATCAGATGTGCTGCCTCAACAGGGGATATATCATTAATACATGCATGACGGTCTTCAACATCAGATGTGCTGCCTGCAACAGGGGGTATATCATTAATACATGCATAACTGTCTTCAAAATCAGATGTGCTGCCTGCAACAGGGGACATATCATTCATACATACATAATCGTCTTCAGCATCAGATGTGCTGCCTGCAACAGGGGATATATCATTCATACATACAGGCTGTCTTCAACATCAGATGTGCTGCCTGCAACAGGGGATATATCATTAATACATGCATAACTGTCTTCAACATCAGATGTGCTGCCTGCAACAGGGGATATATCGTTAATACATGCATAACTGTCTTCAACATCAGCTGTGCTGCCTGCAACATGTGATTTATCATTCAGACATGCAGACTGTCTTCAACATTAGCTGTACTGCCTGCAACAGGGTATATGTCATTCATACATAGAGGCTGTCTTCGACGTCAGATGTGCTGCCTCAACAGGGGATATATCATTAATACATGCATAACTGTCTTCAACATCAGCTGTACTGCCTGCAACAGGGGATATATCATTCATACATAGAGGCTGTCTTCAACGTCAGATGTGCTGCCTGCAACAGGGGATATATTGTTAATACATGCATAACTGTCTTGAACGTCAGATATGCTGCCTGCAACAGGGGGTATATCGTTAATACATGCATAACTGTCTTCAACATCAGCTGTGCTGCCTGCAACATGTGATTTATCATTCAGACATGCAGACTGTCTTCAGCATTAGCTGTACTGCCTGCAACAGGGGATATATCATTCATACATACAGGCTGTCTTCAACATCAGATATGCTGTCTGCAACAGGTGATATATCATTCATACACGCATAACCGTCTTTATCATCAGATATGCTGCCTGCTATATCATTAATACATGCACAACTGTCTTCAACATCAGTTGTGCTACCTGCAACAGAGGGTATATCATTAATATATCTATGTCTTTTACATCTTTAACATCAATGTACTATCAACACCACGAAACATATAATTCATACAAACATGACTGTCCTCAACATCAAATTTGATAAATACAACAGGGGATATATTCTTTGCATTTATTATGCCTCAATGTGAGATTGACCAATCAGGGAGAAGCACTACAAACCCCATTTGAGCCCGTATACCGTCAGTAAAAATCCAAGATGGTTGTTATTGACCTAATATGAGACCGTATACCGTCAGAAACAGCCTGTTTGAATTTTCCAACACCAACCTCACATATTTCACATATTTCATTTATTCTGGCACGGAAATTCGTTATTTGACACTATTTTGTGTTTTAATATCATTAATTGTGATGTGCAGTAACGTTATTATTAAAAAATATAGAGAAAAAAACTTACAATGGAGATCACTGAGTTACAAATAGCAACGTCATAGAACTTATTATACGATGACGTCACAAACAAGAAACGTGACGCAAGTTACGTCACATAGAAATAGAATATAGACAGCAGCCGGTCGTTAGGGAAAAGCGGACTGCTATCAAGTTACAATGGCCCGCAGATTTCTGATAACATTCGGGCAATGTTTTGAATTCTATCCACTTTAGCTATTATTCTTGTTTGAACGTTCAGATTCAGTGCATTATATATTCCATTGATAACGTTTGTGATTACATTAAAACATTAAATCGGAAACATATGTATTGGTCCTGTCGTTTATACCGGATGTCCCTGTCAAGTTTTCAGTTTGACATGACTATTGAGATACCAAATAGTGTAAACCTTTCGGCATCATAAATTCGTTATGGTGTCTTTAGTTGCCGTAAACGGTGTCAAATTAGGTTAGCAGAAATATATTGGGCGAGGTCGTCCTTTACATTGCTGAGACACTTCACATCCTCGTCTTGATTCCACCAGTTTGTTTTCATAATACTTCATGCATTAAAATATTCGCGTCTGTTATTATTGTCTTATACAATATTGTGATACACCGAATCCTAAGATCCATCATCAATCAGATTTTAAATGTTGAAGGAGTACAACTGGGAATTGTCATTGTCAAAAAATATGTTCAAATTTTCCTATTTGAGCTGCTTCTATATGACCACGGAACTTTCTTATCGCCTTGTAGTACGCAAGATACTTACATGTTTAGTTTAAGTAAAAAAGATACTCAACATTCTGTAGTAAACAGAACCAAATGTATAAAACATTTAAATCATTTATTGAAATACCCAATCTTTAAAAATTAAAAGTTGTTGACAAATCGTTTTCAATACCCCTTCGTGTCGGTACTTCCTCATGGCGTGAATCCCCGCTCGCTTCACCCACTGAGAGTTGGTGGTGTTGACATGTGACACAATCATCTCAAATGATTGGTCGAGACCGGCATTACCCAGAGATCCAAGCAAGATAACTCTCCAGCGGTCGTCATCAAGGACTTCACGCTCTGTCATGGTTGACCGTTTCTGACGGAACAGCCAGGGATCTGGAACAAGTAATTCTCACCTGGATCATGAACATGAACTCTGTGAGTTAGTGATTGTGGTCAGCAAGCGGCAGAAATACTCAAGCTATGCCACAGTCTACAAAGAATCGAGTTACTCACAGGCAAACCAATGACTAAGATAAACAACGGCCCCCAGCATAGGGAACAATGTACGAACAATCGTGCGTGACCACTGAATTCTCTCGACATTCAGGTGGTACTGGATACCTATGTTTACCCGGAAACCCTTTGGTGTGCACATTGGGAAGTTCTTTGTCTGCACTCCAGCACCCTGCAGTCGACCAGCCTTTTCATATGAAAACAGCTCATCTAAATTCTTAATTTTACTTGTCTGCTGACTCGATATTATCGTGCTGAACAACTTGCTAATGACTCAGTAAGAGTGGTCCTATTGTGTTATCTATCAGAACATGTCGTGCAGAATTGTACAGTTTTTGACTAGCTGTAGATTCGAATCCAGGATTTGATGTGTTATGAACACTGTGTTCACGGGTACCAACATGGTAACTATATATGGTTAACCACACTTTAAGAAACCGCAGATTTGTGAATTCCTCCTTGAAATTTCACCGATCAAACCAAGTTAGGTTCCATATCTTCTGGTCAAACTGAGCATTCACGTTAGTTTCTGCACGCACGCACGGACGCACCTACGAACTAGTATCAGTGGATGTGCTCTAAATCAAACCGTTATACTCACCGTGCAATCCGAGCCAACCCTCCAGCTTCAGGACAATATCAACCGCTTCTTCTTTCCTCCCAGCGTCAAATAGTTGCCTAGCAACCACCCCGAGCGCCAGCACCATCCTGTGATATGTTTCATGTTCCTGTAAAGCCACGGGGGCCTTCTCGCGCTCAAAACACAGGCTCTTCAGTTTCGTGATGATATTCTGCCGAAAGGATAAAACAGCAAAAATCTAAGATACGTTTTTATTCCTCATCTGTTTGGGCTTCCTCTTTCATTATCCCTGTGGATGTTGATTTACTTTTATGAGGCACATTGATATGAATCTGCGTTGTGCGAGTAATGCAGTTACGCAGCACTGGGTCTAACTTGGTCAGCGCATTGTTGTGCAAACATAAGGTTATCAAAAGTTTATCAACAGTAATAAATATCCATGGTGTGATTTATTGTATTAACATATATATCAAAAGTGTAAATTCTACAGCATGAGTGAAACTGCCAACTTTGTACCTGATTCATTCACAATTTGTAACACGAGCCTGTAAATGTTATACCACACACAGGGCCTGTTATACAATGTACGAAACACATCTCCACTTACGTCTATCGGTGGTCCATTAATCGAGATGATGTGGAACACGAGCTTGTATTTGTTATATCACACATATTTACCATTACGTATATCGGTGGTCCATCAAGTGAGATGATATGGAACATCAGCTTGTAACTGTTATATCACACATATTTTCACTTACGTCTATAGTTGGTCCATCAAGTTAAATGATTTTGAATATGAGCGTGTAACTGTTATACCACACACATGTACACTTACGTCTATTGGTGGTTCAAGACAGTGGTTCAAGTGAGATTATGTACAACATGAGCTTGTAACTGATATTACACACATATTTACACTTACTGTCTATCGGTGGTCCATCAAGTGATATTATGTACAACACGAGCGTGTAACTGGTATATCACACATATTTACACTTACTGTCTATCGATGGGCCATCCAATGAGATTATGTGGAACATGAGCGTGTAACTGTTATATCACACATAGTTACACTTACGTCTATCGGTGGTCCATCAAGTGAGATGATGTGGAACATGAGTCTCTTCACAAGGGAGGAGTCGGGTCTGGATCTGTTGAGCACAAGGTCCAGCAGGAGCTGCTGAGACAGGTCTATGGTCAGACTGGCGATAGCATCTAACATATGGTTCTGGTCCTTGAAGGTCTTGGTCAGTCTGAAAGAGATGGAGGGAGGGATTGAAAAAGCGTCTCATCACTGTTGTTGTGAATCATAATTTTAAAAAAGGCTTTCTGACAGTCGTTACTTAAAACATGGAGGTTTACGAAATACGCACAAATGTCTGACATGACGATACAGGGAGCATTTGATAACATTTTGGCGGGGATTTCTAATGAGAAAGGAATTGCTTTTGTTGCTGTTATCTACAATAGTTGATAGGCATGCAATCCATTCTGTAAGTTGTGCCTGTTATACGAATTGATACGATTCACAATAATCGTTATGAAAGACCCACGAAACCTGTCTTTCTGGGCTTTCGGCCAAAGTCCGAAGTCCTGTAGGTAAGAATGTATATTTAGATATCGAAGGTCGCTGTGAAGTTAATTTTGATACTTTGTCACCATAGTGACTTGTCATTCCATATAGAACTCGCATCTTAATTGGGATCTTTGTATACCTTAAATGTGAGAGTTTTATTAAGAGGAGAATAAATGTATTTTACGATGATAAATTATAAACTTGACTTTCTGCATAATGTACATTACGAATGTTTTTATGCATATGCAGAAAATTGATGTTACCTCTGCTTTCGTAACTGATGCCACATACAATATTGATTTATATAATATAATTTAGATTAAACTGTTTTAATCATTGCTAATCAAGTACTTTTAAAGGGGTCTATTCACCTCGGCCTGTCTGTCAGGTACTTTTCAGCAAGGAGAACCAACGTCTGGTCAGGTAAGTCGCGGAGAACAGATAAAAGTTGCGTGAAACATCTGTCCAACTTCCTGGATCCTGAAAATAGACCACAGACCTTTTAAATAATCCATATTCTTCCCTATCACAGAACACTTCTGAAAAATAACAGTCGTGGTCACGTAGTTAAGCTTGTATTAACATGTACATGTGCGTATAGCCTTGAATGCTACAAGGCAGTATTTGGATGGATTTGCACATTGTGAAGACCCCTAGACATATATACACGTAACTGTACCTTTTTCCGGCTCGTTTCGCATGCACGTGAGGTTCCCCTTCACATATTGCAGGTGTTCCTCCACATCGATTGCTGGCTTCTTGCGCTTCACCTGGAATACCAACGTACAAACGTTCAGGATGCTGCGTTCCAGTACGTGCGTTCATTGTTCAATACGTTTTTCTATAAAATATACACAATTCAATATACAATATTTATTGTTTTCTAATTTTTATTGGTTCCTTTGTCTATCACCATTCTTTTGATTGACATAAGATATTAGCATGAGATATATTATAACCCTTGGTGACCAATTGTCTTAAACATCTGCACATAATGCATTAAGAGGATCACGATCTTCTTTTGATATGCTCATTCCTTTAGAATCAAGATAACAAGATCACATAATGAAGCAAATGGGTCAGTCATCTAACTTGAGGGCTTTTGATTCAATCAAACGTTTTTATTTAGATGGACGTAAATATGTGCTGTGTGCAAATGGCTTCCTAACATTTTAACACCTTACAAAAATGTTTGTTGTTTTAGATTGACGACAAATTGAGATTCAAATATGGCGCAAGTTGCAGATGATACAGATCCCCTTTTTTTCCTATACAGTTGATCAGAATTATAGACCCATTGTTTACTTGCATCTGTAAATTGTATTACCAGTAGTTGAGATATCATGACTAAAGGGGTTTCACTGTATATTTAAAATTAAAAAAATATATAAATAACATTTTGTTAATGTTAAACCGGTAACCTCTTTGATATGAATGGACGCCCTGGTGATGTCTGTCTTTGGTCTGCTGGGAATACTGACAACCTTGTGTTTGCTGAGGAATACCAGCTTTCCTGAGCCCTGTGCTGACATCTCGGGGTATTCTGGAGACAGTAATCAGTTAGATTTTCATATGTTACGGTTTCAATACACCCTTGTTCACAGCATGAAAATATGTTTCTTCTCAGATTATGATTAAACAGTTCCAAATGAGTTCCAAATGAAGATTCAACGTTTTAGAAAAGGGGGGTGCACAGCATTTTGAAAACGAGGCGCTCTGTAAAAGAATAAAATGGAAAATAATTCGTGAAACAATTTGCCACCAATTTATCAAACAATTGTTACATTGGCTTAAATCATGTCCCCAGGAACTTCAGTTTTATAGTTTTTATTCCTCGGCATTCATGCCTGGATCCAGACATAAATTAATTGAATATGTTGTTTTAATGATGTAGTAACTTCTAGTTTATTGAATTTAGTCTTAGTTGGGGACTATGTAAGTAACTGTGGTAAAAATGTACTTTTGTATCAAACTAAAACTAAAAAACACAGTTGAAGTTATTGAGTTGAGTATACAATATCATACAAGTATTCAAATTCGCAGAAGCGTCTAAAAGATGTATACTGCCGTTGATTAATCGTGAGGGTATTTCGTTAGTACATAATGCTTACTCATTTCTGTGAAGTTGTTGACCGCCTTTACGGGACGACTGTTTTCAAACGGGTTGTATCTGATGGATGATGAGAAATATTATTTAGAGATTATTATGAGCCCGGAGCCGAAGTGCAGGTGGTCAAGAGTTGATATGGGGTACGATATGAAACTGCCATATAATAACCTCTTTGTCATAAACCATAATATCAAATTGTAAAATGTATTTATTTGCAAGTGAATGCAATACATTTTCACCTTGTTTGGAAGACAGTGCTACGGGTAAGCGAGCCGAGCCGACGAGCAGACGACAGGCTAAGGGACGTAACTCGATACCGGACTGATATCGATCGCCCTTTCAAAATGCATTGACAAGTCACACCAGCCATGCAGGGAATGTAATACGGGTCTGGTAATTACACCCCTGTGATATGACGATCTCTGCGTTGGCTCTATCACCTTCTCCAGTCTATGTTACCACCTTCAGTGTTCTCAGCCCGTATAACATACATGTACGTTGTGAGCAGTAGTTCAGTTATAGTGAGTGAGTGAGTATGGTTTTACGCCGCTTTTAGCAATATTCCAGCAATATCACGGCGGGGGACACCAGAAATGGGCTTCACACGTTGTACCCATGTCACACGTTACATACATGCATGTATGAGACGTTTACCACTTTAGTAAAACACATGGTCATCTACATGGTGCTGTCAAACCAAAAAAACATCATCAGGGCGAACCGAGATTCGAACCCATGATAACTTGGCACAACTTAAGGATGTGATAATATCACCATCAAGGGAAATATTTAACATTCTCACCCTTCTGCAGTCTTATGCATGACCTGTAACTTTTCCTCCACTTGAATGGTGTGCATAGTCCCAAGGGCAGAGTCGTAATACAAGGTCTGAAAACATGTTATCGATATACAGTCAATGACAACAAAGAGGGTTAAAGTTATTGTATGTTCGCGCTGTGCCGCATCAAGGCTCAAGTCTGTTAAGAAACGTAGGATGATAAAGAGACTGATGAGGCGTTGAGTCTTAGTCTGATTCTGTGTGCATATCTGAATATGAATGTGAGCCTTATTCGGACTCTGAGGCTGAGTCTCAATGATTCATCCTTGTTATACATGTTACATTATGTATATATCATCATTGTCCATTAGGGGTCACGGGTGGCCTAGTTGTCTTCGTCGCCGCGATTCGCTGTGCAGAGTTGTGCCCCTTGGACATGCCAGAAACCTATGATTGTGGGTTCGAATCCCGGTTCGCCCTGATTATGTTTCAAGGTTTGTCAGCACAATACCCGTGCTCGTGGGTTTCACCGAAGTGGTAGACCTGCATCACTTCGGGCTTTCCTACCAGATTAAGCTGACACGCCGTGATATAACTAGAATACTGTTAAAAACGGCGCTAAACCCAACTCACTTACTCATTGTCCATTATGAAATTTCGTTTATATTTATTATCGAATTACAGTAGATGTTTAGAATATTTGTCACTTTCAAACCATCATTCGGCAGCGGCAGAAAATATGTCCTCTACCTTTGTATAATCTGACGTCGCATGCTTGACGGGGTGGTGTCCCGGGTGTCTTGTCTTGGTGAACACGTGACCTGTGAGAGTCGGCCGCACAGTGTAGGTGGCGTTGTGGGGACCTGGAGCAGGAGTGTTTTTAGATACTTGTAAGGAGCCTCTATGATTTAAAAAATATGATGAAACTGTCAATTATTAACAGAAAGGACAAGTATCAGTCAAAGACCCATACAATATCTCGGTATATGGCACGGTATCACTGTCCAACCTCGTGTGCATGCCTTTCAATAAAACATATAACCGCCATCAAGATTTTGTTTTAAGCACTTCTCTCATTTTGTTATATGGAATTATGTACATGTCTCCCTATCAGTATGTCATGTACTGATACTAACTTTATTTAAATTCGACTTCTTATCGTGACTTTGACAACGGTTCCACAACCCCTTGGCCTCCAACCTGCACGACTAACGACCCATCCCAGACAGCCAACCCACCAACGACAAAAACCCATCCACGGCATCCGGTCTCCATCCACAGCCTCCAACTCATCCACAAGCAACGACCCATGCCAGATACCCAACCCATCTTTTACCATTTGGCGTCCACGATCACCAACCCATCCACGGCATCCAGTCTCCATCCACGGCCTCCAACTCATCCACAAGCACTACCAATGCCAGATACCCAACCCATCCTCTACAATTAACCCGTCCACGATCACCAACACATCCACGGCAACCTACACCAGCCTCCACTCCCACCCAATCCCATCCCTGATAACCAAACCCTTCTCCCGCCTACGGCCCATCAGCCAAAGTCTGCCCCAGTAACCCATCCATGGTCACCAACTCATCCAGAACCAACAACTCACCTCCGACACCCAACACATCCCCAACCCCTAACCTTCCCCCGATCCTTACCCTCACTTCCAGTCTCTCTCACGTGATAGCCCCAGCCGTCGTCAGTTGCATGGACATGGTTCTGAAAAGACAACCAAGAAACTTAATGTTCGTGTGATTAATACATTGTACCCAGAATATATGGCGTGAGAGAGTGAACGTTGTTTTGCATCATGATCAGTTATATATTTAGTACAATCAGTATTGCCTGTAAATAATCGAGTCTGTAGTCACTCTGAAAACCGGTGGATGATATAATAAGCAACCAACGATGCCGAGGTTTGGTGACACATTATCAGCCATGCCATGCATTACAGCCACCCCAGTTCCTTTTCAGTCGACTCATTCAACAAACAGGGACCTGTGGGGAAAATATATTTCCTGAAACGCAGAGGTTGTTAGGTTAGATGCATGTGATTGGATCCGGAGAAGTGGAAGTTACACACAATTATCTCTCAATATTGGACGTACATTGACTAGCATGCACTGATAACCACATCCTCGAACTTTATATAACTGAGTGAAAAGTTTTGTTTTAACGCCAATTTGAAGAGCCTTATTGTCATTTCAATATGGAAGACAGGTGACGAAGGTTGTAGACGAGTAACGATCAAGGTTTGTCATCGGGGTGAATCTGGGGTTCAAACACATACATTGTATTCAGCAGATCCTGGAACGGCTTAGGGACGCAACTCTTCAGCTTAGATCACTTTGGTCCCCAAAATATATGTAGGCTTATTTTTTGTCATATCTTACTGACCTTTCTGTTCTCTAGTATCACTAAAATGTATTGACGTTTTGTAGGTAATATTGCGTCGGGGTTGTTAATATTCTTAATAAAAGGAGGGGGTGCTCGGAAATAACTTAAAATTTCCATAATTGTAGAGAGTTTCTGGTACTAGTTGTATGAGAATAATGAACGAAGTGGGAACACATAACAACCGGCACGTAGTGAAGAATGACAGTAGATGTTATGACCGCCAACAATCGTGATTAGGCATACAGTGTACACGCTTCATGAGCAGAAGTAGAACGCAGGAGGCAATAAAAGACACAATTAAAGTTTCCCGGACAACATTAATTATTGCTCTCCACGCGATGGGATTTGGATACACTGCACATGGCGATGACCGACCCGTTTTCAAAGCTCTTATCTATTCCATCATTTTCCAAGCAAACATAAAGCAGTGCATATCTTAAATTGCTACCCTGTCAACGCATATCTAAAAAAAGTACAATAGCAGCAATATTTTGAGACCACCCCAGCTCAGATGACGTTTGCACCTGTAAGAATGCACAGTCATCACCTTGGGATAGGTGTTAGGTAATTACCTCAGGCTAATAACAGTGCCAGTTAGGACAGGCTAGATCGGGTAGATTCGCGATGTTTTGATATATGCAATCATCATAGCCTAATGACTCTTTTTATTAGATGAATCCCGAAAAGCACATATCTAGCATTTCCGACTGTAATTTAACATTTATAGTTCATAATTCCCTACTTTAAAAAAAATGTATATTAGGTATACGATGTTTGCTGATTCAGTTAAAATTCTTCATGTATGAAGAAATACATCTTGCTGCTATTTCCCTGTCCTCTTACGACGATGTATATATTTCGGAAAGAATAATGCCTGTATTGACAAATGTGAGGATTCCTGGTTAGAATAGGTCTATGCTGATCGTAAGTGGTCAAGGTCGCTGACTGTGTGGTATCGTCCCCGACGCCAGGTATCTTTACACATAATATCAATTGCTAGTTGTGCCTTGTTGGTAATATTTACAGACCGCCGTCATACAGTTTAACAGGTGCGTCGTTACAGCACGACGTTAACGAAACATAAACAAACAAACATGTAATACTGTATCGTCGAGCAGCGGAACAGATATAAACATCTAAACTTCATGCTCCCACAGTGTAGTGTGACACAGTTATTTACACAGGTTATATACATACGAGGCCTAAACCGACCGCAGTGGGAGGTGCTGTTTCCTGGACACTCAACGCCCAAATCTTATACTTACGTAGTTGGATCAAAGGCTTCAACTGTTCATTTTTTTTGGAATAGACCCCACGCTGCCACAGTTTGCCTTTGCTAGCTGTATACGAATGGTGGCGGTGTCTAACGGAATCGGATGGTCAGGCCTGCTGACTTGGTTGTTGCATGTCATTGTATCTGATCCCGATTGTGGATTGATGCTCATGATCTCAATCTCTGGATAGTCTGGAACAGATTCGATTATTTCCACGTGGTCTGTGAATAATCGAGACTGGAACAGATAAACCAGTGGTTGGCAGCATGGAGAACGTGTGGCACAGTGCTACACATTCAGTCCTGCTACATGTCACCACTGGCTCCTCGTTAGTCCCCTCCTCTAACACTGGGAGACTGAGAGATGCCTGATTTGAACTTTAGGAGGCAATATGTGGGCGAGTCATTACCTCAGTGGCCTGGTGTAGACGAGACGCGAACATGGCGGCGGCTCCCTTCTTCATGGCAACAGCTTCATCGTCGTCGTCGGGAGGGTGGTAGACGCGGAGAATCTCGCCATGGGGCGTGATCACAAACGAGAACCTGCGAGATACAGTTTCAATGTAGACATGAAGATCTGATATATGTCATGGTCAAGCCTGACACATCTTGAAGACATGAGTTTTCGGGAACTGTAAAAATATTATTTGCGATTGTTTGCATTTATCCTGTCTTCTTTAAGACGTTGTCTCACCTTCACGAAAGGTAGGAATTACAACGTCCTTCCCCAGACTGGAGGTGACGCTACACCGCGCAGGATTGCTTTACCACGATGATAGCTGTAAACCTTATGATGCAGTATAAACTCACTTTATCACTCCCTCCCTCCCTCATTCACCCATTGCCATACTCTTGCTTTCTAGACACGATAAACACCTTGGATATATATTACATTTCCGTCAAAGCCCAATACATTTCTACTTCAGATCACTCCTGCAATGAATATGGGCGATCATATATTAACACGTTTACACGCTTTTTGTATTGTCTTTTACCATTTTGAGAAGTCCAAACGGTGGTCGATGGTGTCTGAAAAGAAACAAGAAAAAAAACTGTTTATACAGTAGATTGCGGATATTCTGTAACACGACAAGAAAGGCAGTATAAACCTTAAGGAGAAGCTAATGCTTCGAGACAACCGTGTTCGAGATATATGTTTGGTTAGCAGCTGAATCATTCGGCTTCCCCTTTCACAGCAACAAACTGAATCATTCGACTGCCACTAACACAGCAACAAACTGAATCATTCGACTCCCCCTTACATAGCAACAAAGTGAATCGTTCGGCTTCCCCTTTCACAGCAACAAACAATACAACCTGTATTGTATATTGTCTGTCAAATATTGTGTATCAAATAACTAATGTTACGTGCCATGTATATTCGGCAACGCCTATCTGAGGCATTCCGTGTTCTGTCATCCATGTATCCCCAGACTGTAGCAGCGTCTTGGGGCTTGAGTAACATTCCCTTCACTATACATAGCCAATAATAAAGACACACATGTCTTCCTGGTTGATGTTAAATTACAACAAAGTGAATCGTTCGGCTTCCCCTTTCACAGCAACAAACTGAATCATTCGACTGCCACTTACACAGCAACAAACTGAACCATTCGGCTCCCCCTTACATAGCAACAAAGTGAATCGTTCGGATTCCCCTTTCACAGCAACAAACTGAATCATTCAACTGCCACTTACACAGCAACAAACTGAATCATTCGTCTCCCTCTTACATAGCAACAAAGTGAATCGTTCGGCTTCCCCTTTCACAGCAACAAACTGAATCGTTCGTCTGCCACTTACGCAGCAACAAATTGGATCGTTCAGTTCACCCTTACAAAGCAACAAAGTGAATCGTTCGGCTTCCCCTTTAACAGCAACAAAGTAAATCGTTCGTCTGCCTCTTACACAGCAACAAATTGAATCGTTCAGTTCACCCTTACAAAGCAACAATGTGAATCGTTCGGCTTCCCCTTTCACAGCAACAAAGTAAATTGTTCGTCTGCCACTTACACAGCAACAAATTGAATCGTTCAGTTCACCCTTACAAAGCAACAAATTGAATAGTTCAGTTCACCCTTAAAAGCAACAAAGTGAATTGTTCGGCTTCCCCTTTCACAGCAACAAATTGGATCGTTCAGTTCACCCTACCAAGCACCAAAGTGAATCGTTTGGCTTCCCCTTTCACAGCAACAAATTGAATCGTTCGTCTGCCACTTACAAAGTAACAAATTGAATCGTTCGTCTGCCACTTACGCAGCAACACAGTGAATGGTTCGGCTTCCCCTTTCACAGCAACAAAGTGAATCATTCGGCTGCCACTTACAAAGTAACAAATTGATGGTTCGGCTGCCCCTTTCCTGGTTTACATTAACTTTGGTGAATAGCCCCAGACTTTCATCAGACTGTACCTATGTCTTGCCTGCGTTTAACCGTATTGGCGAGTGGGGATAGTATTAGTAGCAGCAGCAGCAGCAGCAAAAGCAGCAGCAGTAGTAGTAGTAGTAGTAGAAGTAGTAGTAGAAGTAGTAGTAGTGGTGGTGGTGGTATTAGTATAAGTATTAGTATTAGTAGCAGTAGTAGTAGTAGTAGCAGCAACAGAAATACCAATAGTAGTAGTGGTGGTAGTAGTATTGGTATTAGAAGTAGGTATTAGTAGTAGCAACAGTAGGAGTTGTAGCAGCAGTAGAAGAAGTAACAGCAGCAGCAGCAGCAGCAGCAGTAGTAGTAGTAGTAGTAGTAGTAGTGGTAGTTATGGTAGTGTTGGTGGCAGTAGTAGTATCAGTAGCAGTAGCAGCTATAGTAGTAGTGGTAGAAGTAGCATGAGCAGTATATGGAGATGCGGGGAAAGGGTAGAGTATAGTAATGTGTGCTAAACTCTACACAACACGTGAGGTTGTTCAATACAACCTGTATTGTATATTGTCTGTTTTGTGCAGTGTATCAAATAACTAATGTTACGTGCCAGGTATATTCGCCAACACCTAACTCAGGCATTCCGTGTTCTGTCATCCGTATATCCCCAGACTGTAGCAACGTCTTGGGACTTGAGTAACATTCCCTTCACTATGAATAGCTAATGATAAAGACACGCATGTCTTCCTGGTTCATGTTAAATTACATAGAGCAAACTCAGACTTCGTAACCCGTGAAGATCCGGGGTAGAATAGGTCTTCAGCAAACCCTGCTTGCGGGATCGGGTGGTCCGACTCGCTGACTCGGTTAATACAAGTCATCGTATCCCAATTGCTCACAGACTGCCATCGTATTGTTGGAATATTGCTGAGTGTGGCGTTAAATGACAAACAAACAAATAATAACTGAATTAGTCGTAGTAGTGGCAGTGGTGATGATAACAGTAATTATTATTTGTTTCAATAAAAGTGGTAGTAGTAGTAGTAGTAGTAGTGGTAGTAGTAATAATAATAGTAGTAGTAGTAGTAGTAGTAGTAGTAGTAGTAGTAGTAGTAGTAGAAGGAGCAGCAATAGTAGTAGAAGTAGCTACCTTCTGTGTGTTTGGTCTTCAGCCCTAGAGCATACATCTTCACGTAGACCTCTTGTCCGCCCCCTCTATCACCAACGTTGATGTAGCCGACCTGAATGATAGACACAAGATGATGACAGGAGGATGTACAGGAGGAGTTTTGATTTTTTACTCGTTACTTCGATTATGTTCTCAAAATTTCAACTATTGTCTCGAAATTGTTTTAAGTAAACTTGAAATAACGAGACAATAATCGAAATTATATCAAGGCAGCCTTTTTTATAATCGAGTATAGTCTAATCAAATTCAGAAACACCTAAATATCTAAGACGGCGAGAAGTATACTTGTAAAACAAGAACAGTGGTAACGGTCTATGACCTGCGTCACTTCGGACTTTCCTCCACATTTTAGCTGCACGCCGGTATATAACCGTTACTGAAATACTGTTCAAAGCGTTTCCCCACACTCACTCACTGTTTGTCATAACTCGATTGATAACTCCATGCATTCTTACATTCGTTACAAAATATCACCTTGCCTAACACATAAGAAATTGGATATCACGTGTACTTGAACAACAGGAGTCTGTTTGCCCTAGGATACACCTGATCAGACACGTTGGGTAGACGCAAGACAACTTCCTGCTAGTTACGTTTCAACTGGCACCCTGAATGCATTGGGAGGTAAAATACAGAGCTCGTGTTGTATAGCGTAATAATGGGGCTTGTCCCGGTCCACAAAGAACAGAACAGAATAGAACAGAAGTTTATTGTAGAGTGAAATTCACAAATTTTAACGTCGCAAGGGCAATTTTCCAGCCATAGCTCGACGATCCTATGATATTTAATTATGTAAATAATGTTAAACCTTTTTTACAGAACTGAGCCAGTTTTACTAGAATGGGTTTGTATGAACATTTCATTAATTGATTGTATTTTAGAGTTGAGGGATATTTAGTATAGTATGCCGGAAGGTATTGTTTTCGAAGGTTATTTAGTCTTGGACATACTAATAGAAAGTGAAATTCATCTCCAATTTGGTCGTTACATAAAGTGCAAGTTCTCTCTGTTCTCTGTATGTTAAACCATCTGCCTTTCTCAATTGGTAGTCTATGATTTTTTCTCAGTTTAAGAATCCAGATTGCTTGTTTAAATGGGAGAGATAATAGATACTCATCAAACTGTGGTTTGTCTTTTAGCATTGTATAATATTTGCCTTTAGATGAAGAACAAGCCTTGACATTCCAGCTTTGATAGAAGTTGTCTATTAAGGTTTGTTTAATGTTTGTTTTAAGCCAAGAGAGATTTAGAAAAGAGTTAGTATCGAAGACAAAATTCAAACCAGTTTCATATAAAATTCATCGCGATCGTGATGCTGCAGCTGTCCTAAGTCTAAGGCTCTATAGGGTTACTTTGCCCTCTTGGATCAGGAAGAATAACACTCATAATAACATTCTAATTCTAGAATGGGAATACATTTCCGAAAGTTTTCATGTAAATTTGCACCAGGTGTAGGTTTAGGTGTATATGTAGGTGAAGGTGTAGGTGAATGTGTGGGTATGGGTGTTGGTGTGGGTGTGGGTGTGGGTGTGGGTGTGGGTGTGGGATGTGGGTGTGGGTGTGGGTGTGGGTGTGGATGTGGATGTGGGTGTGGGTGTGGGTGTGGGTGTAGGTGTAGATGTAGGTGTAGGTGTAGGTGTAGGTGTAGGTGTAGTGTAGGTGTAGGTGTAGGTGTAGGTGTAGATGTAGATATAGATGTAGGTGTAGGTGTTGATGTAGGTGTTGGTGTAGGTGAAGGTGTAGGTGTTGATGTAGGTGTTGGTGTAGGTGAAGGTGTAGGTGTAGGTGTTGATGTAGGTGTTGGTGTAAGTGTAGATGTAGGTGTAGTGTAGGTGTAGATGTAGATGTAGGTGTAGGTGTAGGTGAAGGTGTAGGTGTAGGTGAAAGTGTAGATGTAGGTGTAGGTGTAGGTGTAGGTGTAGGTGTAGTGTAGGTGTAGGTGTAGGTGTAGGTGTAGGTGTAGATGTAGATATAGATGTAGGTGTAGGTGTAGGTGTTGATGTAGGTCTTGGTGTAGGTGAAGGTGTAGGTGTAGGTGTAGGTGTAGGTGTTGATGTAGGTGTTGGTGTAAGTGTAGATGTAGGTGTAGTGTAGGTGTAGATGTAGATGTAGGTTTAGGTTTAGGTGTAGGTGTAGGTGTAGGTGTAGTGTAGGTGTAGATGTAGGTGTAGGTGTAGATGTAGATGTAGATGCAGGTGTACTTTTAGGTGTATGTGTATACGTAGGTTTAGGTGTAGGTGTGGATGTGGATGTTGGTGTAGATGTAGGTGTAGGTGTGGGTAAAGGTGTATGTGTACATGTAGGTGTGGGTGTGGGTGTGGGTGTGGGTGTGGGTGTGGGTGTGGGTGTGGGTGTGGGTGTGGGTGTGGGTGTGGATGTTGATGTTGATGTTGATGTTTATGTTTATGTAGGTGTAGGTGTAGGTGTAGATGTAGATGTAGATGTGGATGTGGATGTAGGTGTAGATGTAGATGTAGATGTAGATGTAGATGTAGATGTAGATGTAGATGTGGATGTAGATGTAGGTGTAGATGTAGATGTAGATGTAGATGTAGATGTAGATGTAGATGCGGATGTAGATGTAGATGTAGATGTAGATGTAGATGTAGATGTAGATGTAGATGTGGATGTGGATGTAGGTGTAGATGTAGATGTAGGTGTAGATGTAGGTGTAGATGTGGATGTAGGTGTAGGTGTAGATGTAGATGTAGATGCAGATGTAGATGTAGATGTAGATGTAGATGTGGATGTAGGTGATGGTGTAGATGAAGATGTAGATGTAGATGTAGATGTGGATGTAGGTGTAGATGTAGATGTAGATGTGGATACAGATGTAGGTGTAGATGTGGATGTAGATGCAGATGTAGATGTAGATGTAGATACAGATGTAGATGTAGATGTAGATGTAGATGTGGATGTAGGTGTAGGTGTAGATGTTAGGTGAAGGTGAAGATTTAGATGTAGGTGTAGATGTAGGTATAGGTGTAGGTGAAGGTGTAGGTGTAGGTGTTGATGAAGGTGTAGGTGTATGTGTTGGTGTTGATGTAGGTGTAGATGTAGGTGTAGTGTTGTGTCGGTGTAGATGTAGATGTACGTGTAGGTGTAGGTGTATACGTAGGTGTAGGTGTAGGTGTAGATGTAGATGTAGATGTAGGTGTAGTTTTAGGTGTAGGTGTAGATGTGGATGGGGGTGTGGATGTGTGTGGGTGGGGGTGGGGGTGGATGTGGATGTAGATGTGTATGTAGATGTAGATGTAGATGTAGATGTATATGTATATGTAGATGTAGGTGTTGGTGAAGGTGTTGGTGTAGGTGTAGGTGTAGGTGTTGGCGTAGATGTAGGTGTTGGTGTTGGTGTTGGAAAAGGAAAGGGCCCTATGGAGATGTCTGTGTTTAATTGCTATTGTAATATTAGCCAACTAAATGAGAATTCCAATGTGATGTGTGCCTGGCTGATTGTGTATCACTGAACCCCATGGGGTACCTCGATGCTTATGCTATCAACCTCTGGTTTGATAAGACTGTTCTCGATTAGCAAAAGGCTGCCTTGACTGCTGAATGGACAACAAAAAAGAAATTCAGTGAATGGAATGTTTGGGAGATCAGTTGATTTATCGACCATTAACTATGATCAAGCGTCGACTTGATTTGAGAAGAAAGGCCGAAGTGACCTATATCAACGACATTTTTGGAAATTGAAATGAGTTTGGTTAAACGCCGCTTTCAGCCTAACTAAGATATATTATGGCAATCAGTTTTACCTAAGAGAAAATGCAACGTCATGTCACAGACGCTCATCACAAACATATTGGATTTACGATTCAGGTATTCAGGTAACTCACGACCAGCAGATCCTTGCACGACTAAGGGACGCAACTGATCATAGCGGACGTTAACACGTTCCCTCCAGAAGTACACTGTTCAGCTGCGCCTACAGTCAACAGCTGGTGATGTGTTCCGACCCTTAAGACTTGCGTCGTGGTAATTTAGACATGGTAGATTATTAACACTCTCTGTGTATTTAGCATTCACAATCTGTACATATTTATACAGAGCTCATTTCATTCACTAACCAACCTCACTCACATACTGTTAAATGTTTTGTCAATGCTGTCTCAGTTGCAGACTCTAATAACTGACAGATGTAGAGGGCCCTTTAAGGTAAACGAATACTGAGAAATGGATGGAGTAACTGTTTACACAAATATGAATAAATATAAAGTAATGCATAGTCGATAAATGAACTGACGGAAACAATTAGCATTCACACTGGCCTGGGGACGACTATTCTGCTTCATCTCAACAAACCGACATCCGGTGTATTTAATGTCATTACTGCAAAGGAATACCCGGTGATGCACGGGTAGATTTGAATCTAACGTCAATCATTTCCTTTAGGCCTATTCGCTTATGTCTTCCTATTAGTATATTTTGATTATGAAAACGCGGAATTAGAAAAATAAGCAATGTGGAAATAAAATAGGACTCAACAACTCACCTTGGCTAACACTTGAAAATCTCCAATGTTTTTCACACTTGCATTGGGATCTTACTTGTACTGGTACTCAAACCCCGGTTCAAAGTTAATGAAACTTGAAGAAGCACATGTCAATAAAACAACTATTCCACAAATTGCCGGAAAATGATTTCCCGGCATTTTTTTAAGAATAAGTCCTTTTTTCTATTTTTGTGTCGCGTCTATATGCTTCAGCGATGTCTTACATGACTGCACAAAGTTGCAGCTCAATTCTACACACATGGACATGTGCTGTGTGATTGGGTCAGGGAAACAAGGAAGTTGATTTATGTGTAGATATAGTTGTCACGGGACCCTGCAGCACGCTGTTTTATTCAACTAATTCTGTTACAAATCTCTAGGGAAGACACGACAAAAACTTAAATGATATCAGTCTGAACATGTGCTCACCATCAATGATCTTATTCATAGCGGCGGTTGCGCTCGACACATCATCTTAATAATAGTACAATTCCAACTATGTAATGAGCATGTGTTTTTATGAATCACTATCAAATAGTGATGATTCTCCAGCAACCCATGCTTGCCGTAAGAGGCGACTAACAAGATCCGGTGGTCGACTTGCTTGATAAATGTCATCGTGTCCCAATTGCGTCTAACGATGTCAATTTCAGGATTGTTTTGAGTGCGGCGTTAAACACCAACCAAACAGAGACAAAATCTCAGTAGTGTTGTGCTTGAAGTTAATGACACAATTTCTTTTCTACAGGTTAAGGCACGAACATCATGTATGGCTCAGTGTAACGGACAGTCTACCTGAATTCTACATGCATCTTATGAGGAAGAGAAACAAACTATGGTTTTCCAATCATTAATGATTGCATCTGCTTGGAATTAAATAATCGTATGTGAGAAAATATTAAAAACGTAAGCCAAGACAGAAATGTATCAGGAATATAAATGTGTTTTGACACTCTCTGATTAAATGTTTAGGTAGCACAAACAATGATGCTTTGAAAAGGAAATGGCCCCATGGAGATGTCGGTGTTGAACTGCTATTGTAATACACTCACGTGCAAAAGAAACGTCCCCAAAGTTAGAAATATATTATAATTGTTGAATATAGTCAAAAACATGAAAAACAGTTCGGAACACATTGCCCAAACACACCAATGCAAGGCATCTCAGGGAAATTCACGTGCTGCATGTCAGAAGCGGTTAAAAATGACTTTATTCAATGAAATTGACTGCACGTGCAGGATATCACCCGTATGAAGATCGGTTATAAAAACCCGTTGGAAACTGTTCTTTGCACTAATCAACGTCTGAAAAACCTGCAGAACATGCCTAGATTAACTGTGGAAAAGAGACAAAGAGCGATTGGAATGTTGGAGATGGGGGCAACTCACGACCATGTTGCAAGAATCATGGGCTGCGCAAAAAGAACGATTGGCAGACTAGTCACACGTTACAGACAAACTGGCAGGACAGCAGACATGCCAAGGAGCGGTCGACCAAAGTCACTACGCCACAAGAAGACCGTTATCTACGTACGCTTCATTTAAGGAACAGATTCCTCACTGTGACGTCATCATCAGCGCATAGCCTTGGCCATCGTGTCAGCAGGTGGATAGTCTCGAGACGACTCCGTGAGCGAGGAATCAGAGCCTACAGACCGTTCAAGGGCATGACGTTAACGCTTGAATATCGACGTCGAAGATTGGCATGGGCAAGACGTGTTCGTCAGTGGCAGCAACGAAAGTGGCAAAGAGTACTTTTTGGCGACGAGAGTAGGTTCCAGTTGAACAGAGCTGACGGCCGAAGACGTGTCTACCGCCGGCGTGGGGAACGGACGGCACGTTGTTGCGTTCAGGAAACGGAACCATATGGTGGAGGGAGTGTGATGGTTTGGGGAGGCATTTGTGGGAACACCAAGACCGACCTCATTATCATCGATGGCAACCTGACAGCCCGTCGGTATATTGATGAAGTTCTGCAGCCCCATGTCCTGCCTTTCCTCCAGCAAAATCCAGGAACCTTGTTTCAGCCACACGACACACCGCAGCTGTCACAACGGCCTTTCTCAACGCCAACAACGTGCCCGTCCTGCCTTGGCCACCAAGACCCCCAGACATGTCTCCGATAGAACACTTGTGGGACCATCTTGGACGTCGGATTCGACAACTGCCACACCCTCCGTTGACGAGAAATGCACTGGCTCAGGCACTGCAGAGAGAATGGCGTCAGATCCCCAATCACGTGATCAGAAGACTTACACACTCGGCCCGACGACGTGTTCTGGCATGTATCGACGCTAGGGGTGGACATACGCGGTATTTACAGTCTGCATTCCAATTTCAACCTCTGTGTTTTTGTGATTTGCCGCTTTGGCTTGTGCTCGAATACTGGACCATCGACCCCCTTGTGATAACATTGACTCTACAGCTGTTCCATTTAACATGTTCTTTTTACTTCTGTCACACGTGCTTTACATACCTTTTTGTTATTCATATAAAACGTCATTATCTATTCGTGTTTGTGTTTGTGTTGTTTGTTAGTTGAAAAATGTTTGGAGACGTTTCTTTTGCACGTGAGTTTATTAGCCAACTATATGAGAATCCCAATGTGACGTGTGCCTGGCTGATTGTGTATCACTGAACCCGACGGGGTAGTTCGATGCTTATGCTATCAACCTCTGGTTTTATTAGACTGTTCTTGATTAGCAAAAGGCTGCCTTGACTGCTGAATGGACAAAAAAACCCACGAAATTCAGTGAATGGAATGTTTGGGAGATCAGTGGATATATCGATCATTAACTATGATCAAGCGTCGACTTGATTTGAGAAGAAAGGCCGAAGTGACCTATATCGACGACATTTTTGGAAATTGAAATGAGTTTGGTTAAACGCCGCTTTCAGCCTTACTAAGTTATATTATGGCGAATTAGTTTCACCTCAGAGAAAATGCCACGTCATGTCACAGACGCTCATCACAAACATATTGGATTCATGATTCATGTATTCAGGTAACTCACGACCAGTAGATCCTTGCACGACTAAGGGACGCGGACCACTGGTCCACACGTTCCCTCCACAAGTACACTAAATGGCCCAGTGTTAATATCAGCCGACAAAGCTGCATACACATGTTACCTACATATATTTCAGCCTTCTGTCAACACTTAGACAAGAGCTTAGGGGCACGGGGGGCCCAGTCGTCTAAGGCGCCGCAATTCGCTATGCGGAGTTGCGTCCCTTAGCCACGCCAGAAACCTATTATTGTGGGTTCGAATTCCGGTTCGCCCCGATAATGTTTCTAGGATTGTCAGCACCATACCAATGCTCGTTGGTTTCACCAAAGTGGTACGCGTCTAAGACCTGCATCACTTCGGGCGTTCCTCCCATATTAAGCTGACACGCTGTGATATAACTGGAATACTGTTAAAAGCAGCGTTAAACCCAACTCACTCACTCACTCACTTAGACAAGCTGATGTGACGTGAAACCCAATATCTGTTTTTATTGTGCATTATTGATAAAGATTATCATTACCAGAAAAAAATATGCCCGACGTGAATATGTATGTATGCAGGTAGCTATTTACTGATTAAGTTGTAAGAAAACACGAACGTATTTGTAAAGAAATCTGACGATTAACATGCATATGCAATATGAATATATTTATTTAACACCACATTGAACTTTCTCGATTCGCTAGGCAAGGTCTTGTGCCTATTTCTAGTCTAGGTCTTGTGTGAAACGAAGACATTGTCTGTAGAAGCAGGGTATTCCATTTAGAATGAATGATATTCGCCAAACCGTTTGAGTAAGCATGGAACCCCCAAAAAGTTTAAATAACTGATTTGCTTGATTTCCCTACCCGAGTCCTCTTATTGCGATAACATCGTACAATCGACGCTGCTCTTGGTCTATTCTTATGAATATGGAAAGGGTTCTGTTGCTTTAGTTTTCATAAACTGTATCAGTAATATATCACAACTCGAATTTTTGATTTTGTTCTCGTTACTTCGATTATGTTCAAGTTTGACATAAACTTGAAATAATAAGACAATATTCGAAATTATATCAAGGCAGCCTTTTAATAATCGGGTATAGTCTAATTAAATTCAGAAACACATAAATATCTAAGACGGCGAGAAGTCTGCTTGTAAAACACGAACAGTGGTAACGGTCTATGACCTGTGTCACTTCGGACTTTCCTCCACATTTAGCTGCACGTCGGTGTGTAACCGTTATTGAAATACTGTTCAAAGCGTTTCCCCACACTGACTCACTGTTTGTCATAACTCGATGGAGAACTCGATTGATAACTCGATGCATTCTTACATTCGATACAAAAAAATCACCTTGCACCTCACACATGGGAAAACACAACAAGAGTCGGTTTGTCCCAGGATACGGCTGATCAGACATGTGAGGTAGACGCAAGACAACATCCTGCTTGTTACACTTCAACTGGCACCCTGAATGCATTGGGAGGTAAATTTCAGAGCTTGTGTTGTATAACGTAATAATTGGGCTTTTCACTTTCAACAAAACGATCGTGATGCTGCGGCTGTCCTAATTCTAAGCCTAAAATATAGGGTTACTTTGCCCTCTTGGATCAGGAAGAATTACACTCACAATAACATTCTAATTCAAGAATGGGAATACGTTTCCGAAAGTTTTCATGTAAATTTGCACCAGGTGCTGGTGTAGGTGTAGGTGTAGGTGTATATGTAGGTGTAGGTGTTGTTGCAGATGTACATGCAGGTGTGGATATGGATGTGGATGTAGGTGTAGGTGTAGGTGTAGGTGTAGGTGTAGGTGTAGGTGTAGGTATAGGTGTAGGTGTGTGACAAGGTTCCATATTGATGAACCGCCCCCTCGTATGCCATTTTGTATATTAAATGTCAATTTCACTCGGGTGTTTAGTTATAGTTTCAGCGATATCTCACAAACCACTTCGGCCTTGACTGTGTACAAAACATGTTCTCAAGGTACAGACGCTGCACGTTCTCATGATGGTCATATTACTTTTGTTAATCTTATCCGATGTATGGAATTTAAGTTTGTTTAGAAACAAACTCAATGTCCTTAGCTAGACTTCTTTAAGCCTAAAAAGCTTGATATTACATACCCTCTTATATTCCAAAGTATCATTTACCTACTATCCTAAATATCTCTATCTGCAACCCATCTAATCCAGACATTAGCAACTATAGTTTTTATTTAGAAAGTCATCAAAACATTCCTAACTTTATTCCATTCCCCTCACCGAACACTGCCAATATTAAGTACCAAAAGCCAACCACCTGTCCCACCACCCAGGCGACCCCATTCTCCTACCCCATTTCCCTACCGCATAAAACCTCATATTGTCTTCTATGGAGCGACCCCGATCCCTAAAACAGCTGAAATTAAACTGACTGAACGACTCTCTTGGAGATACTCCCGAACTGTGCACCAGTTGCTACGGCAGCGTTAGTGGCACAACGAAACTTCAGAGACCCGAGTCGCTGCTCAGCTGCACCTACAGTCAACTTGCGATGTGTTCCGATGTCTGTTAAACCCCTAAAGACTTGTGTCGTGGTAATTTAGACATGGGTAGATTATTAACACTTTCTGTGTATTTAGCATTCATACTCTATCATATTCTTGCACGGATAGATTTGAATCTAACGTCAATCATTTCCTTTAGGCCTATTCGCTTATGTCTTCCTATTAGTATATTTTGATCATGAATACGCGGAATGGGAAAAATAAGCAATATGGAAATAAAATAGGACTCAACAACTCACCTACGCTAACACTTGAAAATCTCAGATGTTTTTCACATTTGCATTGGAATCATACTTAAAATGGTACTCAAACCCCGGTTCAAAGTTAATGAAACTTGAATAAGCACATGCCAGTAAAACAACTATTCCACAAATTGCCGGAAAATGATTTCCCGGCATTTTGAAGAACAAATCCTTTTTTTCTAGATGTGTTTCACGTCTATATTCTTCAGCGAGGTCTTACATGACTGAACAAAGTTGCAGCTCTATTCTACACACATGGACATGTGCTGTACATGTGTGATTTGGTCAGGGAAACAAGGAAGTTGATTTATGTGTAGATATAGTTGTCAGGAGGGGCCATGCAGCACGCAGTTTTCTTCAACTAATCCTGTTACAAATCTCTAGGGAAGACACGACAAAAAATTAAATGATATCAGTCTGAACATGTGCTCACCATCAATGATCTTATTCATAGCGGCGATTGCGCTCGACAGATCATCTTAATAATAGTACGATTCCAACTATGTAATGAGCATGTTTTTTATGAATCACTATCAAATAGGGATGATTCTATGCAAGTATTTGCGACCCGTGAAGATCCGAGGTAGAATAGGTCTCCAGCAACCCATGCTTGGCGTAAGAGGCGAATAACAAGATCCGGTGGTCGACTTGCTTGATAAATGTCATCGTGTCCCAATTGCGTCTAACGATGTCAATTTCAGGATTGTTTTGTCCAGGTTCAATCATTCACAGACTGCCGTCACAAAGCTTGAATATTGCTGAGTGCGGCGTTAAACACCAACTAAACAGAGACAAAATCTCAGTAGTGTTGTGCTTGAAGTTAATGGCACAATTTCTTTTCTACAGGTTTAGGCACGAACATCATGTATAGCTCAGTGTAACGGACAGTCTACCTGAATTCTAAATGCATCTTATGAGGAAGAGAAACAAACTATGGTTTTCCAATCATTAATGATTGCATCTGCTTGGAATTAAATAATCGTATGTGAGAAAATATTGAAAACGTAAGCCGACAGAAATTTATCAGGAATATAAATGTGTTTTGACACTCTCTGATTAAATGTTTAGGTAGCACAAACAATGATGCTTTGAAAAGGAAATGGCCCCATGGAGATGTCGGTGTTGAATTGCTATTGTAATATTAGCCAACTATATGAGAATCCCAATATGAAGTGTGCCTGGCTGATTGTGTATCACTGAACCCGACGGGGTAGATCGATGCTTATGCTATCAACCACTGGTTTTATTAGACTGTTCTCGATTAGCAAAAGGCTGCCTTGACTGCTGAATGGACAAAAAAACCCACGAAATTCAGTGAATGGAATGTTTGGGAAATCAGTGGATATATCGATCATTAACTATGATCAAGCGTCGACTTGATTTGAGAAGAAACGCCGAAGTGACCTATATCGACGACATTTTTGGAAATTGAAATGAGTTTGGTTAAACGCCGCTTTCAGCCTTACTAAGTTATATTATGGCGAATCAGTTTCACCTCAGAGAAAATGCCACGTCATGTCACAGACGCTCATCACAAACATATTGGATTCATGATTCAGGTATTCAGGTAACTCACGACCAGTAGATCCTTGCACGACTAAGGGACGCGGACCACTGGTCCACACGTTCCCTCCACAAGTACACTAAATGGCCCAGTGTTAATGTCAGCCGACAAAGCTGCATACACATGTTACCTACATATATTTCAGCCTTCTGTCAACACTTAGACAACACTTAGACACGGGGGGCCCAGTCGTCTAAGGCGCCGCAATTCGCTATGCGGAGTTGCGTCCCTTAGCCACGCCAGAAACCTATTATTGTGGGTTCGAATTCCGGTTCGCCCCGATAATGTTTCTAGGATTGTCAGCACCATACCCATGCTCGTTGGTTTCACCAAAGTGGTACGCGTCTTAGACCTGCATCACTTCGGGCGTTCCTCCCACATTAAGCTGACACGCTGTGATATAACTGGAATACTGTTAAAAGCAGCGTTAAACCCAACTCACTCACTCACTCACTTAGACAAGCTGATGTGACGTGAAACCCAATATCTGTTTTTATTATGCATTATTGATAAAGATTATCATTACCAGAAAAAAATATGCCCGACGTGAATATGTATGTATGCAGGTAGTTATTTACTGATTAAGTTGTAAGAAAACACGAACGTATTTGTAAAGAAATCTGACGATTAACATGCATATGCAATATGAAAATATTTATTTAACACCACATTGAACTTTCTCGATTCGCTAGGCAAGGTCTTGTGCCTATTTCTAGTCTAGGTCTTGTGTGAAACGAAGACATTGTCTGTAGAAGCAGGGTATTCCATTTAGAATGAATGATATTCGCCAAACCGTTTGAGTAAGCATGGAACCCCAAAAAAGTTTAAATAACTGATTTGCTTGATTTCCCTACCCGAGTCCTCTTATTGCGATAACATCGTACAATCGACGCTGCTCTTGGTCTATTCTTATGAATATGGAAAGGGTTCTGTTGCTTTAGTTTTCATAAGCTGTATCAGTAATATATCACAACTCGAAATTTTGATTTTGTTCTCATTACTTCGATGCTGTTCAAGTTTGAAATAAACTTGAAATAACGAAACAATATTCGAAATTATATCAAGGCAGCCTTTTAATAATCGGGTATAGTCTAATTAAATTCAGAAACACATAAATATCTAAGACGGCGAGAAGTATGGTTGTAAAACACGAACAGTGGTAACGGTCTATGACCTGCGTCACTTCGGACTCTACTCCTGCACGCCGGTATGTAATCGTTACTGAAATACTGTTCAAAGCGTTTCCCCACACTCACTCACTGTTCATGGAGAACTCGATTGATAACTCTATGCATTCTTACATTCGATACAAAAAATCATCGCTTCAAACGGACTCAAAACACCTCTAACATATGCACAAACAATATATTTGATCATATTACGGAACATAACCGTCATGTGTGTGATTAGACCTCCAAATAAATAGCTTACGTCATCTGAAATGTCACATTCCCACTCAAAATCGTTTTATAATGTTTTCAGGTCGACTATTGATCCACGTCGATCATGAAATCGATACCACAAAGATAATCACCTTGCCTAACACATAGGGAATTGGATATCACAGGACGACTTGAACAACACGAGTCCGTTTGTCCCAGGAAATACCTGGTCAGACATGTGAGGTAGACGCAAGACAACTGCGTGCTTCTTGCGCTTCAACTGGCACCCTGAATACATTGAAAGGTTAATTATAGAGCTTGTGTCGTGCATCGTCATTATTGGGCTTGTCACGCTCCGCAAAGCGATAGTGATGCTGCTTCTGTCGTAAGTCCTAAGAGGGTTACTTTCCCCTTTTGAATCAGGAAGAATTACACTCACAATAACATTCTAATTCTGGAACGGGAATACGTTTCCGAAAGTTTTCATCTAAATTGGAACCAGAAAAGTGTAGGTGTAGGTGCAGATGTAGGTGTAGGTGTCGATGTAGGTTGTTGGTGTAGGTGTAGGTGTAGATGTAGATGTTGTTGTAAGTTGTAAGTGTAGATGATGGTGTAGATGGTGTAGGTGTAGGTGTCGATGTAGGTTGTTGGTGTAGATGTAGGTGTAGATGTAGATGTTGGTGTAGGTGTAGGTGTAGGTGTTGGTGTAGGTGTAGGTGTAGGTGTAGGTGTAGGTGTAGGTGTAGGTTTGTGACAAGGTTCCATATTGATGGACCGCCCCATCGTGTGTATATTAAATGTCAACTTCACTCGGGTGTTTAGTTACAGCGATATCTAACAAACCTCTTAGGCCTTGAGTGTGTACAAAACATGTTCTTAAAGTACAGACGCTGCACGTTCTCATGATCGTCATATTACTTATGTTAATCTTATCCGTTGTATGGGATTTAAGTTTGTTCAGAAACAAACTCAATGTCCTTAGCTAGACTGTTTTAAGCCTAAAAGGCGTAATATTACATACCGTCTTATCTTTCAAAGTATCATTTACTTACTATCCTAAATACCTCTATCTGCAATCCATCCCATCCAGGCATTAGCAACTATAGTTTTGATTAAGAAAGTAATCAAATCGTAACCAAAAGCCAACCACCTGTCCCTCCACCCAGCCCGACCCCATTCTCTACCCCATTTCCCTACCGCATAAAACCTTATATTGTCTTCTATGGAGCGACCCCGATCCATAAAGTAGCTGAAAATTAAACTGACTGAACGACTCTCTTGGAGATACTCCCGAAATGTGCATTAGCTGCTACGGCAGCGTCAGGGGCACAACGAAACTTAAGAGACCCGAGTCGCTGTTCAGCTGCGCCTTCAGTCAACTGGCGATGTGTTCCGACCCTAAAGACTTGCGTCGTGGTAATTTAGATATGGGTAGATTATTAACACTCCCTGTGTATTTAGCATTCATACTTTATGCATATTCATTAAGAGCTCATTTCATTCACTAACCAACCTCACTCACATACTGTTAAATATTTTGTCAATGCTGTCTCAGTTGCAGACTCTAATAACTGACAGATGTAGAGGGCCCTTTAAGGTAAACGAATACTGAGAAATGGATGTAGTTACTGTTTACACAAATATGAATAAATATAAAGTAATGCATAGTCGATAAATGAACTGACGGAAACAATTAGCATTCACACTGGCCTGGGGACGACTATTCTGCTTCATCTCAACAAACCGACATCCAGTGTATTTCATGCGTCATTACTGCAAAAGAATACCCGGTGATGCACGGGTAGATCTAAATCTAACGTCAATCATTTCCTTTAGGCCTATTCGCTTATGTTTTCCCATTGGTATATTTTGATTATGAATACGCGGAATTAGAAAAATTAACAATATGGAAATAAACAACTCACCTTGGCTAACACTTGAAAATCTCCAATGTTTTTCACATTTGCATTCGAATCATACTCGTACTGGTACTCAAACCCCGGTTCAAAGTTAATGAAACTTGAAGAAGCACATGTCAGTAAAACAACTATTCCACAAATTGCCGGAAAATGATTTCCCGGCATTTTGAAGGATAAATTCTTTTCCAAAGTTGTTGTATAGCTATAATCTTCAGCGACGTCTTACATGACTGAACTAAGTTTCAGCTCAATTGTACAAGCGCAGGCAGGTGCAATGCGATTGGGTTGGGGAAACAAGGAAGTTGATATAACCAGGTAGTTGTGACAGGCTCATGCAGCACGGAGTTTTCTTTGACTGATCCTGTTACAAATCTCTAGTGGAGACTCGACAAAAAATTAAATACTATCAATATGAACATGTCCTTACCATCAATGACCTTATTCATAGCGACGTTGAGAAGAAGTTTGAGGTTGCGCTCGACACATCATCTTAATAATAATAATAATAATAATAATAATACTACTACTACAGGCCTATACGTACTTAGGGATTAGGGACAAACTCCAGAATGCCCATATCAAGGAAAAATTCGGGCAGAGTACAAATGTAGACTTTAAGAAAATCTGGAGTTCAGAGCTGAACGCTCGCAACAAAGTCAAAACCACAAATACTTATACCCATCCTTTCGTAATCCTTTGGTGTTGTTGATTGGACGAAACAAGAAATTCAGGGTATTGACACCCTCACGCGAAGAATCAACAGATCCCACCACCCTCGCTCTTCCCTCAATCGCTTATATTTACCAATCATTATGGGAGGACGTGGTTTGATTAACGTTGGGGTTCTTCATGATAGAAATATTTTGTTCACTTTTGCACACATTTATTTGTCTGATGATCCTCTTGTGAAGCATGTCAAGATGAAAACAAGGCTTTCCACAGTTTTCTTAAACGAGCCAAGGATGTGGGACATACTCTGAATGTCGGTGTTGATTTTGTTGATGTTTCTGTACTGCTGGACGGTACAGAAATGAGTGTCAACCAAGCGAAGTGCCATATCAAGTCGGCCCAGACTCAGTTTTTAAAAGGGAAGCTCTCTGAACACCACTGCATCGAGTTTATGTGCAGTGTGTTGAGAATATCAGCAGTCCTGCAGAGTCCTTTGCTTCGATAAAGTCGTCTGGCCTGAAAAGTGAAACAGAAGGCTTTCTGTTTGCTGCTAAAGGACCAGTCACTTCCAACTCGAAATGTGTGATTTTGCATCAAAATGTAAATATGAAATGTAGATTATGTAATGAATTTAATTAGACTGTCCAACATATTGTGAGTGGATGCCCAGCTTTGGCACAAACACAGTATCTTAAACGACATGATTGTGTATCTCGATCATTTTATTACCGTCTTCGCCATGCTTGTGGTTTTGACACAGAGGTCCATCCATGGTACGAACCGGAATATGTAGAGGGCGTCATGGAAAATGATCAATACAAAATTCTTTGGAATAGGCCCATTTACTGCCTCAGACGTATCCAGGCCAGCAAACCTGATCTTGTCCTTTTGGATAAATCCAATGAAATCATTTATATCATTGAATTTTCTGTCCCCTTTGACACAAATGTGATTGACAAGATTGAAGAAAAACATGGTAAATATACGGACCTCGCTTTCGAAATGTCACGCTTGAATCCCAAGTACCAAGTTGTCCCCATTGTACTCGGTGCCTTAGGTTTGGTACCTCCCAATCTGTTGACTGACATTGGGAGAGTACCCGGGTTTCCTACCAGGAATACAGCTCTTCTGACAATCTGGGTAATGCAGAAAGCTGCAGTGTTGGAGGGTCTTCACATTCTCCCAAAAGTTCTGGGTGGGTTTGACTAGGCAGCGCTTCCTGGGAGAAGTCCCATTCGCTGTCTGGGCTGCATGTAGAGGGGGCAAGGGCCCTGAGCTGATGATGAGCCTAACCAGCTTGACTGGACCAGGATCACCCACACCTTTGCTGGATTTTTTATTTTAATCTGTAAATAATAATAATAATGATAATAATAATAATAATAATAATAATAATAATAATAATAGTGAGTGAGTATGGTTTTACGCCGCTTTTAGCAATATTCCAGCAATATCACGGCGGGGGACACCAGAAATGGGCTTCACACATTGTACCCATGTCGGGAATCGAACCCGGATCTTCGGCGTTACGAGCGAACGCTTTAACCACTAGGCTACCCGACTTCCCCTATTATAATAATAATAATAATAATAATAATAATAATAATAATGATAATAATAAAAGTACACATCATATTATAGGAAATATCTACCAAAAGCAGACTTGATTGTACGATTCCGACTATAAAATGAGCATGTTTTTCTATGAATCACTATCAAATAGTGATGATTCTATGCAAGTGTTAGCGACCCGTGAAGATCCGAGGTAGACTAGGTCTTCAGCAACCCATGCTTGCCTAAGAGGAGACTAACGGGTTCCGGTGGTCTGTTCGCTGACTAAGTTGATGCATGTCATCGTGTTCCAATTGCGTTGATCGATGTCAATAACAGGATTGTCTTGTCCAGGTTCAATTATTTACAGACCGCCGTCACATAGTTGGAATATTGCTGAGTACGGCGTTAAACACACAAACAAACAAAGGCAAAATCTCAGTAGTGTTGTGCTTGAGGTTAATGATACAATTTCTTTTCTACAGGTTTAGGCAAGAACAACATGTATGGCTCAGTGTAACGGGCAGTATTAGATCTGTTTCTGCATCTGGAAAATAGGACTTATCATATTAACATTCTCGCGCAATGTCGATCTGCTATTCTATATTGAACGAGTATTTCATGTTTCAGAAATAAAAGTGTCTACTTGAAGTCTAAATGCATCTTATGAAGAAGAGAAACAAAATATGGTTTTCCAATCATTAATGATTATATCTGCTTGAAATAAAATAATCGTATGTGAGAAAATATTGAAAACGTAAGCCAAGAATACATGAATGTGTCCTGACACTCTCTGATTAAATGCTCAGGAAGCACAAACAATGATGCTTTGAAAAGGAAATGGTCCCATGGAGATGTCGGTGTTGAACTGCCATTGTAATATTAGCCAACTATATGAGAATCCCAATGTGACGTGTGCCTGGCTGAGTGTGTATCACTGAACCCGACGGGGTAGTTCGATGCTTATGCTATCAACCACTGGTTTAATTAGACTGTTCTCGATTAGCTAAAGGCTGCCTTGCCTGCTGAATGGACAAAAAAAAGAAGAAATTTAATAAATCGAATTTTTGGGAGATGAGTAGATATTTCGATCATTAAATATGATCAAGCGTCGACTTAATTTGAGAAGAAAGGCCGAAGTGACCCATATCGACGACATTTTTGGAAATTCAAATGACTTTGGTTTAACGCTGCTTTCAACTTTCTTTAGTTATGTTACGGCGAATCAGTTTTACCTCAGAGAAAATGCCACGTCGTGTCACAGACGCTCATCACAAACATATTGGATTAACGATTCAGGTATTCAGGTAACTCACGACCAGCAGATCCTTGCACGCCTAAGGGACGCAACTCATCGTAGCTGACCACTGGTCTACACGTTCCCTCCATGAGGACACTGAATGGCCCAGTGTTAATGCCAGCCGACAAAGCTGCATACACATGTGAACTACATATATTTCAGCCTTCTGTCAACACTAAGACAAGCTTAGGGGCACGGGCCCCCCAGTCGCTATGTCCATTGGGCACGCCAGAAACCTATGATTGTGGGTTCGAAACCCGGTTCGACCTGATTATGTTTCTAGGATTGTCAGCACCATACCCGTGCTCGTGGGTTTCACATCGGGCTTCCTCAAGCCGACACGCCATGATATAACTGGAGTACTGTTAAAAGCAGCGTTAAACCCAACTCACTCACTTAGAGAAGCTGATGTGACGTGAAACCCAATATCTGTTTTTATTGTACATTATTGATAACCATTATCATTACCATATAAAGTATGCCCGACATGAATATGTATGTATGCAGGTAGTTATTTACTGATTAAGTTGTAAGTAAACACGAACGGATTTGTAAAGTAATCTGACGATTAACATGCATATACAATGTAAATAAATACAGGAATGTTTTGATCGACTGACAGCGCGCGATAAAAGCCCCATTAACAGCTCATTGAACATTCTGCATTCGCTAGGCAGCCAGGCCATTTACGTCAATCATGTAATAGCACACTACCCTGTTGTTCAATAGAAGCTTTAAGTAGATTTCAGTTAGATTACAGACATGTGGTAGAGAAAAGGGTATGTGTAGGGGAGAGGGTTTGGAATAGGTGGGTGAGGTGATATTTTGGTCAATGAATAGACATGGCCAAGGGTCTGATGTAGGAAAACTTCGGTTGTCTGATTGTCAACCATGCATGCTAACACATAGGGTACGACCACCCCATTTGAAAACAACACATGTACACAAATGAAACAAAAATATTTCGTACAATTGAAATACCTTTGTACATTCGAGTCGCAATACGTGACTCCTACAGAAGGAAAACGAAGATATGATACCCCTCCCCTACCCACACCCACAACTGAAGAAACAAATTTGAAATTCGACATGAGCACACCCAATCCCCTCACCGGAATGTGACACCCCCCAAAAAAACACCCACAACATACACACTGCAGGTTACAGTTAAATATCTTCCATGCCCCCACCCCTACAAACACCTTTAATGTGACCCCCATGGGCCAATTTGGTAGGCTTGGGGTTAAATCGTTTCTCATCAAGTCACAGTTCTGGGTTTGATGCCCAAAAGCATTGCTGCAAATAGTGTGACATAATGCTGAGTGAGACACATTGTTCATTGTCTCTTTCCGATAGTCATATATTCGAAATCCCAATATGCACATGTAAAGGTTAAATAATGTAATTATTGTGCAAAGGATCTTTTTGTAAAATGACGAAATACCAACTCGTTAAATAATCATCGGCACGTTGTTACAGATTCAATCTGTACTTTTCAGAGTTATACCTTTTTCTCTAAATCAAATAATATATGCTGTAATAAGTGTGCTGCGAATGCATTATAATTTTGTGCCGCCATATTCATCATTTCAGCGCGGTCGGGTAGCCTAGTGGGTAAAACGTTCGCTCGTCATGCCGAAGACCCGGGTTCGATTCCCGACATGGGTACAATGTGTGAAGCCTATTTTTGGTGTCCCCCGCCTGGAATATTGCTAAAACGGCGTAAAACCACACTCACTCATAACGTCAGGTTCTGACAGCCACTGTGAGCTGAGGTGAAATTGGGTTTAACGTCGCGTCCAAGATTATTGCACTTATATAGCGACGTGCATGCACGTGTATGTGTGTGTGTGTGTGTGGCTGCTTGTACTAGTCCGGACTGATGCCGATTTATAGTGCTAGCTCACTGAGATACCATGCCGCAGTTTAACATGAATACTCCACTCAGACACAGTATACTGAATCCGAGCCGACCAGTCCTTGCTTTAGCCCCTTAATGACGAGCGCCAGACAGGGTAACAACAAGTACCATCTTTTAACGTGTTTTGTTATGACGCGGCCGGGGATCGAACCCTGGACCTTCCTCTCTCCGGGCGGACGATCTACCACTACACCACGGAGGCAGTCGACAACCACTGTGTACATTGCGCACTGGTGTACTAAGGTCATGGAACGGATCTGAGGCTCCGTAATTTGCCTACGATCCTTGGGTAATCTGCTGTTCCTTGGCTCGCCTGCCCACCTTCCCTGGGTTAGGTCTACTATCACCTACAGTGCACTTTGCCTACAGTATTATCAAAACAATGTTATGCACCAGTGACTGTCACTTATGAGCTCCTCTGTACATGTGGATTATAGTCTCCGCCACTTGAAATACAATCACGTAATTTCGCGATGATTAATTTACAAACATTCTGAATGTGTGCCAATACTTATATGAAGTGAAAACAAACCATTCCGCAGAAAAGAAATGTTATTTACAGTAATAGCAAAAAATGCACAGTGAGTTTTTCAAGAAATATCCATTTTGCTTGCGATAAACACATTCATTGAGTTTTGATCACGTGGTTACAAACCGGAGATGAGTCGTCAGTTTACTCATGTTCCGCCCAATGAATGAATGTTAATTAATAATTATTAAAGTTAATTAAAGACGAAAACGACTTTTCAATTGATGAAGAATATTTATTTGCAAGAAACGCAATAAATGTTTAAGAGCTTTATAAACTAGTACAATTAAGCGAAATATAATTATATTTGTGTCCTTTTCTTGTTTGGTTGTCATAAATACCATCCAAAATATATAACATTGAACTGTTAAAAAGAAAATAAATATCCCTCTTATACGGATGAACACAATTTACATACCTGCTTCAATTTGTACCTTAACAATTTCATACTCAAGTTTCGAGTGTCCGCTCGAGATATATGCGTGTATATCATACTTTGTTACAACAGCAGAATAATCTGTGAGATTTCATTAATGGAAACACACGGCCAACATTCATATATCATTTATCGATGACATCCTGTCAGCAGTTTCCATCAATGGAAGCCCTTGTAATTAGATTATTAGACTTGGGATTTTACACGTTACATAAAAAACTGATTTGATCAACCTTTGGTATAATAACATAAATATTAAATCAACAATTTGGACGACACATAGAATAACAGAAGAAGTAAGTTACAGTCTTCATTTCAGTATATTCTTCAAGACAAAGTAAAAATGTTTAGAGTTCTTCACAAATCATAGTCTGGGTAGGGTTCCGGTTCCGGTACGGGTAATTTTCTTCTGACCGGAGACTTGCCCCTGATAAGAGAGGATGAACTGCTTGGTCTTTCTTCGTAATCCTCGACTGGTGTTCTTGGCCGGGCCGTTGTTGCACCACGAGTGAAGTCAGGACGAGTCTGTTGATGTCTGGAGTGGTCAAAGCGGATGTTTGCCTCTCCGGGATAAGGTTCACCCTTTGGGCTTTTTGCCTGGAGAAATAAAACATATATTAATGGCATACTGAAAACCATATGTCCTATCTAGAAAACTGCTGGTCGAGCAGTCAAATCCAGTTTCGCCCAAGTTATGCACCTTGGTCTTTGACGCCGCATTCGTGCGTCACGCTGACATGGATGATATCATTAACATACTTGAATAAGGGCCAAACAACGTGGTTTTTTTCACCATCAAACTTTGTTCTATCATGACGTCATTTCTGGAGATTTGTACATGCGCTCGCAACTTGATGACGTCATATACCGGACGACTTTATTTTTGAGAGGGAAGTGTCCAGTAAATGGTTCCCCATAGATGTAGCTAGGCTACGCTGATAAACGCAGTGGCCGAGCGATCGCATCCAAATTGGGAAAGATATGAGAAACGGTATTAGGCGAAAAGGTACAGATAATCAAGGATTGTGAGAATATGCGGGAAATACCCAACTTAACCCACCCGTTCGTAAAATGGACTTATCCATTTCCTAGGTCGGATTCTATTCAAGGAGACATCATTATTAAAATGTGGGTTAATATTTTTAAAGCTTGTACATTTTAACAACTTTAAATTAAAGACTCGTGGTCGTTGTTTATCGTACAATAAAACACTGCAGGGCGATGAAACCATTCGAAGCTGCGATCTTCATGGTTTATTCTCCCTGCATTGTTTTATTGTACGATAAACAACACCTACCCGTTTTTTTTGTAACTGTTTAAATAACTACACTGTAACAACTCACCACATGGTGGTCGGGAAGACTGGGTACTGGTCGCAGAGATCGTTCTGACCTAATCGGGGTTGTGGGGCCATCTGGGCGCCAAGTGGACATGAACACGCTGGACGCTCCGGACAACCCACGGGACTGTGAACAGTTTGATTTGAATGTAATTAAATGAAGACTAATCTTCTAAAGGAAGACAGTTGATATGAAACTGCATCGATTTGTGAGCTCAAATGATAAGAATTGTAAACTGGTTAATGTTTCTGAGTTTAACCAGGTATCATTTGTCGTTTCTGGTTTGTGAATTTGTCTTTTGAAATATTTGGAAGTTAACGTGACTTGCGTTACGTTGAACATATATGTTAGTGAATTGAGGAGTAACCAAACAATGACACGTACCTTATGACTTTTCTCACTTCCACACAAGTCCTGCAAGAGAGAAAATTAGCTATTTTTGATAAAGCACCAGAAAAAAACAAATAAAAAGATCAGTTCATTTTTATGGCTGATATCAAAACAAGTTAAAGAATGCCAGTTTAACAGAGTTCGATGAATTACAGTTGGAACTGGATTGAGAAATCATGCGTTGGAGAGTCTGAGCATCGAAGAAGACCAATCTTTGTTTAGGGTGCCTGTATATTATCTACCTGTGTATTTTACAGAAGTAACTGTTAACACTTAGTTCACAATTATCAATGTCATTTACGATAGGTCAGGAGGACGAGGAGCCGATGTAAATTAGACAAAAATATATATCAATGTGAGGAACAGCAATGATTTCTGATAATGTTAATGTGTCGAATGAATAGAACCAGCTCAAGGCAAAAAGGGAAAGTATAGTAGCCTAGTGGTTCAAGTGTTAAGTGCCCATTACTAAAAACCTATGTTCAATTCCCAACATGGACACAATCTCGAAGCCCATTCTGATGTCTTCACTCCAACTGAATTCTTGCTACATTGGTGTAAAAATTGAATTCTTGCTACATTGGTGTAAAAACGTATTTTACACTTCTAAACATACTTACATCACTAAAGCCTTCATTGACAAAGGGTGTTCTGGATCCTTCCGGTCGGAAACGGAAGAACCTGTACCACATCAAGGACAAGTGCATCCGTCTGGAAAAACATGTGAACATAATCTTGAAGAACTGGACAGTGGTTACCTCTGGTGGACATCCAATTGTAGCGGGACAGTTCAGTGTCAAACCAGGAGATACCTCACTGGGGAATCTACCATCACGCTTGTTCTCTCCCTTTCCATATCCAGGATAGGGTACGGCCATAGCCTTGTGACTCGTACACCAAAATCAATTATTAACAAACTTCAACGTGTTCAAAACACAGCCGCTAGCAAGAATCATCACATCCTCCCTGTTCTTTGTAACTTACACTGGCTTCCATTTCGTCAGGGGACAAATAACAAAATTCTTTGTCTTGTTGTTTACTCCCCAGGGAGCTGAGAATGAGTCTTGAGTGCACACTGATACAGTGATAATAGCGCTTTGAGCATGCCCCTGGGTGTTGTGGAAATATGCGCAACATAAATGACCTATTATTATTATTATTATTATTATTATTATTATTATTATTATTGGGGTATGCTGAAACGGATTAATTCGAGAGAGAAGACCGGTTAAGTTAAACTGACATGACTTATACCGAAGGTGCTTTATTGTAACTGGGTTCACATATTTTCAAAGCAAAGGTGGCACTGGCCGAAATATTTATGTAGAATTAAATACAAAACATGTTTCATGATCTACTCCGGTGGGATAAAAAAACATCGGTTGTGAAATGAGTGTACTGCATTGAGTGTTTCTTTAAATGACAAGTGAAATAGTTACCTCCCTACCCTTGTCGATCATATTGTTTAAAATTTGGTGCCAAACACGGCAGGAAAAAAGATATTGTTGGTCGATAGATCTGTACAGCAGGTAATACTCTCTTATATTGTATCCAAACATATGTCTACCCGTCCATTTGAACAGAACATTCCTCATCAAAGTATTCAGGAACGATTCGGCAAAAAACTTAATTGTCAGAGTCGCGTTTTGGTTGTTTACAAATATAATATGAATAAATAATTAAACATTATTATTGATATTATTATTATATCGTCATACCAGTAGGTCCTCTCAATACGAAAATGTGTATTTTCGGCAATTTGAATGGAATTGGAACGTCGTGTTATATTTGGTGTCTTACTCGTTTTATACTCGACAGGTGATTGACGTACCCATTGATTGACGTAGCCATTGATTGACGTACCCATTGATTGACGTACCCATTGATTGACGTAGCCATGCGGACATGCGCAGTACCTACCCTCGTTTCAGCATGCAGAGATACCAAGCTAGCAGAGATAAGATGATTATCAATATCACCGCCAACACAACCAGACCGATCATCCATGCTTGCAACCCATCACAGTTGGGATTATCGTTTGCACATGCGCAGTAGTATCTGTTGACGTCGTTGTAGCAGACGTACGGCCAGGAACATGGAGAGCTGCTGCACTCATTGACGTCATCCTCGCAATGAATGCCGGTCCAGCCAGGTGCGCACGCACACTCGTAGTAGAGGTCAAAACCTTCAGCACGGCGGTAGTTGGTGCAGTTGTACAAGCTTTCATTCTTGCCTGGAATTATGTATGAGGAGGAATCACTTGAGACAAATAACTCAGTAATATTCCAGCTATATGACGGCGGCCTGTAAATAGCCGAATCTGGGCCAGACCATACAGTGATTAACATCATGACCATCGATCTACACAATAGGATAGGATAGGATGATAGGATGACATGCATTAACCAAATCAGCGAGCCACGCCCCATCTTCCTCAAGCTCCTCACAGCAATAGCCCGTTCGCGGAGCTCTCTAAACTACCACTGAACCAGTCAAAACTCCCCTCTGTGATATAAGTGACTTCACCATCCTTGGAGTTGAACTCGCAGCCGACTGACCGTTGTTACAAACAAGTGATGCCGTGACGCCGAATACGCTTACCCCACCTGAAGTATTTTCTCTGTTTGTCACTTTGAATTTCTGTTTCATTTCAACTATCACGTAATTGCCTTAGTAAGAATGTAAGGGAGAAATTGGTTGATTTTCCGTTAGTCTGCAATCTCGAACCAATGTGATTAAACCAACAAGGTTAATTCATCTGGGAAATGTGGTCAGTCGTAAACGTTTTCAAAATGAACTATGATGGCATTCCCAAAGACATAAACACACGTAGCAACTTTACTACATTTGGGGTTAGAAGGCAAATTTAAAAATTCTTGTAATGGCCGCGCCCATACTGGTGGCAGCGATTTTACGAGAGTGAAACGAAGGGGGGCAAGGCAGTTAATTTACTATGAATGTCAAGTGTAAACTGGGGAGGAACCGGCCTCGGGAATACGGTCAGGCCGGTTAGTCCCCTTTTACGACTTATTGAAGGCCAATAAATAAAGGATCTTCACGGGGGGATGGCATCATGTACTTTGCTGAGATTATATAGTTAGGAGATATACAGTTTGCGTTTTTACATCAACCAGTGCTATTGTTTCTTTGTTTGTTTGTTGTTTAACGCCGCACTCAACAATATTCCAGCTATGTGACGGCGGTCTGAAAATAATCGAGTCTGGACCAGACAATCCAGTGATTGACATTATGAGCATTGATCTACGCAATTGGGATAAGTTGACATGCATCAACCAAGTCTGCGAGCCTGACCAACCGATCCCGTTAGTCGCCTCTTACGACCAGTTCTATTGATGCCTGTCGATTTTGTAGTGTAATGCTTATTGTCGCAGCACTTTCTTTTATATACACCAACACGTCAGTGAAAACAAGGGGATGTAATGCAACCTCATGGCTAGTTGAATGCAGAGAAATAACTTTGTCAAATGTTAATTAAAATGAGAACAAACTGAATTTTTCAAAATTGGGAAAGGGAAATAAATGAATGTTATCATGAACCGTTTTATAGATCACGGGTAATTTCAATAACGATTTCCAGGATTTAAAAAGATCCTTAACCCTTGACCCCTTTTAATCCGTTTCAGTAAGATTAACGTTTCTGTTCACCCAGTAGATTTCAGGATGCACATATCCACGATATGTGTGTTTAATTTGTGATTTGTTTCTTTCCTTATTAGTTTTGAATTTATTGTTACGGCCATAGATTAGACATGTCTACTCAGGAGATGAGAAAGGAGTTGCATATGGAAAGTTAAGTGTTTCAAGAATAGATGTCGCTGTATGGCTGAAATAATGCCGATACGACGTTAAATCTTAACCCACTTATTCATGAAAAGCGAATTCTCATCTCAAACGGAAAAAGCAGCAACATTTCAAATATATCAACATTTTAATAGCAGGGCCTCGTTCCACAAAGCCATCTTAGGGCTACGACTGTCGTAAATCTATGTTAAAGTATGGGAGTTACGATCGTCTTAGAGCTACGATCGCTTTGCGCCGAGGATTCTCCTATAAATCTGACATAAATCCACTGATGCTTGAGAGGAGGGGGTGTCGCATTCATATTGAGTCGCATTTTTGGCTAGGGACCAGCGGTCGCAATCTTTTGGAGACGCATTAATTTTATGATTTACTGTACGTTGTTTGGTGTAGTACATCATTATAAAGGCTTTGCGCCCTGTTATAATGTATGTAGCTTCATCGAAGGGTATGGTTTTCGGCTGATTTTATGTTTATACGGAGCAGACAAACAAACGCCATCACTTACTTTTGCATGTTCCTTCATTCTCGCAGAGCCTCTCCATAACAGTTGGTTTGATTGTGATGACATCCGAGTATACCCCTGCTTGGTCCTGGGCGTATACACGGACCTCATCGTAACCATAGTAACCAGGGTCAGGTTGGTACTGAAAGGTCCTGTAGACCCAGTTGAGGGTGTCGGCAGGATGGGGGAGGTGGAGGCTGTCACAGGGGATGCCGCTCTGAAATCAGTTTAATATACGCCCATTTATACTGGTGAGTAGATGTGCCAATAAGATGCGCTTTATGCCGGAGTTGAAATTTTTCAGTTATATCACGGACCCCTAGCATTGACACTATACATCGTACCAGCCTGGAGAATCGAACCCGGGTCATTGGCGTGAGCAGGAGTGAACGCCTTTAACACTGAACTACACAATCTACATGTACATTTTAAACCAAGATATGGTATAAATCATGGTTTTGTCTGGATTGCAGAGTTATGTAATGACGAGTGAATCAAGTAAATCAAGTATTTTGTTCGTAACAGGAAAAAGAACGTTGAAGCCACAAGATTCCAAGCATAAACACAATGTCCAACGGTTACTAAGGTAATACATGAACGCTTCTCTAAAATACATCACCTAAAATAGGTAATCACGAATCAATTTTGAACGAGGATGGCTGTATTACGATCCCTGCAAGATAACACAGTGATATTGCTTTGACCATTATGTACATATCATAAGTTTGTTAATATCGACGCCTGAGGATAGCGATTATCAACCGAAACATATTTCATCGGCACAAAAGCGAAAATAGCTGTGAAAATGATATGAATGGATCACTGAATCAGTGATGAATCATGAAAAGCAGACAGTATCCATGGCATGAATCATAAACCCTTTGTTCACAAATATGATAAAATTACCTTCCTTCTTTAAATGAAGTTCAACCATAAGCAAACATCATATATATATATATATATATATATATATATATATATATATATATATATATATATATATATATATGTGTGTGTGTGTGTGTGTGTGTGTGTGTGTGTGTGTGTGTGTGTGTGTGTGTGTGTGTGTGTGTGTGTGTGTTTGTGTCTGGCAATGAGCAAAGCCTCATCAAACAATTTTTCTTTTGATTATTGAAAGATTGTTTGTTTGTTTCTTGTTTAAGGCGCACTCATGATCAGCAATTTTCAAGCTATATGACGGCGGTCTGTAAATAATCGAGTCTGAACCAGACAATCCATTGATGGACATCATGAGCATCGATCCACGCAATTGGAAGACGATGACATGCATGACCACCCGATCCCGTTAGTCGACTCTTACCAAAATAATAGTCATTTTCTACGGCAAGCGTGGGTTGCTGATGACTCATTTTACCCCGGACCTTCAAGGGTAAGGGTTTATTATATATATATTTCCGAGTTCTAAGCATCTGTGCACTGACCGTGTTGTATGAACAGGGTACTACGGTGTTCACGTCGCCGACGGTGAGGTTCCCGCTAGTTGGCTGTGTGTAGTAGACGGTCATGTTGTCATCAACGTCAACGTCGTAGGCCCCAAACTCCCATCTGTATGTTGTGGGGCTGCTGTCATTTACCTTAACCTGCTCCAGCAGAATCTGAAATATATGTACAGTGTCGACACCCGAGAATGACCAGTCTGGCTTATCTACCGACACAGCTACCGGTGGTCTTAAAGGGCTTAAAATAGTAATAGTGAGTGAGTGAGTGAGTTGGGTTTAACGCCGCTTTTAACAGTATTCAAGTTATATCGCGGCGTGTCAGCTTAATGTGGGAGGAAAGCCCCAAGTGATGCAGGCCTCAGACATTTACCACTTCGGTGAAACCCACGAGCACGGGTATGGTGCTGACAAACCTAGAAACATAATCGGGGCGAACCTGGATTCGAACCCACAATCATAGGTTTGTGGCGTGCCCAAGGGACGCAACTCTGCACAGCGATAAAATAGAAATAGAGATTTTATGAATGGATCACATGATGGAGATTACCAGTCATACCATACACTTGCCTATGCTAAAGGGGGAATAGGCTCTGGTCAAAAGGCACTCTTGGTAAGTTTGAATAAAGCCATTCATGCAGCACAACCCTTATCTGTTGAAGCGAATTTTGTCATTTTAAACAATATCATAATTTACAATAAAGCCCTAACGTAGGACCGATGTCTTAATGTCAATTTATTGTTGATATGTATTAAAGTGGTTTCAACATACGAGGCGCTCAACAGATATACCTGTGAGTCGTTTTTCACAGATCGTTGATTATTGTTTCCTCCCCTCGATGAAGACACCTTGCGACAGCTCCACGTAACAATACCTATCGTGATTAACAAATAGCCAAGCACCATCACCCATTTCGCTCTGTGTAGACGTAGAGTATGTTTGTTTATTGTTTAACGTCGCACTCTGTAAACAATCGAGTCTGGACCAGACAATCCAGTGATTGATATCATGAGCATGGATCCACGCAATTGGGATACGATGACATGCATCAACCAATCAGCGAACCTGACCGCCGGACCCGTTAGTCGCCTCTTACGACAAGCATAGTCGCCTCTTACGACAAGCATAGTCGCCTCTTACGACAAGCATAGTCGCCTCTTACGGCAAGCAGAGTCGCCTCTTACGACAAGCATAGTCGCCTCTTACGGCAAGCATTGGTTGCTGACTCAGGAGGTTGCGGCAATAGCAATTGGATCATAGCACAGACTTAACATTTCGTTACTTGTTGACTTATTATGCACAGATTAAAATTTAAAAAAGCAGCCAAGAGTGTTTGGGTGATCCTGGCACAGTCAGACTGGTTAGGCTCATCATCAGCTCAGGGCCCTTGCCCCCTCTACACGAAGCATAGACAAACCCACCCAGAATTTTTCAGAGAATGTGAAGACTCCCCAACACTGCAGCCTTCTGCATTACCCAGATTATTCCTGGAAGCAAACCCGGGCACTCTCCCAATGTCAGTCAGCAGATTGGCAGGTACCAAACCTAAGGCACCGAGAACGATGGGGAGTCGGACAACTTGATACTTGGGATGAAAGCGTGACATATATCATTATGCACAGATTAAAATGAAAAATGAAGAAAAGAGGGTTTGGGTGATCCTGGTAAAGGCTGGTAAGGCTCATCATCAGCTCATGGCCCTTGCCCCCTCTACACGCAGCCCAGACAGCGAATGGGATTTCTCCCAGGAAGCACTGCCTAGTCAAACCCACCCAGAACTTTTTGGAGAATGTAAAGACTCCCCAACACTGCAGCCTTCTGCATTACCCAGATTGTCAGAAGGGCTGTATTCCTGGTAGCAAACCTAGGTACACTCCCAGTGTCAGTCAACAGATTGGGAAGGACCAAACCTAAGGCACAACAAGGAGAACAATGGGGAGTCGGACAATTTATACTTTGGATGCATGCGTGACATTTCAAAAGCGAGGTCCGCATATTTGCCATGTTTTTCCTCAATCTTGTTAATGGCATTAGTGTCAAAGGGGGCAGAAAATTCAATTATATAATGATTTCATTGGATTTATCCAAAAGGACAAGATCAGGTTTGTTGGCCTGGATACGTCTGAGTCTGTAAATGGGCCTCTTCCAAAGAAGTTTGGATTGATCATTTTCCATGACGCCCTCTACATATTCCAGGTCGTACCATGGATGGACCTCTGTGTCAAAACCACACGCATGGCGAAGACGGTAATAAAATGATCGAGATACACCATCATGTCGTTTAAGATACTGTGTTTGTGCCAAAGCTGGGCATCCACTGACAATGTGTTGGACATTCTCATTAAATCCATTACATAATCTACATTTCATATTGACATTTTGATGCAAAATCACAAACAGTGGGAAGTGACTGGTCCCGAGCAGCAAACAGAAAGCCTTCTGTTTCCCTTTTCGTATTAGATTTGGACTTTTTAATGACATTTTTTAGGCAATCAGGTGTAATGAAACACACCAATGGTTATTATTATTATTATTATTATTATTGTTATGTAGTCTTCAGCATGCCTTTAGTATGCCATCATAGCTGAATATACACAATCTATTAAATTAAACAACACAAAGCATCTGCATGGAAGGCACGTACCAGTATTCCAGTGAAGCAGCATCAAGGTTGTGTTGGTGACCGTGGGGTCATAGGTGAAGGTCACGCTCACCGGTCCTGGCATGGGAAGATTACCAACACTAGTGAGAGAGAAGGAGAGGTCAGTGTCCTGGTAGTTGAGCCTCTTTCTGAGGATTCTGTCCGTGAAGGCATCTTCTGTGGTTGATGTAGACGGGTCAGTGACGTAGGGGACGAACTCCACCGAGGCGTCAGACTTGTATTCCGTCTCTAGATCAAGCTTTGTGAACTGAGTGACCACAACGCTCTGACCGACTTGTAACCCTATATCACAGTCAAGGCAATACCACGTGAGATGATGAAACACACGAACATACAGTGTACAAGCGTCAAACATCAAGATTCAACTGTGGTCTGTAAACAATCGGGAATTCAAGGCAAACCAAACACATCAGCCTCATATCTGATCCCAATATTAAATTGGCCCTTACAAGAAGTACCATGTTGTGGAACCTATTCTGTCCATGTTGTTTCTTAAGAGAAAATCATAGGTTATTATTCACTTATTCCACAAATGTCTGATACAGAGAGATGAGTGAGAATGGATCTTTGTAGCTTTGAAAATTATTCATGGGACATTACGGAAAGATAACAATATCATGTTATTTTGTACACTAACCATCTGGTGTTGATACCGTTACTCCTGAAACGTCCCTCTTCCTCCTCGCATCACCTCCAACATCTACAGTGACGGCAGAACCATCAGACGACGTCGCCATCGTGGACTTGTCTGTCTCTACTATGGTGGAGCCCAGCAACTTCGTCTTGCACAGCTGGGCCTCATTACACATCTTCATGAAGATGAACATCTCTGTGCCTGGAGCCATGGTGAAGGCTGACTTGTCCGTCGTGCCGGGTACCGAGGCATTGTAGCCTGGCTTGTACTGACTCAGCATGTAGATATTGCGGCCATTTAGTTTAAGGTATCCATCTGCCACTGTAACCGTCCCCGACGTGTTGTAGCCGACCCACGTGCAGGGGAAGATGTCACTGATGCTGGCCTCGGAACTCCCCACACAGAAATCTGAAGATGAAATATTGATATTATATTTTGATTCAGTAAATTTGGAGGTGTTTTAATGTAGCGTTTTACCGTAGAAGGTGAGTGTGCGAGTAGACTGGAGCTCCGATTTCAGCTCTGTTCTCCTTAGATCGCAGCAGAGGAATCAGCGAATGGATCTACACTGAGTATCCGTATGGGGTTCGAAACAGGTAAGGAGTGACCAGCCAAATCTTCAACCACTGGGCCACCTTATCGGCCGCAGATTCATGATGAAGTGATACAAGATCCAGGAACGTTACTCTATTTGTCTTCAGTAACTATTTCACAATAGATTCAGTGTGCTAAAAATTCAGTCTGGACAAAATTCTCTTAAATCTGATACAACGAAATACTTATAAACTCTTTCCAATAGATTTCATTTACATTACGAGAATTTGTAAATCACATCAGCCCGCCATTCAATGGATCTCAACTGTTGCCTTTAACGGTACAACTTCCGGTCATTAGTACTACTTAAACCTACCAATTTAACCTCATGACTAAATCTATTTGTGAACTGCTTTTCACCAAAAACCGGTGTTCGAGTCCGGGAACGTTTCACGAACACCTGGTATCACCATTAACTTTATCAATGATTAGTAGGTTTGTGATGTTCTCTATTTTCAACGTTATATTTCAATCCTGGGCAGGACCGCCTTCGTGGCCTAGTGGATACAGCGTTTGCCCGGAGAGCGATATGTCGATTGTTCGATCCCCTGGCCAAGTCATACCAAAAATATGTTAAAAGATGGCACTTGTTACCCTGATAAAGGGTTAGAAGGAGGACTGATCGGTTGCAGACACATTCTGGCAGAAGCACGAATATCACCATCCTTTGACGTCGACAGTTGTAATTTGTGAAAAAACATGAATAGTAATGAAAATGATATGGTAAGTACATGCATTTTGTACATGCCTTCAGCCAGTTCATTGGACCTGGTGACATTAATATATTTTCATATTTACCATAACGCCTGACACTCTCATCTGCAGACACCGTCCAGGAAGCACCCACGGTGTTTTTGTCTTTGGTTTTCATGGAGTTTGGCGGCACCACTTTCTCTCCAAGGGATTCTGCACCCACTATTGTCGTGTTGACATCATCGACAAGGGGAGGTTCAAGCAGAACGGTCACACCTAAGTCACACATTTCACTTTATTGATTAATTCATTCGGGGTGGAATCAGGTTCTTAAAAAAATATAGACACACAATTAAACACGCTCTTCTGAATCGCCACTTAACTGTCATAAATGTCACACATTATATCCTGATACCATAAAAATACATGTACACCTCCAGAAAAAAAGTAACACTGTGTTGTTTGATGTACTAAGCATCTTTCCGAGGCAAGGGAGTTTACTCACTATAAAAGTCGAGCCAATTTGTTTGAAGTGATATGAGTGATGGAATCTGATTGATCAGTAGGAGGTAGACAAAAACGGGACATAACTCGTAATAGCCACTGGTGGCGCTACGGTCGAGCCTGGAAATTCCAGCGTAGTTCGGCAAGGGAGGGATCTGGTCTTTTATAGTCCCTTTTACGCCCTTGCCTCGGGAAGATGTGTATGAAGGTACACACCTCTGGAAAAAGAAGAGTAACACTCTGTTGCTTGATGTATTAAGGTACGCACCTCTAGAAAAAGAGTAACACTCTACAGTGTGATGTATAAATGACGCACCTCTAGGATCAGCGTATGTTGTGACCAGTCCACCCCCGTTGGTACATCTGACGGTCACGTAGTATGTCGTGTTGTGTTCCAGGAGGCCCACAAGACCGGAGTTCATCGATCCAGGATACTCCCCAGTTGCTACAAATGTCTGCAACTCCTCTCCTCCTGGCGCTCTGCCTATCGCCCACTCGTAGTTCTGTAATGTCAAACATGTATTCCTCTAGCTAGATATTTACCCGGCTGATCATTCAACTAACTGTTAGACAATTCAGTTACATGCTAAATAACTTGCACAGGACGTTCACTTGGCCTCTTTGTCGTAGTTTCTCCATGAGTTTGGTTTAAGTCCAATATTGCAATATTACTCGACTATTAGCAATATTACAGTGATATCGCGGCAAGGGACAAGTGGGTCTCACAGATATAAGGAATCGAACTCGGTTGTTCGGTGCGACGAGCCAACGCTTTAACTACGAGGCTACTCCACTGAACCTAAACTTGAGAAATGTACATACTGATGTTGGATTCAGAATGAAAAGGATCTGTACAGCCATGCACCAATAGTTCCTGGCAGTAACTGCACATCTTTTCCCCACATTTATTTCAGGGCACGTGTAATGGTCATACACAAAAAGGATGTCTTCATTTTATAATGCTTCAGTTGGGTATCAAGGTAGACTATTTTCGTTTTCTTAAGCCCAATAGGGTGCGCTGTGCACTATTTATAGATGCATGTAATCAAGGCATGTAAGGCATGCACAGAGCCACATGGAAGCTGGCTAGGTAGCCACATGATGTGATAAAAGTGGTCAACAACTAGGTAAATACAACAGCATTTTTACTAATATCTTAGTTTTTGATGTATAATTGTGATATTATGTATTTGAATTAATTACATTGCTTCTGGTATATAACATTTTGTAATGACCATAAATTTCCTAATGTCCTAAAATCAATGTTCTTTTGCAAAGAAATCCTTTTGAGTATAGTTTATTTGTATTTACAATCTAGAGTAATGGTATTTTTAACTTTGGATTTGGTTTCACATATGAATATAATATAAGCTTTAAGTTACCACAATTGCGCTCTCGTTGTCACTGCACTTCCATATAGCCTTGATGGTGTCATTGGATCCCTGGTACGTCACAGGGGTGAAGTTGCCCTGAGCGACGTCGATGTAGAGCATGACGTCGGAGTCAAACTGTGGTGGTGACGAGTCGATGTTGAAGCCGTCAGATGACGATACTGCCTCTGTTCCAGACCCAAGGACAGCTTTCACTGAAACATGCCATGCAGGTGTTATCGGACTGGAGGAGGTCTTCTTTCTGATAGATGTACCTAATGACCTTTGTTTCAAACATGTTACTGTGTAACACAACAGTAACATTTGTACGTTTACCTTAACGGTAGCTGTGAGCATCAACGACGACCGATGTCTAAAATGTCACAGAATGATCTCGGTCACATACCATAAGCGAACGTTGTCAGTATTAGAGGACACGCACTGGTTCCATTCTGCAGCGCCCCCAGCGGGGGATACACAACAGTAACATTTGTACGTTTACCTTAACGGTAGCTGTGAGCATCAACGACGACCGATGTCTACAATGTCACAGAATGATCTAGGTCACATACCATAAGCGAACATTGTCAATATTAGAGGACACGCACTGGTTCCATTCTGCAGCGCCCCCAGCGGGGGATACATTAAATGTGTTCACTCATTGCAGCGCCTTTTTCCAAGGGACGATAAAAGTCCACGAGTAAAATGTACCCTAAGAAACATGTTGTTAATAGAGCTACTTTGTAGTAGAATGCAGGGACAACTTCTCCCTCAAATACTGTTGTTCTCTCACCTGTGAGGTAATACAATACAGGGACTACTTCTCCCTCCACGACTGTTGTTTCTGTAAGGTTGAGGTCGTTGAGGGTGATCTTGACCTGGTCTGTTGATGAGCTGTCACAAGCTGCGTCACATGTGTACATGTCACACGGTGTCAGGCAGGGGATACACGGTGTATGTACCTAGCAACACATAGAACACGTTAGAGTAAGATGACGTAACGTCACAGGGGGTCAGCCAGGAAATACACGGAATATGTACCTAGCAACACACAGATCACGTCATAGTAAGCTTACATTTCGTCACAGGGTCGTTTCGCTCATGCATGATAGTCAGTAGACCGGTCTCAGAGCGAGACACAGAATATGTCACATTCGCAATTCAGGTGATGCTACAAGTCCTGGTCGGGTACAGCAATGATCTCTACCGTCGTGCCTCGCTCCGTGTAAAGTTACAACTACCCCATTTTAAACCTCATAGTTTTGTCAACAACTTTTCCCGAGAGTGTTGTTGAACAATCTCTGCCACAGGGTATTCATTATCATCTGCAAAATTAGTTAAACAGATATTTCTAATTTCTTTGACATATTACTATTCATCTGTGTCCGATCCAGTCAACCTGTAGCTGTTAATTATCTGTGTCAACATGTGCCACATCTCACCTGCTTGTACGGCACTACATCAGAGAGACCGGAAGCTGACCCGATTCCTGCCTCATACCGAACAATGGCGTTGTTGCCTCCTTGAAAAGGGTTGCCATAGCGACACAACTTCTCCTTGTCAGCTGGCATCACAAGGTCACGGAATGAAGCCGTAGAACTCCAAACCTTCAGATGTCCTTCTGCATCTCGATCAGTGTCAGGAATATAGTTCTTATGGTTCCAGACTCCCAGGAAGAGTTTGGTGTCTGGGGAGAGACGCGGTATTCCACACTGCTCCGTCAGCAGATCCCCGTCCATGAAGACTGCCATGCACCAGGTAACCTACAACAATAAAATTTAAACGAAAATGGTTAGCATATGCCCTTTGTATGCTGACGTTACATAATCTCACAACCAGTGTAACGTACACTGAAATCAATGGAGACTGCTGTTCAGCTGTTGCAACAGAGGTGTACAGGTCTCTCGTCTGCATATTTCCCCATCTAATGTGGCAATGAAGACTTGGCCAGGCCAGGCCAGGCACCACCAATCGAAGCTTACACCCTCAAATAAATTCAGGTAAGAAGGGCAATACTAGAACTTTTCATCTGCTGATCAACACCTGAATACTTTGTCAAGTTTCTATGAAAGTGACCCACCTCTGACCCCCTTGCTTCGTCTCTCTGTGTCGTGAACTTGACAATGTACTGATGGTAATCTCTGGAGGGGTCTTGTTCGAGATCTTTCACTGCTTCTACAGGTTTGTTGAGGTAGTCTCCGTAACCACACCATGACACTAACTTGGCTGCTGCACCTATACACAGAATGGAGGAATATCATCAGTACTACCAAGGCCGACAATAACGGTGTCATACATCACATGTAATCTTCACGTAACGTCCTGACTAAAGACTAAAAGAGAAATGCAATGTACCTTCAGTACTCCCGATTAATGTATGATGGTACTTGCAATCGACCTCACAATGTTGTTATTTTAATGCTATCTGTTCAGGATCCAGTCCCTTGAAGCTTCTTCCGTCAGCTTCTTCACCTCGTAGCCATGATCATCCTCATCTACAGATCTCTTGGTACTGTATGATGGTACTGGCAATCGACCTTACAATGTCATTTTAATGCTATCTGTTCAGTTTACATGATCCATTTGGTGGCACCTGGCTACCGACAACATCTGCATTCCTCATGACAAACATATGCATGCAAACAGAAGCGAAATACACGAACCTCCAAATAATTGTACTCCACAGGCCTTCCTTGGGTTAAGATTAGGATTCCCGATGTCAGTCTTGCCGGTGATGGATCCTGTCGCTTGAAGCTTCTTCTTTTCCTCGTCCGTCAGCTTCTTCACCTCGTAGCCAGGGTCATCCTCATCCACAGATCTCTTGCTGATGTTCTTGTAGTACCTCTCCGCTTGTAGGTAAGAGTCACAGTTGCACGTACAGGACTAGGAAAGAAGGGACACATCAATAATGGGTATTAACAGATTACGGGCAGGGCAGGGCAGGGCAGGGCAGGGCAGGGCAGGGCAGGGTAGGGCAGGGTAGGGTAGGTTGTCTCTGCCCTTGTAGAAGGGATACCAAGAATAGACCTCAGGTGTTCAGCATGGCAAGTTTAACTCCTGCGCGATATCTCCGAGGATTGCCGATAGTGAGGGTAATGCAGGCTATAGCACTCCACTGTTTAGGTCAAGTGGATAGGGGTTAACGTCGCGCTCAAGATTATTGTACTTACATAGCGACCTGCATGCACTGCTTGTACAAATCAGCACTAATGCCGGTTTTAAAGAGATTTCATGCCGCAGTTTAACCGACCAGTCCTTGCTTTATCGCATTAATACCAAGCACGAGGCAGGGTAGGCAAATTCGCAAAAAACGCATTAATATTTTTCATTTACTTGCCTGTTAACATGTTTTGGTATAACGGTTTGGGATCGAACCACCAAACTTCCGCTCTCCAGACAGAACGCTATATCCACTACACCACCGTCTCCATTGTATAGGAATCTATCTACGTAAATGTAGCAGTGTTTTAGGTTATTAATAGTCAATGATAGAAAGCTGCATACTGAATTAACAGGTTCCACCCTGCAACAGGCACAGACCGACTCGGTCCAGTCCGGTGTTGGTGTGTAGTCATAGTCCAGGATGTAGTCATCTGGGCCGTCCCAGAACAGGACACTGGTGACCGCCTGACCATCACCTGCTGCAGCTCGGATAGATAGCTGAAACACACGGAGTCAGTGGGTGAGACATCAGTAGTAATGTTAGTGATACAAGGCTAAGGTTGGGCTACGACAGTGATGTAAAGTAAGGATTAAATCGCAAGTGATACATCTTTCAGCAGACATCTGAGTAATACTGATTAAATCCAATAACTGCTTGTCATCATAGTCTACATAAGAAGTTGCTTACAAAATCAATCACTGGTATAGTATAGTAAAGTATAGTATAGTATAGTATAGTATAGTATAGTATAGTATAGTATAGTATAGACCAGATTATATACATGACGCCTCGTTACAGCTAGAATATTGCTGACTGTTGAGTATAACAATAAACAAACAAAGAAGCAAATTTTGCCGATAGCTCCCTCGCACTCCCCGCAATTAACAAGGTCACAATATTTATTTTTCATAGATTGGGCTACAACAGCGATGTACAGTGAGAACAGATCGGAAAACTCAACATTGATAGACTAGACTATAAGGGTTAACTGTTTGTATGTGAATACCTTACACTCCCCCATCCCATTGACAAGGTCACAGTAACGTTTGCCTTTGCCATAGATTCGAAAACTTAATTTGGGTGGACTACGGACAAGATCTATGTGACAGTTTGTATCTTAATACCTCATACTCCCCGCAGTTTACAAGGTCAGCATCTCTGAAGTAGGTTCCAGAAAACATGGTGTCAGTCTTGGTGTCTCGGGAGAGTTTGATGTCCACTTTGCCGGACTCGGGATGGACGTTGGCTGATCTGTAGGTCAAGGTCAAGCTACGGTTGTTGCTGTCGTAGTTCCGGTCTGACTCCAGGTACTTCCATTCCGAGTCATCAAATGTGACCTTTCTGACAGGACATGGAGACATGTCTGGCACAGGGTGGTGTAGGAATGTGCCTGCAGACAGCAGAAAGTAAGTGCTTAAAATCAAGTAATTTGACAAAAGGTTTGAGCAACATTGTAGTGAATGGATGAGTGAACGATACATTCAGCAAAAAATACGACCATAGTGCTGTGGCTCGTAAATAATTGATACTAGAGAACACAACCTAATAGTTGGTCCCTGAAAAAGTAGGACAGTCACACAATGTAGGCACTCAAACATCACTTCAGAGAAAATACAAAAAAAGAAACTGGATGAGATAATACTATTTGTACAGATGGCTCATGTGTGATAAGCTTAGATACAGTGGACCTCCTCTTCCTCGGACGGCTCAAAATATTGACACAATCCATAAAGAACCCATTCCATCAATTAACCAAAATATATCACAGTGTACAATCCCACTTAATCTGATTGTAGCGTACGTGTCATCTATAACTTCAACCGTTTTGCATAACACTGTACACTGCATCAGAAAATAAAAAAACCCTTCTCTGCGCCTAAGTGTATGGGTTACCTGTGACGGTGTTGGCAGAGCTGCTCCAGCTGATGTCGTGAGTGAAGTCATGTCCGTCGATGACGAGGCCGGAGGTTGGGAGGGAGTTGTCATACAGGACTGGTGGAGAGTCTAATGTCGACTTGAGACCAGCAAAGTTCTCCGCCACGAGACGAACAAAGTAGGGAGTGTTGCCCTGAAAGAAAAAAATGTGAAAATTCAATATCTTCCAGGATGGGTCCGTAGACGTGTCAAAATCTACATCCAATTCTTGTAAATCACCAACCTGCATAGTGATGTCCATGAATTTATACGACGTGTAGTTGACATCAATCTCTATGGAATCTACGACAGTTTCTTCCGCCGAGTCTTTGTCACAGGAGGCTCTCTTCAGCAGGGCAGCGTGGTAGCAGCGGATCCCCGAGTCTTCATCACTGAAGTCTGTCCAGTAGGTCTGAAGACTCTCACTGCTCGCCGAGTAACTCAGTTTCTGGCGAATGGAACCATACATTTTAAACACCATACATATCCTTTGTGTTCATTGCCCAAAACTATGATTTATATAACCTAATCCATTTCTTCACGAAATAAAATATGATTATATAACCTTTTCTTAACCTTTGGGATTTTTCTTCCAAGAATCTATCTATTTCTAAACTCAGGCGAAAACCAAAATATTAAGTATTCAAGATCTGAAAAAACGGTAAGTATTATATGAACTATGTAATACATATATATGTTCAACACATGTGTCTTACATTTGCATATACATGTGCCATTTACAGACAAATACAGTTGTACATTTTGTTTGGGTACACTCATTATGCAATTTAGTCAACTAAAACGTGTTGCATACAGACAATGCAGCCATCATGACATTATTCTGACACTCAAAAAGCAGTCCAACACAAATCCAGATACAGTGAGACCTAGGCCACTTGCACAAAGCCATCTCAGCGCTAAGATGATCGTAACTCCAATACTTTAACATAGGCTTACGATAGATTTAGCGCTAAGATCGCTTTGTGAATGTGGTCCCTGCTGATCTTGATCGAAATGATCAGTCAGGATAGAGCCCGTTCGTACTCAATTGTCTGTTGTTTAATCATTGAGATATGAACTTGGGTAATCTGCCCCTCAGTCCAAATTCATGCAAATCTGTTAAAATACCATGTTTCCACGTTGTATCATATGCCTTCTCTAGGTCGAAAAACATTGATTGTTTGTGCAAGTGGGCTCATATTCAGAAAACCCTATACCCAGTTGAAGACTATGACACTGGCTTCAGCAGAATTTGCAATGGCACTAGGATTTTTTGTTACTACTCTGCTTGTCTCGAACTACTGATTATTCGACATATATCGGTTGCTCTAAAGACCCACGAGGAATCACCGTGTTTGCATGTGTTATGAGGTATATATCACGAGGAAGCATTGAATGAAGTGGGAGTTGGACCCCTGTCACATACCATGTCATTATAGGGCCCTGTTCTGATCCTGCCTTTGACTGGAGGTGTGACGTCCACATGGAACATGCGACTAGTCACGTTGCACTCTCCCGCCTTGTCAGCACCTGGCGTAGGGAGCACATTCATGATACGAAACGCAGGGAAGTCGCAAAATAAGGGATAAAGATTTTCACAAATGCCTCTGACACAGTTTAACCACATTTTGATATCCGTATCTAGCTAGAGATGCATGGGATATCACTAATTGGAATTAAATTACAGGTTTTTGTGGCATGAGATGAGTAGGACTTCAGAAAACAATACGTACATCTAGGTTGATAAAAAGGCAAATATATCAACAAAACACAGGTATATTAATGTTGAAATATAGTTCCTCAGTCAAAATAAAAAAAACAACAACAATGATTTAGACCTCAGTGAGTTTAAGATACATCTGTTTTTTGTTTGTTTTTTATTTTAACGCCGCACTCAGCAATATCCAAGCTATATGACGGCGGTCGGTAAATAATCGAGTCTGGATCAGACAGCCAGTGATTGATATCATGAGCATCGATCTATGTAATTGGGATACGATGACATCTGTCAACACAGCAAGCCTGACCACCCGATCCCGTTAGTCGCCTCTTACGACAAGCGTGGGTTGCTGAAGGCCTATTCTAACCTGGCTCGTCACGCGTTAAGATATATGTGAATTACAACCCAATCCCAAGAAAACGTGCTAAAAGACGGTAACGTATTTAAACAACACATACCTTTCGACAATTATGAGTCATTAGCTTTAAACACGTGTGCATCACTCTGTACTACGTCATTATTGACGGTGGTCGAGTGATGCACATAAAGCGGTTCTTCTCAATCTAACGTACCGATACCCCAAGCATAGTAGACTCCATTCTGTTCCAGAGACAGATTTTCAAACTTCGTAAATGTGTTCTTTCCGACATTTTGTAGATCCACAATGTTGAAGATACCTTGTCGCTCATCGTCAGTGATGGAGCCTCTTTCAGTCTGAAACATACCGCCAACATTAGCGTCCTCCGAATCGTACACCACGCAGGGATTTTGCAGCAGAAACTGCATTACATATACGTAGTATTGGTTTGCGAGGGTTATCTCTACTCACAAACTGTCCACATCTATAGTTGTCCGCCTCCGTGTTGTTGGACAGGCCCACGTAGTACATCATCATGCCAATCCTGGATTCGAACCCGTCCCACGCTACATCTATGTAGGTGTCAGTGTTGACAAATTCCTTCATGTCGATGAGACCGGCTGAAACACAAGGCGAAGTGGTGTTCAGTAACGTGGATCGATACATTCACCCATTCATGACAATGTTTCATCAACAAATCCGGCATAAGCAGCACATAGATCGTACATGCAGTGTCTGGAGTTTCATTTTCATTTCTTTTAAAAGTAAGTCATTCGGTTTTATGTCCTTACAGTGAGTCACCAATTAGAGCCCAATGTGATTTAAATACTTGTTTTGTACGTCTGCTGAATATAGGAATACATTGTAAATTGTGATTAGGAACTAATCCTAAGTCGGACATGTTTACCTCTAATGTTCTTAGCGCTGTGTTTAAATCCTAAAAGGAAACGGAAGGTTTGGTGTTTCATCTTTTTATCACTTTAAACAAATTTAAAGTGTAATTAATGATCTAATGAAAAATGTCTACTTTAGTGTTTAAAATACAGGGTAACTACATGTGAATGTTACGCAGGCTTTGTAGCATAGAGATATATAATATTTGTTTCTACAAGTCCTAGAAAAGTGAAGGTCTCACCGGAGACTCCTCCATCAAAGCCAACAGAGAAGCCATTGGACGTGACGTCAGTCCTAGACCCGGAGCGGCTGTGTGCTCTCACAGTGAAGTAATACATTGCCGTGATTGGGGTGAGGTCAAGGTCGTAGAAGGTCACAGTCTTGTTAAGGCCAACGTTGACAAACGCTACAACGTTGTCCCGTGTTTTGGGGAAACGGCGGTCAGTTCCAAGGGCAACCTCGTAGAAAGCGACTTCTTGGTTAGAAGATTTCTCTTTATCCTCATCGAGAACGTTCTCTACCAAAAGGAAAACACCGTTGTTTCAAAACAATACCTAGAACGCGCTTCTATGATCATAAGAAACCTCTGCTAAAAGTGCAGGCCATTTTACCATTCCGATCATATCATAATCTTGTGTTTATGGATTCCAATCAAATACTAGTATTGATGCTGTTGATGTTCGCAAAAAACGGGAAGTATTCTGCCCAACGTGCAACTCATTTGTTCTGCTGAACAAACACAGAAATGGAGTAGTTTACCTAACTTTGGTCACTTCTTATTTGGAAAACTCTTCATGAAATCTTTATGCACATATCTCAATATGAAACAGATGAGGGGGTTTCACTGGTCTCTTATATTTCTAGCTCAAGTGAGTAAATCAGCGAACTGGCTATTTGGCCATTATTGAACAATATCAGATCATCGATGTTCCTGAAGCTTAAGTTAAAAGTCTTGGCTAAATTTCCTTGTTTTGATTTTGCCAATAAGAGCAGAAATTCCGGTTCGTATGCCTAAATTGTGAGGAACACAGTTATACCCATGCGGATGCTCACTTCGTGCCTGGTGTCACATATCATGTTCTCAGTATATTTCAGATACAGAGACAGGAAAAATGGATTTATACTTAAAAGTATACAACTTTTTTGTATATTTCTGATCATCATTTGACTATATGTCATCATACACAACTTCTTAGCAAATAGGTGATCTAAAGTCAACATTTTATTCTTAAATATGATCTAACCAGCTTTTATTCCTGTTGACACTTCGTCAGCGTTGTCATCGCTGCCAAACTTGTCCCAGTTGGCGCTGACTTTACTTTTGGTTCGGAGGAACTCAAGGTCAAATCCCACGACATCTCCATCATTGACCTGTCCAGGCACCAGGGGGTCATCCTCGATGGTGATGCCGTTCGACCTGATGGTGTAGGTGTAGTCCATGGCGTTGGTCATCCGTAGGTACTGGTAGTAGCGTTCCATGTTCTGCATGCTCAGCTGGTCGTTGACGCCATGAGTTCTTCCTGGAATTGCAGGAAGCATTAGTTCCAGTAAAATAAAAGCTGAATCATCTCAACATATATAAAAATGATAAAAAACATTAAGCCCCTTTTCAATCGACTTCTCCATCTCTTCACCCATTTTTTTAAGAATGCGAAATAAAGTTATTATTACTTTCATCTGATGAGTAATGTCCTAAATGAAAAAGTTTCATCTCGACCACCAATCATATATTTTGGAAATAAATCAGTCAAAAGAAAACCAAAAGAATACACGTGATCAATGCCCACCTTCTGTATTGAAATACTCCTGGACCCTCAGACCGTCAGCCCTTTGTATTGCCCACTCATACTTGACCACTGGACACGGGTCACCTGACACGTCCCACTTGGCCCCCATTCGGGACAGACTTGTCTGGAAGTCACTGTAGAGAAACAAGGTCAACTACAAATTAGACACTGAATTATCTTTGCATATGAAGATGATGATATTACCTGACACTTGGCGTTTTCTCAGTGTATCTTGTGGATCTGAATTGTTGGTATCATGCTTTGAAACAGACATTCATGAAGCTGTGTTCACAGACAATACTCACAGGTCTCCATCGTGACTGTCGCCATCCCAGATTCCAACATGAGTGAGCGGCTCCAAGCCCTGACTGAGGTAGGACATGTAGATACCATTGGACGTGGATATTGTGCTGAGACCAGCTCCATTGGTAGCTTTCACTGTCACAAATATCTGTAATTTGAAATTCATCATTGGATGCGGTGTGTGTGCCTAGTAAATGGAAACTTAGATTCCACTGTTAAGCTTATAGAAGTGATGGTGGGAATACACTACCCATCTTGTGGGCATGACACAAACTACATATACAACTCAGGGATATACCTTTTGCTCTATTATACACCAAACGAATTGTGTATATTAGTATGAACAAAATTTCTCATTGTAGTGTGTGTTATTCCTGCTGTATGACGGCGGTCCTGTACGTAATCGAGTCTGGACCAGACAATCCAGTGATTGATATTACACGCAACGCTCAGCGCCGTCGGGATACGGTGACACACCATCATCCAAGTCATCAATCCTGCCCACCTGATACATTTGGTCACCCCTTGCGACAAACATAAGTTGGGGAAGTATTCTAACCCGGAGTCCTCATGGAGAATTCAAAATATAGGGTTACATTTTTGACTTCACGGTGTTTCAACATATGCACTATGTTCGGCTATAAACTATTCATGTACTCGCAGACACTGAGTTTAGAGTCAGTTATGATTTATAAAATGTATTGGAAAAACAGTTAGATATGTATCAGCTCTAAAGAGACAATATGTGCACACTCAGCATTCACAAGTCATGTCTCATCTCACCTGTCTCACTCCCTTTAGTATCAGGCCCGTTACTGACAGGTATCTCTTTGTGACGTCATCAGTCTCAAAGAACCCCCTCAGCTGTCCCCCTCCAGCTGAAGTGCCAACAGCTATCTCGTATCTGGAGAAGCCCAAACCGTCAAAATCAGAGGCAACAGTAAGGGTAAAAAATATGTAGCGTATGCACTAAGGTCTTTGGGTTTCTTCATACTTTAGTGAGTGAGTGAGTGTGTATGGTTTTACGCTGTTTTAGCAAAATTACAGCAATATCACGGCGGGGGACACCAGATATGGGCTTCACACATTGTACGAATGTCGGGAATCGAACCCGGGTCTTCGGCGTGACGAGCGAAGGCTTTAACCACTGGTTACCCGACCACTGCATTCAGTGTCGTCATATGCTTGAATTATTGTTCACAACTACACTGACCCTACTGACCCACTCTATTATATAACGCTTGGGCACTACATCTACATGCCGTCACATAACTGAATAAAAGCCACAAAACCCTTTCCATAATCCTAAGAATTTTTTGATAAAATTGCAAAGTCCATTGTACGATTCCGACTATATCATGCTGATTATGATGGCAGGAGTTCGCGAAAAGGTGAGCGAATCCTGACCCACCGGTGGCACTGTCCAGAGTTCAAAATAATCTTGAATAATATATGTAATGTTTAACGCGGCACTAAACCCATCAATTCATTTCCGCACGCTTAAACAATACATGAAAACGCCGTAGTACGACTCAAATACTGGTCCACACCACTCGATCATTTATTAACAATTTGACCATGCTAAATGTGTATCCTGTCAGATATTGCAATATATCTGATTCAGAACATATTTAATGACTGTCATCATGACGTACTTGACAATCTCCGTCTCGTCATCAGCGAAAGTCTGCCAGGCCACGTTGACAGTGGACAGAGACTCCTGGCACACCGCGTCTATAGCCAGGCAGTCTGTGGACATACAGTTGTGAAGGCTGTAGTAATGTTACACATAGTGTACACGATAGTAATGTAACACAGTGTAGGATGTAGTAATGTAACACATAGTGTAGAATGTAGTAATGTAACACATAGTGTAGGATGTAGTAAAGTTACACATAGTGTAGGATATGGTAATGTTACACATATTGTAGAATGTAACAATGTAACACGTAGTATAGTATGTGGTAATGTAACACATAGCGTAGGGTGTAGTAATGTAACACATAGTGTAGGATGTAGTAATGTAACACATAGTGTAGGATATGGTAATGTTACACATATTGTAGAATGTAGCAATGTAACACATAGTATAGGATGTAGTCATGTAACACATAGTGTAGGATATGGTAATGTTACACATATTGTAGAATGTAGCAATGTAACACGTAGTATAGGATGTAGTATTGTAACATATAGTGTAGGATATGGTAATGTTACACATATTGTAGAATGGAGTTTTGTTACACATAGTGTAGGATGTAGTAAAGTTACACATAGTATAGGATGTAGTAATGTAACATATAGTGTAGGGTGTAGTAATGTAACACATAGTGTAGGATGTAGTTATGTAACACTTAGTGCAGGATGTAGTTATGTAACACATAGTGTAGGATGTAGTAATGTAACACATAGTGCAGGATGTTGTTATGTAACTCATAGTGAAGGATGTAGTAATGTAACGCATAGTGTAGGATGTAGTAATGTAACACATAGTGTAGGATGTAGTAATGTAACACAGTGCAGGATGTTGTTATGTAACTCATAGTGAAGGATGTAGTAATGTAACGCATAGTGTATGATGTAGTAATGTAACACATAGTGTAGGAGGTAGTAATGTAACAGATAGTGTAGGATGTTGTAATGTAACTCATAGTTTAGGATGTACTTATGTAACATATAGTGTGGGATGTAGTAATAAAGCACATAGTGTAGGATGTAGTAATGTAACACGTAGTATAGGATGTAGTAATGTAACACCTAGCGTAGGATGTAGTAATATAGCACACAGTGCAGGATGTAGTAATGTAACACCTAGCGTAGGATGTAGTAATGTAACACCTAGCTGTGGATGTAGTAATGTAACACATAGTGTAGGATGTCGTAATGTAACACCTAGCGTAGGATGTAGTAATGTAGCACATAGTGTAGGATGTAGTAATGTAACACCTAGCATAGGATGTAGTAATGTAACAAATAGTGTAGGATGTAGTAATGTAACACCTAGCGTAGGATGTAGTAATGTAGCACATAGCATAGGATGTCGTAATGTAACACCTAGCGTAGGATGTAGTAATGTAACACCTAGTGTAGGATGTAGTAATGTTGCACATAGCATAGGATGTCGTAATGTAACACCTAGCGTAGGATGTACTAATGTAACACATAGTGTAGGAGGTACTAATGTTACACCTAGCGTAGGATGTACTAATGTAACACATAGTGTAGGAGGTACTAATGTAACACATAGTGTAGGAGGTACTAATGTAACACATAGTGTAGGAGGTACTAATTGTTCACCTAGCGTAGGATGTACTAATGTAACACATAGTGTAGGAGGTACTAATGTAACACATAGTGTAGGAGGTACTAATGTAACACATAGTGTAGAATGTAGTATTGTAACACATACACTCATAGTGTAGGTTGAGTGATGTACATATAACTAAAGACAACTAATCGCGTGAATGGAAAGTATTTACTTGGGATCGTTCACTTTTATGCAACTCTTGCAGAACAAAATTCAGTATCAACAAAACTGAAATGGAACTATCTTCTATTCCATTTGTTCAAACGTAGAGGTTATTTATTTATAAACCTGGCAAATAACATCTTTAAAATAGGCTCGGTTCATGACATGAGCAATGCATCGAAATATGTTTATGTGGCAAAAAGACTGGCATCAATCACCTGTGCAACCAGGGATACCTTTGTGATCGTTTGTATGATTATTCTTGCATACAGGTAACTGCTCTACTTACACAGGTAAACGAAAACCAATCTCTGCATTGGGCATGTCCACTGTTACTCAGAACCAGTAAAATAATCACATACATGATGGGCCGTCATGCTACAATGTATATCTATGTAGAAATAGATTAATGACATAATGGTGGTGCCAACCTTCTTGTGTGTCACACTTGTAGGTGTTGAGTTTCTCGGTGATGATCTCGTCGGTGACGTTGATGATGTAGACAGACTTCAACTCCACCACAGTGCCCGGCGATGGGGGTGTGGTGTCCACGTTGATGGCGTTTGAGATGCTAGACGACGTCATTCCTACTTGGTTGATGGCCTTGACCTTGGCATAGTATCTCTGACCATGGGCCACCTTATCAGCTAAGCCTAAGTATGAAAATGTTTACACTTCATAACCAGCTGTTGTTTTCTTCATCACATTATGTATTATTATATCTGATTTCTTTTCTTTAACAAAAATATGAAGGATAATTCTAGAGCACAATAATAATTCTTGCATGGAGTATCGGAAAGGATCTTAGAATGTTGAGATAAACAGGCAAGTTATTACAGGAATTGAACATAGTTTAGACAAAAGGTTCTCCATTCTGTACCTGAGACTAGATATTTGGCAGCATTTCCCGGCAGTTTGACAGGTGCTATGACGTCCTCCAGCCCCTCATGGGAGCCAACAGCGAACTCAAACTCTACAACCTGACTCTCGGCATCGTAGAACCCTGTCCATGTGCACTCCACGGCAGATCTCGGCTGTAAACGTGTATGGCAAGAATATAACATCAGCCAGACATGGCAATGGACAAAAAGAAACATCAGCTCATGACAGTTCACAGTGGCTCGTAATGTAAAATAGTACATATATTTATATAACCAATACAAAATAAGTGTCCCACCAGGCGAAAGGGGACCCTGTGGGGCTAGGATGCCATTGTGCTGTGACGTCAACTTATTTCAATGCACATCACTATCTGTGTGGACTGTACAAAATATCATATTTTTCTCTCGTTTGTTCGTTATGCAATAAAAACATTACAAAACCTTTCAGCATACATACCTGCTTTCAATTCATCAGACATTATGTAAAAAAAATTTTTTCCATAAACAATTATAAGTAAGAAAATGTGTCGAAATGTTTGATGTCATGTGTCTTTGAATAAATATGAAATGTAGCTTGTGAACTGTATTTTTGTGTGCAGAAGATGCTGTAGTTTTAAAATATAATTAAAAGTTAAAATGTGATTTTTCACCAATAAGGTCAATTATCAGGTCAATTAGTCAAATGTGTTGTATGTTAACTTTGTCAGGTCAAGTTGACATTGTTGAAAGTCGGGAACACCTAAATTGAGAGTGAGTGAGTGAGTGAGTGAGTGAGTGAGAGAGTTAGTGAGTGAGCTACCATGTTTAAATAATCAAGTCAGAGTCTGATCACCCATTTCAGTATGAGGTATTTAGTTTGTGGCGTACTCTGACCAGGATTTCGCACAGGAGATTGACCCTAAGGTCATAGGTAATACCTGAATGAAGCCTGGACATGTCAACACCCCCTCTGTTGGTGATGAGGTGTCCACCACAAGATAAGGGGAGATAATGCTAGCAGACAACCCAAGTTCATTTTCGGCTGTCAGAGTCAGAATGTTTGGTTTTCCTGAAACATATATTTGATACAATTGTTCTACTTTTTCAACATTTGTAATTCAAGTCAGCATCGAAGATATTGAACAAATACACAACAAAAAAACAACATTCGACACCGATAAAAATACTCCTCGTGTCCGATCAAAGGAGACGTCAGTGTTATGATTTCTGTTTATTTTATATATCCTCTTATTGGAACGCCATCAATAACTCATACTGCATTGGTTTCAGCATCATACAGTCAGTACGTTGTATCTCTACTCGCAAAGTATATTCTCGGTCTCAATTAGTCTCATAAGTTTCTAATTTCATAATTCATTAGTTTATTCTTCATCACTGCCAGTTCTTACCGTCAGTTGTGGGTTTGATGCCAGTGGGTAGCGCCCCCTCGCCGGTCAGCAGGATCTCCACGTCAGTCCGGGGCTGGACATCCTCCCCGTGGGGGTAGGTCCCCACAGAGTAGTACATCTTCTTGACTGGACTCTCACTGTCTGCAGCCCTCCAGGAGGAGGAGATGGAGTCCACCTCAGTCTGGTACAGTGTCGTGGTAGGGGTCAGTCTGCTCTGGTTGTTCTCAGGACCATAGCTGCCAGGGAAACATGGACAATGTTTAGTTGACGTACATAGCTTTTGTGAGGGGTTGCTCTGGTTGTTCTCAGAACTATAGCTGCGAGGGAAACAGTGACAATGTTTAGTTGACGTATATAGCGTTTGAGACCAGATTGATATGGTTGTTCTCAAAATTATAGCTGCGAGGGAAACATGGACAATGTTTAGTTGACGTATATAGCGTTTGAGACCAGATTGATATGGTTGTTCTCAAAATTATAGCTGCGAGGGAAACATGGACAATGTTTAGTTAACGTATATAGCGTTTGAGACAAGGTCGATATGGTTGTTCTCTGAGCCATTATTCAATTACACCACACACATTGCTGACCGACAATGGCTGATTAACGATGCATGATGTAAGTCTAACTATTTAACTATCACACTGCAACTTGTCAACTTGTATTTTATGTAAGGAAAATATTCGTCATTTGTATCAGTCTGACTGCATCACGTATTCAATACAAGGAAACGGAGGTTGTTGGGCATCCCCAAGAAACATACATACCGAATAATTATTGCATATATTGATATTTACCTTTCGATGTGAATGTCAGGAGGAGTAATATCAACAGTAAACCCATCTGAAGTAGATTCCAGGATGTTGCCTGCGTTGGTGATGCCCCGGACTGTGGTGTAGTATGTCGTGCCGGACGACAGCGGTAGAACAGCCTGGCCAAACCCCATGCTGGAGATACCTGGACAATATATAGTTAAGTATTTGTAACAGGGACTTCTTGAATAATATACACATTTTAAAAACAAACTCAATAGTACTTGAGCATGTGTATATTCCAAAATATTCTTTAAAATCACATTATGTTTCGGCCGCTGCAATCATGTTAAATCATTTTGTAAGGTATCGAGAAACATGTCAGTAAAGAAGAATGCATGTTGTTATATGGCAGAAGATATTATACGTTTATTTGTTGTGATTGTCAGTGGCAGCACATGATTGAAGCGGTGATACAATATCGAGTGCTATTGTGGCCAGATTTTAAAAGGAAGTGTGATTAGAGTTACCAAACTTTGCACGCATGATCGCCCGAGAAGTCGCGTCGTGTAACTGTACCTTTACAAGAACGAGGTCGCTTTGAAGCCTTTAACGACCTGGATTGTGGATTATCTACTTGGATTAGACACCCAACTGAAAACACCGAATCCCTACCAACTACCAAAACAATTCCGGATTCAATAACAGAGACAGCGACACATTCTGAACACTCCTTGGTGCACTCACATTAATTCTGGGACGCGTAACTCATTCCTGCTGCCACCTAATTGACCCATTGTATTGGCCTATGTGATTGTAAACCTAAAACTGTGCGCTTCAATACAACTTGTTGATTTATTTATTTGTGTTGTCATTTTCTCATTTCACAATTTACTTCCGTATTCCAATTCCAATTTCTCAGTTTCAATGTGGGAATCACCTCAATGAATCATTTTGAAGATAAGAATTCAAAACCTTTTGGTGTCTGCTGATGTTCGACCTACCATTTCCAGGAACATTGGTCTCTGATTCTTCATGTATGAGACCCGCCATGATGAACGGTTGCACTTCCTCGCCACCAGGTGTCGTGCCTACCGCCCAGTCATAGTACGTCACACCGTGCTCGTGGCTCTCAAACCCGTCAAACTGTACAGTCACAACTCCCGCGTCCTTCTGGTAGTCCATGTCGCTACCGATGCCGATGAAGTTGTCTCTCTCGGTTGTGTCAGCGCCGTCGATGACAATACCTTGGGATAGAGATTCATTTTAGTTTTCGTATATGAAGAAATGCCAAACTTGTGTAATTCTTTTTCTGATCGATAGTGGCGACGATGACGTTAACGATGATGACGATAACTACAACGAAGCAGATGACCAATTACCCAAATGAATATACATACCTGCCTTGTCCTGGTCAACCACCCGCATTGGGTTTGATGTGATGACGTCACTGGTCAGACCAGCTCCATTGCTCGCCTTCACAGACACAAAGTAAACTGGGGTCATCGTGTCAAGGTCGGTCACGGTCAACGTCAACTCGTCCATGTATTTGTCTCTGTCAGAACCAAAGTCCTTCCAGTTTAGGACATCAGTTCCGCATGAAAATATTGTTTTGTAAAATAAACGAACCAATATTTGTTTGTTTGTTGTTTAGCGTCGCACTCAATTTTCCAGCTATATGACGGCGGTCTGTAAATAATCCAGTCTGGAGCAGACAATCAAGTGAGTGCAATGTAATCATGAGCATCGATCAACGCAATTGGAATACGATGACATGCATCAATCAAGTTTTCGAGCCTGACCACCCGATCTCGTCAGTCGCCTCTTACGACAAACATAGTCGCATCTTGCATGGATTGCTGAAGATCTATTCTAACCTGGAGCTTCACGGGTACAAACCAATGTCTGATATATACTTCTCAAAAGAAGTAAATGGACCATGATTATTTCATATTACTATTATTGCCATTACAGATGAACTATAACAGTATGAAAGTATCGGGTCTTTGAAATGACAGATTAACTGTAGTAATATGAAAGAATCGGGGGTCCTTAATTTCTTTTGAGCAGCATACATCTGACATTGGTTCGTTAAAATTGGTTAGCAAAGTTATGTTCGGATAGATTATGATGACAACATTGTGTTCTTCATAGTTGGGGAATACAAACCTTGAGTGGTTCCAATGGCCACCATGTACGACTTGATGCCACTCTCACTGTCCTTGGCAAACCAGGTGGCCTTGATACCGCTAGTATCAGACTGTGTAACGTAACCGTCAATTAACTCTTCGTCATTGCCAGAGAAAATGCCAACGTCGACCCATTTCATCTGAAACGAAGAAGGTTGGTGAACCTTAGAACATGAATCTGAGGAAGTTTACGGGAAACCTATTTGAGTGATGGTACACCTACTGTCAGATTCGGTGACGGTAACCAAACTCTTCAGGCTTAGCTGAAAGTCAGATCATAGGTACGCGTCCCTTATCAATGCTAGGATCGGTTTGTCGATATATTATGAGCATTGGTCGGTCATGACCAAGCCCGACAGGTTTTATGTAAGCTGCAAACGTCTTTGAATTTTGTCGCACACTAAGATTCCACATAACGAATAATAAAATACTGTTTTAAACATTAAACATTAATATATTTAATTATACTGCTGCCATTAGTTTATGGTCTGTAGGATCGGGGCTGATGGCTACTGCATTACTTTGTCACACTGAATATCCCGTTCCATGGCTACAATGTGGCTCTGGCGTGTTTATATAGAGGAAATTATCAGAGTGTTCATGTCATAGTATGTTTACGACACGAGTGTCTAAATTCCGGTATTAGCCGAGCGAGAGAATAATGTTCTTTTTTTACCGGAGAAGATGTCTACATACAGAAACGAATATTAGTATTTACCTATAAGGACAACAAGTCGCACCAGCAGCGGAACCATAATTTCTCGTGTGACGTCATTCCGACTTCACGTCACAATAAGATTCGAATGACGTCAACAAAAAGCCGTCCGGATGACGGAAACAATACACTGTTTTCTTGACCCTTATATGACCCTAGGACACATGTGATTTTTACGAACTGATATGTTTTTAGGTTATAAATTGAAATACTGCTGAAAGCTGAGTAAACTCACACTCACTCATTCTAAGGTACCGAGGACTAAGTTATATAAAAAACTTTACTCTTCATGCAGAAGAGTCGACTACCCTCATTAGTAGATTACGTGAAGACCATTGAATAACAAATACTGAACAATTGCTCAAGTATGTCCGGAGTATAACGTTTTCTTGCACATTTAAAATAAGACACTTCCGTATGTAGGTTATATTTCTTACCTTAGGTGGTGTCTTATCAACAAGCACACCGTTTGTGTCGTAGATGGCGACGGCCCCGGCTCTGTTGACGGCCCCGACTCTCACACTGTACTGAGCGCCTGGTCGGAGACTTAAGCCAGACTTCATGACACTGGTGCTGCCTGGGTCGCTGGTGATCTCCCAACCTTCTGAGCCTGCAACAGTCAGGAAATTTAGCCACGAACATGTATTTTCAAATTATTTATCATGATGTCCCGTTATGAAAATATGAGTCATGGACCATTTAGTGATCTAATGCACCGCAATTTTATGCGCAGATTTACGGCCCTTAGCCGTGTCATGATCCGCTGGTCGTAGGCTCGAATGGATACGTAGGTCCGTCAGCGCCATAACCGTGCTTGTGGTTACATTTGTTTTCCTCAACCATTAAGTTTACAAATCGCGATAATACTAAAATATTGTTTACGCCGATTCTCTCACTTACAAATAGCCCTTAAATCGTCATCACGATTTCGATGTAAATATTTTCAGCATGAGACACCTTTTGAAAGGCCCTTGAACGTATCCATGTCAAAAACGGTTGTGTTAAAGTTATGTAACAAGATCACTAACCCGGGTAGATTTGAAGTTTTGCCCCATGGAAAAGCTCATACACCTGGTATTTGAAATGGTCCAACCCAGATTCGTCATCTTTAAACTTGAAGTTAGCTTCAACAGTAGTGCCAGATATCTGCGAGGAGATAACATGACATATATAATTAACAAAAAATGGGTGATGTTAAAGCCATTTCGCAGCAGCCTCCACTGTACCCACTGTGGTACTGGCCGTGCAAACCACAGGTAGATAACATTTTATGATAGGACAGAGCCATTGGTATATTCGCACCAGTATCTCTGTTCAAACTAACCGACACGAGAAATTTATATTTCAACATACACATAGAGAATTTCACCCGAGCGTCTTTTGATATCAAATATATCAACACGAGTTAATAAAAACGGAAAAATTCCGAGGCTTGCCGAGTTATTTTGCCAAGAGATTCTATTCATCATCCAACATCATTCTTTCAACTTTTTCAATTTGTAGACAGTAATTAGCAGTGTCTTCAGTGTAAAATGTACTGTAACAGCTTCAGTAGCAGAGCCATTGGTGATGTCATTTGATTGTGACGTCATGGTAACCAGTGACGTCACAATGGTCTGCAAAGCACTGTGATGTAATTTCATCTTCTGTGGGATCCAGTTTTGGATGATAACAACGAATCAACGATGGCACCATGTGTTCCCGAAACTCAATATATTTCGTGGTGTGAGTATAGATGTTACTGGGAAACACTCAACAACCCTCCATGATTTAAGGAGTATTCCAAAACAATATATACCAAAAATGAGATTACGTGGTACAGTTGTGTACAGTCTCATCCATTTCCAGTTGTAAAATATATTCCTTAGCTAAATTAATTCCAGCTTGTACAGTTTCAATTAAAACACTCAGTTAAGTATGTAGTTGTCATGACAAGGATGTGTTTGTTTGTTTCTTGTTTTACGCCGCACTCAGCAATATTCCAGCTATATGGCGACGGTCTGGAAATAATCGAGTCTGGAACAGACAATCCAGTGATTGATATCATGAGCATCGGTCCACGCAATTGGGATCGATGACATGCTTCAACCAAGTCTGCGAGCCTTACCACCCGATCCCGTTAGTCGTCTCCTACGACAGGCATAGTCTTCTATTACGGTCATGAGTGCTGAGGTAGGGGGTACACACATAATAACAACAATAACCGCGAAGATCCGGGCTAGAGTAGGTCTTCAGCAGCCCATGATTGTCGTAAAAGGGGACTATGCGGCGTTAAACAACAAAAACCCCAAACAATACATGATAACAATAATAGGAAATCAAGTGCTTGCAATGTAATCATGAATATCGATTCACACAATTGGGATACGATGACATGCATCAACCAAGTCGCCAGCCTGACCACCCGATCCCGTTAGTCGCCTCTTGCGACATACATAGTTGTCTTTTACGGCAACCATGAGTTGCTGAAGACCTTATCTACCCCGGATCTTCACGGGTCTGTGGAGGACAGACAAATCAAAATGTGAGACTATCTGTAATCCGAGTAGCGGAGAATTTCAAGAAAAGCGGAGACAACACATGACATCCAATGCATGCACCGTGATTGGGGTTAGTTAAAACCCATCTGGGTCTCCGCATCTTTGACATCTGAAGATCCAGACCACACCATTGGTGTCAAAAATAATGAAAGGTAGATACATCTATAGTTGAATGTTTGCTTAATGCGTCAGTTTTTATTATACAATGGGACAGTAAACGGTTGAATGTTTGCTTAATGCGTCAGTTTTCATTATACAATGGGACAGTAAACGGTTGAATGTTTGCTAAATGCGTCAGTTTTCATTATACAATGGGACAGTAAACGGTTGACAATTTGCTAAATGCGTCAGTTTTCATAATACAATGGGACAGTAAGTGGTTGAAGTTTGCCAAATGCATCAGTTTTCATTACCGGTGGCATCCCGCCACAGCCTCACCTGGAACTCCGCATCTTTGTTCTGTTCTCGTCCATCACCTAGGAACACCATCCTGGGCGGAGTGAGATCCACTACAAACCCATCTGTTGTCTGTTCTACAGTCCCCAGGGCGTTGTTGATGGTTTTCAGCTTCGTCTTGACAACGTCCTGATGGTTCAGGTGAAAGTTGTGCCACTCGATCTGGCTGACGTCTTTGCCCAGAGTCTTCCAGTCCTTTACTACCTCAAAGTCAGGAGACAACCCTCTGGAAAACAGAACATGTGGTATGGCACCATGTTCATCCAGACAGTGTGTTATCATTCCCAGCTCAGGAATCTAAGTTCAGATATTTGCAGAATCACTGATACTGAGTGATATCCTCATCGTGACAATTATTGACTGAGACTTTTAATTGAATAAAGCCTCACCAGCTTTCTGTTAACATATTTCAAACACTCTGTATATCTATTCTTCAGTTTTTCATTACTGCCTCATGTATAAATACTGTTCGTCATTGCTAAAAACATACAAATCAATCCATGATCTTAAAATGTAGTCAGTGTAGGATAACATATCACGACTGTTTCCTCAGTGATTTCTCTCCCACTTACTTTGCTCTGAGTATCTGTACTGCATACTCTCTGATGTCTGACTCGGGTTCACCATAGTTCCTCAGTGATTCTCTCCCACTTACTTTGCTCCGAGTACCTGTACTGCATATTCGGGGCCAGTATAGTTCCTCGGTGTCCTCACCACCCCACCCGTAGACACAGTCACTTACTTTGCTCTGAGTACCAGTACTGCATACTCCCTGATGTCTGACTCGGACTCACTGTGGTTCCTCGGTGATTTCCCTCCCACTTACTTTGCTCTGAGTACCAGTACTGCATATTCCCTGATGTCTGACTCGGGGTCACTATAGTTCCTCAGTGGTTTACTTCCCACTTACTTTGCTCTGAGTACCTGTATCGCATATTCTCTGATGTCTGACTCGGACTCACTGTGGTTCCTCAGTGATTTCCCTCCCACTTACTTTGCTCTGAGTACCTGTACAGCATATTCTCTGATGTCTGACTCGGGGTCACTATAGTTCCTCAGTGATTTGCATTTCATAAGAACATGTTTGAGTCACTGTAGCATTATATATAGCAAATGTTTCCTCAGTGATTTACTTCCCTCTTACTTTGCTCTGAGTATCTGTACTGCATATTCTCTGATGTCAGACTCGGGGTCACTGTGGTTCCTCCACTGGGTTCCAACTGTGGCAACGTGGGTACTGAACTCAACGTCGTCAAAGCCGTCCTGTATACCGTCAACAACTTCACCCGGCACCGGCGGACTCAGATCCACGATAACTGAAAAGGGACGGAATGTAGACTTAAACATAACATTATATGAAACATTTGAGAATAGTGAGTGAGATTTGTGCCACTTCCATAAGTATTTCAGAATATCTTGTTGAGATGCTGGCGGAACCCCATGGTAACAGGACGTGAATGTTTAACTTTTTTTTGTAGTTTAACGCCGCAATATAGCAACTATGTGACGGCGGTCTGTAAATAATCGAATCTGGACCAGATTATCAAGTGACTGACATTGATCAACACAACTGGAATACGATCAACCATGTCAACGAGCTAGACCACCTGATGCCGTTCTGACCACAAGCATCGGTTGCTCAAAATAAATTTTAACCACGATATTCACGGAAATTAGCATTCATGCCATCATAAACAGTATTCAGTACTCAGGCGTGTAAGGTAAATGTTTGAGGAAAGTCTGATGCAGGTTGTAAAACCAATGATGACAAACCAAGGATCGTAATCGAGTCGAGTCGCCCTGCGGATCCTGGCCGTTGTGAGGCAACAACGGAAAGGTTTGAGGAACAAAGGAAATAGAAAAGAATTAGAAAAGAAGTGAATGAGTACTTGTGAATGTGAAAGTGAATGCCTGAACATTGCATTTGTCGAACAAATATTCCAGCTGCTCCAGTCTTTGGTGTTTACATTTTCGCAATTTTTGAGATACAATCGATCATGCTCTTCTACCAAGATTTCGAAGAGCGTCATACGACTCTTGCTCAGAAGTTGTTTGATCAAGGTTACAACATTCAAGACGTTTTATGGTTGAATGTTTTATGTTGTGGACATGTCGAAATTTTACGCATCAGTGACCAAAATTGCCCGATGCAATTCCCTATTTTGACTTGTACCATATGTTCCCGTGTTTTTAAGGTGAACAATTGACCTTCCTTTGCATGTGTGTGTCACAGGTGCCACCAGCAGGGCAGGATACGCTCCCTTTTCATAAACACCTGGTATCATTACTTTTTGATAGTGATTCATAAACACATGCTTATTAAAATGGTCGGAATTGTACATTCGACTGCTTTGTGCATATTAGATATGGAAAAGGTTGTGTAGCTTTAATTGCCTCCATCTGACATTGTATTACATCCATCTGACATTGCATTACCTCCATCTGACTGTATTACCTCCATCTGACATTGTATTACCTCCATCTGACATTGCATTACCTCCATCTGACACTGCCGATACGTTCAGCTGTTTGTGGCCAGCGTTGAATGCGGTGATGTAGAAGCTGTAGGCCTTGCCGTGTTCGAGCCTCTGGTCAAGCTGGACACAGGTCTCGTGTGTCTTGTGGTCAAGACTGACCGGTTCCGAGATCGTCGTGTTTGTGGCATCAAGAACCGATAACTCATAATGGGAAATACCAGACTCGGGATCATAAAACCCAAACCAGTTGCCACAAATCTGAAACAGATAGATATTCTTTATCTTTATTTCTTTGTTGAGTGAGTGAGTGAGTCGGTGAGTGAGTATGATTTTACGCCGCTTTTAGCAGTATTCCAGCAATATCACGGAAGGGTGACACCAGATATGGGCTTCACACATTGAAACCATGTCGGAAATCGAACCCTGGTCTTCGGCGTGACAAACTAACGCTTTAACCACTAGGCTACCAACCCTTCCCCGTTTCTTTGTTGCTGTGAGTTATTGACACTATGAGGATTACAAAAAGTAAATGAAAAAACATATCTTTGGGGTGCATGGGGATCCTATATCTTCCTACTAGATTAAAGGAAAGTATTCTATGAAGTAATGATCTACCTTGTCAGCATCCTTGGTAAAGTTGAGATCAAATCTGAAGACGGGCCCATCAAATACAATGCCTGGCTCAGGAGGAGATAAGTCGACTATGATCGGGTGGTCGGACACGTCCACATTCATCAAATCAACTGAAACAAAAAACAGATAATGGGTGTCTCAATGTTTCAGATAATCCATCTACATAGCACCTACAGTACTGCTGTTGATCAGCCCCTTTTTTGCTAAGGCCAGACTTGATTAGTTACAGACGGCCTTGATATAGATGGAATATTGCTGACTGCTGGCTTAAACAGCAAACAAAGAAACTGTTGTTGGAGCGAATGCATCGGACCGTTGACAGCTATGCAAAACAAACTCGTTCGTTCTTCACAGACTTCAACCAACCATCTAATGACATATTATCTGTGTGCAATCCGTGTGCATCTGATGAATTTCAAAATTTTATTGCACAGTTGAACCTTTTATCCAGACAGGAGTTCCACCTGGGAACTGGAACTGACTGACAATGTCGCATCACCAGGAAAAGACCTGTTACTGAAACTCACCATTGTTTATGACCCTGACTTTAATCCAGACAGGAGTTCCACCTGGGATCTGGAACTGACGGGTGATGTCGCCATCACTGTGCGAGGATCTCTGCCAGTCCATGTGATGACAGTCACGTGTGGTCTGTCCCAGACACAAGTCCACTTCTCTGATGTCTGAATCTGGGTCACTGTGAATGGATGTACCAAAGTATAATAATGATTACTAAATATGTAAAGGAAAGTAATGATCTTGTTCCAATATGAATGGGGATTAATTTAATACAGAAGTAATACTTTTAGAGAACTATCGCGTTATGATAGGGACGTATTCAAAGAAAGGGCTATTTCTGACATTCTTGATTAATGTAACGACAATATCAACTCTGAAGCATTGTGATCAGAAGTGAAATTTCACCTAAGAAGGCCAAGAGTAAAATTTCAAAGAACAGTTTTTTCGAATTATTTCAGTGCTGTGAGACAAGGCAGCATTTTAGGTTCTCGTTTGTTTTCATTTTTTATTATTCAGTTGGAGAATGATATCCAAAGGTTTGGAGGTAGTTGAGTCTTTGTTCCTCAGGATTTGATGGAACTTTTTTTTCGTTTGTATGCTGAGGTTTTGTACATTTACTTCAAATACTGTCCCCGAACTGTTGAGGACTATAGATGTCTCGACAAAACTGAAGTTTTAGTATTTAGAAATGGAGACAAGATAAGAAATTATGGGAGCTGGGGAACATGTCTGTTAGTTTCATATTACTAAAACTTACAACAACGAAAATGTCAGTTTCTTACATATTACAGATATTTAGGAAATATTTTTGTTAAAATAGATAATGTTGGTCGAAAGCTGTTTAGACATTTGTGTCCAAATCTAGTAAAGCCCTGGTTCCTATGAAACAGCTTATTTATAAACTGCGAAATATAGCTCCAAAGGTATCGTTCAAAATGTTTGACCTTTAGATTAAACTTATTATTTTATATGGTTCGGAGATTTGGGATATTGATAAATGGTTGTTTCTTGAACGCTTTCAAGCTAATCTTTGTAAATATGTTTTTAGAGTGGGTTCACAGGCTAAAAACGTTGAAGTGTTGGGGTAATATGGGCGTTTTGGTATGCATGTTGATATTTTCACTAGATTTAGGAAATACAGGTTTAAACTCTTAAATATGTCTCGAAACATATATCCCAGACAGTGTTACGATATGTTTGTTAAACTCTTTTAAAACATCTGGGTGAACTGGAAATATTGCACAATATAGGGAGGAGAGCGGGCATCGATCAGACACTTCTGTTTTCTCCATTATGTAAGTGAGTGAGAATGGTTTTACGCCGCTTTTAGCAATATTCCAGCAATATCACGGCGGGGGACACCAGAAATGGGCTTCACACATTGTACCCATGTCGGGAATCGAACCCGGGTCTTCGGCGTGTCGAGCGAACGCTTTAACCACTAGGATACCCGACCGCCCCTCTCCATTATGTAAGTTTCATGTGATTGCAAATGAAATTCATTTTGTATTGATATGCCCCTCATATGTGAATATACGTTAAAAAAGTTCCCATTTTTCAAATGTCCACACTTATGCTAATCCAAGGGATAGTTTCATAACATTTCTGCAGTCCTCGGATGGAAGCCTTCTAAAAAATTAAGAAAATTACATTAAAGATGCCTTCAATCTCTGTAAATATTTGCTGTTAATTTTGTTTGCATTTTGTACAAAAACTTTCATTGTACTCTTTGTACTTGGGCCTGAGTCTGTCATACTGAAATAAATGATTGATGGAAGTAGCAAAACAGCATTTCAAATATACACGTCAACAAAATATCACCTGGCATTATACTGGGCATTGATGAAGAAAGTCTCTTCGTCGTAGGAGATGTTGTAGATTTCATGTAGAAGTGGTGGCGAGTTGTCTACTACCATCGGCGTTGTGTGACAGATTGTTGTCACCAGCGGACCTCCATAGTCAACTTTATTCAAGGCACGGAGTGTGATGAAGTATTTCCCATCTGAAACAAAACCGAAATCACAAACGATTAGATAAATATCAATGTGAGAGAGTAAACACTCTATTCCTGTGTCTTCAATGTTGATTCATGTAATGATATTATTATTCGTATTCGTAATATGTAAATTACACTATAGAGACCCGTAAATATTCAGTGGTAGTAGGAACATTGATCCACTAACTATGACGACCACATAATTACATAAGTATATAGACATCGTAACCATGTCATTAAAGGCGGCCCTTACAATAGTTAGAGTATACCTACTTGGTAGTTATTAACTGACTAGATTTTCAATAAAATCTTACCACATAGATCGGTTTGTATCTTTGCTGTTGGATGAGCAAAACTAACACGACATTATCTGTTAATTTTATATTTGTAGATGTTGCAAGGGAATTACTTGTATATAAACCAGGCATTCAACATCGCAGAAGACCTTTTGAAAGAATTGAGCTTCAGTTTTACCTGGGAGGGGGTCGTGAGGAGCCGGTATGGGGGAGATGAGGCCAGTGTTGGTCCACTCTGATTCGTCAAACAGGTGTCTGTTAGGGTCATGATGAGGGTGGATCAGCTCCTCACAGATTTGTCTCCCCACGGTCCAGGAGTAGCCAAGGATGCCAGTCTCTTTGTCCATGATGCCGTCCCAGTTAGCTGAAACATCGAAATCGGTCCATAACACAGCAAGAAAATGTGTTTACATGTATTGGTATACACCAATACAACGCACAGGCAAGGTCGTAAAACAAACACTGTGCCAGCTAAAAAAGTGCATCAAAAACAATGAACGAATTATGCCCCTTCTTAAAATTAAAATACATACGGATACTTAACTAAGAACATAACCATACATGGAGATAAGTACAATGTTCCTCCATCTATTTTCACATAATTAAAATTCCCTTTAAATATTATTATATTTCACCGACCTGTTAAGTATCTGTTGGCTCTGGTGTACAGGAGATCGGTGAGGGGTGTGCCTCCATTGAAAAGGGTTTTTGACCCGTGGCCGTCATGAATTGTCCTGAAAACATAGGTAGAGGTAGAAGCTGCAAGCACCTTGCAATAAATACAAGAACAAAATAATTTTATTCTAGATAGATATCCCAGTGACCCAGTGGCTCAGTAACCTAAGCACGTTGTGGCCTTTCAGTTAGCTGTCAGGAAGCTATGAATTATAACTGAAATAATGTTAAAAACAATCTTAAACCAGACATCTCCCTTTTGAAACGTTGTTAAGCCTGTGCATTTGGCTATATGCCTTCTACTAGGTGTTATTATATCAGTGCTTAGCAAGTTAGTTACCATGAAGACATATTCATGCAGATAACTACATTTTAAGTTATCACAAGAACAGATGATTAAGTTCATATTTGACTTTTTAAAGGTTTAATAAAATAATCTGATAAACAAGTATCTTCGCAGTGTAATATCACCTTCTTAATGTCTATCAAACACCTGTTTCTCACCTGTGGTTATTAATTTGACTGTTAACACCTCGACACCTGACTTTCCAGTCTGGTCTGTCTTCTGGAACCACACTCTCACACGAGGTCACCTCCAGGACATCCAGACTCACATTAGCCAGTGGACCTGAATCATTAGTAGTAGAGATTAACACAGATATATGTGAAAACGTATCACAAAATCCTATGCCCATGTTTTCTTTGACGTCAACGTTCATCACACAACATCGCTGAAAGTAGAATAAGCGCATCTTTGAATCCAATGACCAACGTATTATGTCAAGCTGCATATTCATGAGGTGAGCATGAAACATTCTTGATAGGACTCTCATATTATAGACAGACACACAACTAGAACTATTCCTGTAAAGTTGATTAACAACTATCAATGTTTATGAGGGTTTGGTTAAAAAAGGTGACATAACACTTTCCATAATCAAAAGAAATCGCGACTAAAAGGAGAATTCATTGTACGTTTCCGACTATTTCATGAGCATGTGTTTATGAATCACAAAGGTGTTCGCGAAAAGGTGAGCGTATCCTGTACCACAGATTGCATCCTTCCCAAACATAAGCAAACGCAAGTAATTTTTTCACCTGAAAACCATGTGGTCAATTCTGACAATTCAAGGACTACTTTACAACAGCTTAAGGTGAAGGTAACATCCTACCTGGTTGGGGAGGTGTGACATCCACCACAACACCCGTAAAAACCGTAAGGAAAACATGATTCATTCAACAATTCTTCGCTCATATCAATCACATGTTCAAACTTGTTTGATTTTAAGATGTTTGACATTTATCACATATTTGATAGTTTGGTAACCCCGTGGCCTATTCTGACAGGCCAGAGACACAAGAACATAAACATGTTTTAATGAATCATTATTAAATAGTGATTATACCAGGTGTTCGCTAAAATGATACGTATACTGCCCACTGATAGCACTCGTCCCAAACACAAGTATTTTCTTCACCTGAAAACAACAGAATACAACAGATCAAGGTCAAGGTAACATCCTACCTGGTTCGGGAGGTGTAACATCCACCACAACACCCTTGCTATGGAGGATGGACTCGAACTGAAGGTCGTTGATAAGGTGGATGTTGAAGAAGTACATGGCGCCGTGACGTAGAGACAGATCCTTGTGGATGAATTCGTGGGCAAGACCAACTCCAAGCCTCTCAAAGTGAGCATACTGATCAGACTACAAGGATCAAAAACATATATGCATAGAAAATATACATCCTAGAGATTGCAAGAAAAGTACATGTCAGGATACAGAACTTACCCGTTTGTAAAATGACCTACCCCGAATGTGTTTAAAAAAGTACATTTGACTTGTAAAATATTTGTCATAATTTAATATCAAATCAATACAACAATAATGACTTTTTCGGGTAAAAATGTCATTTATACTTCGCCTGACTCACACTAATTGCTTTTTGCACCTCATTCCCAAAAGGTAGTGCTTAAAACATCTCACTCAAACGCACCCTACCCATGCGCAGGCGCACCGGAACCACATGAAAAAACCGTGTGACTCTCCACTCTCTCTATTTTCTAATCTTTATGACTGAAACACATCAGGGAAAGAGGGAAAGGCTGGATGGGTGCTTCAGGGTATGAGTCAGTATAAGTATAAATGATAGTATTACCCTTACAAATATTATTTTACCTTATCCAGACTCATACTAATTGTTTGCATCTCACAGTAAGTCATGGGTCTCCCCTCGATGTGTGATTCTGCCATGATCTGTTCTGATTCAAAAATAAACATAGGAACGTGGTCACACATTCTTGTAGGCTCTTCTTATGTCGGTAGCGGGGTACAACCTACTTTTTGAAGTAAAAGGAGAAGAATCGTAAAAATTGAAAAAGTGAGCATAGAATGTCATTCCCACTTGTTTTCTAATGATTATAGTGTAAGGAGAAGTACACAATCGTCATCAGTCATGCTCTGAATTGCATAGTAATACAGGGGAACATGGACTCTCGGTCGGTGGTTAAGGGACAGCAACCTGATGTCGACGAGTCACATGATTGTGAGTGATATAGTCTATCCTGGTTAGTTGCTTGCTACTCCCAGTAGCCCAAATTGGTGGATGCCAGCAACAACTTTTTTGGCGATATATCTGAGGTAATGGTTCGCAAAGATGAAATCAGATTTCCACAAACAACCCTCCATAATGGTCAGGATGGAGCAGTTATCCTGTAAAGCTAGAGTCTTCGTGTGGCTTGAACGGTGGCGGTTGATCCAAATCCGCTGCCCTGCGGGCTCTGAGTATAACTGCTCTCATCCAGAAGGATATAGTTGTTCTTCGCAATCTCCGTCTTCTAGAACTCGTCTTTTGCAGGTAGATGCGTAAAGCCATGACTGGACAAAGGGACACGTCTTCGATATAGAATGGACGAGAGCGCTGGCACATAAAATTGTCCATCAAGTTGTATCGCCGAGATACAATGTATGTTCACCACTGTCAAATCTGGTATGACTGAAGTCGATCGCATGTATTTCTGACGTAGCTGGGGCGGTCGGGTAGCCTAGTGGTTAAAGCGTTCGCTCATCACGCCGAAGACCCGGGTTCGATTCCCGACATGGGTACAATGTGTGAAGCCCATTTCTGGTGTCCCCCGCCGTGATATTGCTGGAATATTGCTAAAAGCGGCGTAAAACCAAACTCACTCACTCACTCACTCTGACGTAGCTAGTGCCAGGAGATTTAATGTCTTTTGTGTCAAATGTTCAAAGTCCGCTTGTTCTCGTGTTTCATAAACATTGCTGGTAAGATACACCTGGTGTCATTACTATTTGTAACACATGCTCATGATACAATCGGAATCAGAGATTTTATATGAATATGGAAAGGCCTTTGTTGCTTTAATTAATCAACACTACGTAAAGATACCTAGATGGTGCTTTCGATTTCTTCTTTTGGTCCTCCAGTTTGTAGGATCTCAGCAAAGCTATCAGTTTGGGAACTTTCTCCTGTTTTCGTCCATAGCCATGGTTAAGATTATGCTGATAGCTGCCAAATAGGTTCTTGAGTTTTGCAAATGACACAAGAAATCTGCAACTTGTGGTGAAGTAGCTTTAACTGCTGCGATTCCTTTTGATCTCCTGAATTGGTAAAATCTCTTCCACTTGTTATCATACTAATTCCTTAGCTGCCCTGCGGCCCTGGTGGAGGATCCTCGTCTTGAGTTGGAGTTGTTTTCCTGCCATTGCGATAACGTCCTGGACTCACGGTGCAACAAAAAGGAGTTTTAGGTTCTTTGTATGCATGATCTTCTGTAAAACCAGAGGTACCAGTGCTGGTTGTGCGACCAAAAGGCACAAAGTCCCTCCCACGATATTGCCAGTGCGTCGTTTGCACACGCCAGGGGGTCGGGTACTGGGAGACTAAGGTTACTATCTGTCTGTTGACTCTGGCGGCAAATAGGTCCATTTAGGGGCAACTTTCGCCCTTGTCTCGACAGTGCGTCTGCTAACACATTGGACGTTCCTGGGATGTCTTACTTTGATCCTTAAATTCAGACTCAGTCTGTTAGTTGATACAACTACAAGGTTAACCCAATAAGGGGGTCGTGCCTTAGAGGTTTATGTAGAAGACCACAGTTGCGTTGTCTGTTCTTATCATTAGATACTTGTCTCCCAAGTGTTGCGCCCAATGAGATATTGCCTGGTTTACTGCCTCAAACTCTCGGTGGTTGATATTGAAGAGCTTTTCTTCTAAGGACCATAGCCTTGATATTACTTCTGAGTCGAGATTGGCGCCCCATCCTTGTAGCGAGGCGTCTACAAATAGGTGTTGATTGCATTCTGGCTCATTGAAAAGACGAAAACTGTGTTCTTGATGGTCTAAGAACGGCTTAAGGAACCTTTGTATGGCAGCATCTCAAGGAGCTGAAGTCTGCCCCGTTCTGTGAAAGTTTGGGCAGAAGTGAGCAATCCTAAGGTACTTGTTATTGATTGACTGAAATATTTTTGGGAATAGCTACTGAAAGATCGCTTTGGATATATACTGGAAGAAAGCTTTGGATATTTAACCACCGATCATCTGGCATTTAAATATGATTTTGTCATTGGGAATCTGAATAGGATTTTGAGATCTTGGAATCTGATAGTTGATTAACCAATCTAGCTGGGTTAACACAATTTCAAAGTAAAATACAGTTGGCTTTAGAGATGATCTGTCTGTTGATGAGCTTGAATTCAATCATCCAGGTAAAAGGCGGAATGGATCCCCTTGTTATGTCAAAGTCAAAGATATTTTTTGCAAGTAAGGCCTCCGGCCCATATACAAAAACGTGACAAATAAGTAGTTTCACTTATTTGGATATAACAATTTGTTTCTGAGGCCTTCGGCGTGTCGAGCGGACGCTTTAACCAGTAGGCTACCCGACCGTCCCCTTTGGAAAGAAGTAAATTGATGGATTTTGAAAGTTTGTGTTTCTTTGTCACCAGATATTGAACAATCGGTAGATTGAGAGGTTCCTGTGGTACATCTGGACTGTAACCCACCCTGGGAATGTTGGAAACGAATGGGTCGTCCAGGGTGTCTCAAATATACTGTTGACTGCTGTTTATGAGTGGATGGTGGTGGAAGGTCCAAGTCGTTCAACAGCTCCCAATCAGCAATAGACGCAGGTTCCTTGGGATCCTCAGCCTTGACCGTGCTGATCATGTTGGCTGTCCTGGGGACTACAAAAGGCTGTCTTGCCTACTTGGTTTCTTTATCTTTCTGTTTGCCAGAGAAGCGATTTTTAATTTGTATCTTCTGCACAGAGTTGACACTAGAGTTGCAAGTTCATTGTTTGAACAGACGTGAGGAACATCTGGTCCTTTGAATCTTGTACCGCTTCTTTGTTAATCCTGCTAATACAGTCATCAAAGATGGACTAAAAGTCCCATGACCCTGGTGGCGAAGTAGTGTCCGGCTGAGATAGAACAAACTCTTGATTCTTCTTTTGTGCATTCATTGCTGAAAGAAACAAGTTTTTCCGGGGGTTCTGGGGATTCTTTAGGGCTGTTAACACTGCTTCAGTAATGGATCTTGATATGTATAGGCCAAAGAAAGAATGTCTAGCAGCAGTATCTAGCTGAGCTTGCTCTTTGTCATCGACATGGTAAATCTTACTCTTAGAGTCAGACACGAGAGTGTAGTCTTCGTCTATCTCTGGAGACCGGAGAAAGGCTGACATGCTGTGTACAGGAAACATCTTGACGTTGAAGTTAGGAGTAAAACTTGGCCACAATGATTTTGACAAAGGACGCATTTAAAATCTTATTTATCTGTTATATCAGCTAAATTTGAGGGAAGGTCAAGATATCAATGTCGTATGCTTTGATACAATACAGTAGTAGGACTATCCCTGGAATGTGATTTAATGGGAAGTCCTCCGGCTACCCATGCCAACATATCATGATCTCATAAAAGGAAGGGGAATTCTTTCGCTTGTGGTGACTGGTTCAAAAGGTCTTCCCCTTGTAGGAGGTGAGGGGCATTAAGGTTAGGTGCCGAAGAAGATCTGTGAAATCAGAGATTGATCTGGAAGCAATAGGCTTTCTGCGTAATGCTAGCTACTAAGTCAAATCCCATTCCTTCATCTGAAAGGAGGGATGGTGTTTACTGACGCTGCTTAGATTTCCTAATCTTTTCCAAAGTCGTTTCTGTTGATGAAGTTGATCATGATAAATATCTCCTCTTTCTGTCGTTCTTCCTCCAGTGTACAGTGTAGAGAAAATGTGTTAATCCCTCATCTTGAAAAGATGAGCAGAAAGTTCATTTACCAGTTGTAGTACAATTATGAGATGATCACGTGGAACAGAGAGAATGAGGATCTCTATCTGATATACATGATAGCATGACACAATATTGAAATATTACAGCCAAATCTAATAATCGATGAATATGATGAATAGATGATAGAAGAATGTAATAAAAAAAAAAATATTGAAAAAAAAGACATTTTGATTGGATGATTCGGATTATGAGCAAAGAAAACTCATTCCCAATTGGCTGGTTGCCGCGAAAATTAGAGAGTGATAGGAACACGGCCCGGTCACGTGGTTCCGGTGTGCCTGCGCGTCGATTTGGTGCGTTTGCCTGAGATGTGTTTCTGTTTCCACAACCTTTCGAGAATGAGAAGAGATAAGCAATCAGTATGAGCCAGGATAAGGTAAACCTGATATATTACACGTCAAAGCTCCGCATTTGCGGGGAATGCGAGGGAGAATAGGGCACCCTTTTCGCAAGCACAAACAAAATTGAATATCGTGTGTTCACAATGTGTGACTTGGGACTGTGACTGTGGCGTATACGTGTCCTCTGCTTTGAAACCTCGGTGTCAAGTGTATATGAGTTAGTGACTGTCTGTATACACTAAATTAACCATTTAGTTATCACAAGCCTCAGTTGTGTATTCTATAAAAATGCCTCATTTAAACTTACGATGAACATTTTATGGTCGTGTCCTTCAATGCCTTCTAATAGTTCGCAATGTCCGTTAGGTCCGTAGTCGTAGTTGACGCTCATACACTTGGTCTCCGGGAACTTCATACACTCCTTCACACAGGACCCGGCATGATTCATACTGAAGAACTCGGCAAACACCGGACCAATCAGTCGGCCGTCCTTCAGACCCGTGAAATGTTTCAGTGCTTCGTGGCCATAATTATCAGATGAAGCTGAGAAGAGGAAGCACATTTTACATTTTAACCTGGGAAATGCCATTTCAGTGTAATATTTTCTGCCACAATAAAGACGGTATCCTCAACCATTTCTCCTATTGAATGCATATGAATTGTATACAATGGCCTGGGTGTCTTTATAATGAACATGAAATGATTGAGATTTTCTTTGATTGGCAGCGATATAAGGTCAATTTTGATCACTTATGCCACAGCTACAGTCACACATCCTACTCAAAAGAAATATAAAACACCCTCTAGTGAATCTGTCATGGTCAGCTGAACGAATGAAATCTTTTGAGTAACATATATGGTGTATATGGCATCATTTAGAAATATATTGCAAAATTATGTATTTTTCCCAAATGGTTTATTTTCTTATTAGAATTACAATCTGAACAGCAGTCTTAATTACACCGATTTCTAATTACTTACACCTTTTTTGGATTTGTTTCAAATAATGTTTTCCAATTGCTTTCATGATAGTAATTCACATTATAGTTTGTGATAATAATTCACGCCCTTACATCTTTCACTTCAGATGATTATTCATTAGGCACCCACATATACATTTCATGACCTTTGCTTTTGTTATTGTTTAGGGGGGCACGTGTGGCCCAGTCGTCTAAGGCGCCGCGATTCGTTGTGCAGAGTTGCGTCCCTTAGGGACGCCAGAAACCTATGATTGTAGGTTCGAATCCAGGTTCGCCCCGATTATGTATCTAGGTTTGTCAGCACCATACCCGTGCTCGTGGGTTTCACCGAAGTGGTAAACGTCAATCACTTCGGGCTTTCCTTCCTCATTAAGCTGACACGCCGTGATATGACTGGAATACTGTTAAAAGCAATGTTAAACGCAACTCACTCACTCACTCAATTGTTATTATTTAGAATATACACGGCTAATCTAAAGATGAGATGTTCAACGCGGCTTTAATCGAGAATGCTTTATATAATTTTCCTTACGGTCATAGTGTGCATTGGTCCTGTCCTTGAGATTGACAGAGTTGTAGGCTATTGTTTCATCTCCGAAAATTCCCCTTCCCAGTCCAACACCCACGGAAGATTTAACCAGATCTGAATCTTCATACACCACCACATTCCCTCTCAGTTCAGCTGGGTTACTGGTTGAACTGAAGTCTGATGTCAGTCTGCCACCAGGAGGCGTGACGTCATAGGTTGAGATGCTGCATGTCACGGCGGTTCTCGCACCTGCGCTGTTCTCACCATACACCGTGAAAAAGACGGGGACGCCATGGACATTCTTGGAAAATCGCTGAAACATGGATATCTATATGTACTGAGCGGAGTCCTTGAAAATGAATTCTCACCCGAAATACTCCTATGCCAGGTTTAATTACAGATCTAACTGTCTTTATTATTAATATATGTACAGATATTTGATTTGATATTGTCTGACACATAATGTAATCATTTGATTTTGCAGCTATTACAATTACCAAAGAAAAATGATTTCCACTTCATTCTCCAAGACACACAGAAATGCTCAAAATGAATAGTTAATGGTAGAGGAAAGTCATCAATATGAAATAAAGACATATAATGTCAACATAATACAGCTCATTGGCATGCTAACACATTAGGATCATATCTATAAATTGCAGCTTTATCCATGTAATGGCAGTGAAGCAACAAACTCGACTGTCCCTCGAGGTTGAAGCGTAGTGGTGTTTCAAAGAGATTCACTTTACACCAAGACGAAAGACAAGTGTAGTGTTGTGTCCAAGACTGAGTCTCTTTTGGCCAAAACGGAAGACAAGGGCAGTGTTGTGTCAGAGATCGAGTCACATTAGATCAACACGAAGGGCAAGGGCAGTGTTGTGTCCGAGATCGAGTCACATTAGATCAACACAAAGGACAAGGGTAGTGTTGTGTCCGATATCGAGTCACATTAGATCAACACGAAGGACAAGGGCAGTGTTGTGTCCGAGATCGAGTCACACTAGATCAACACGAAGGGCAAGGGCAGTGTTGTGTCCGAGATCGAGTAACATTAGATCAACACGAAGGGCAAGGGCAGTGTTGTGTCCGAGATCGAGTCACATTAGATCAACACGAAGGGCAAGGGCCGTGTTGTGTCCGAGATCGAGTCACATTAGATCAACACGAAAGACAAGGGCAGTGTTGTGTCCGAGATCGAGTCACATCAGATCAACACGAAGGGCAAGAGCAGTGTTAAGCCTGAGCTGGTACCCATCAGACAAATACTGAGTAGGGAAATAAGATCTTAATAGGATCAGCTGATGTATGCAAAGATTCGGGTATTGGCAACAACAGGAAAACGTGTTGTTTGGTCCATGGTTCCTTTTCATCCTACAGTACTTATCAAGCTAAAGGGTGAGTAACCTTAACATCGCAACTTTGCAGATTGTAATAGTTTAGGGTAAACTAAATCACAAATGCTTAACCAAAATTAAATTTTGAAAACGTAAAACAAACAGAAAATGATAGGCGAAATCGTCCACAAGACCAAAGAATCCACCACTTCAGTTGTCTACTAAGGACATTAATCCCTGACAGGCATTCAATGTGTGGAATAGGTCCGAGGGCAGCAGTTGGGTTTTATGGTATTCGTTCTACAGGATGTTTGTCATAAAAAGCTAGTTCCACGTCACAATAGTCATGCAATATTGCAAAAAATAATTGTTAATCTAATTTTTCACAATGTTAATGTCGCTTCTTTGTCGGTAATGATGCATTTGATTCATGATTTTCACTCAGGAACTGACTTAAAACTGATATTCGCGAAAAAAAATCAATACATATTTTCACTCAATTTGTCTTTAAATATCCTTTCAAGTAGTTAAGATGAGAGTGGCCAAAGCCGTTCCCTGCATACCTGAGTGATAATTGAAGATGGTCCACCAAGGCTGAGACTTCTGAGCACATCACTGAGTCCAGGTTTGGTCCCGGCATCCACAAAGATCTGGACCTGACTCCGGTCATCCTCGGCAGCTATGGCTATCTCTACCGCCGGCTCTGTGTGGTCTCTATCGGGGAGTTGTCTCACTAAGCAGCTCCGTGATGTGGACACTGCCCTCTTCTTTCGACCAGAACCTTCCTGATGGACACAGATCATAAATGCATTGACTTGTCCCTTTGACTTCTTGTTGCATTACACTACATTATACTACAACAAGCACTTCAGCTTACAAATATGTATAATTCGTTATTCTCAAAACACCAGAAATATCAGAAAAAATATTAACTGTTGAAAATTTACTTTCCTTCCATTTTATCTGTTTTTCCTAAATACATTCTGGAATATATAACATATCATCTTTGCCCTTGTAAATTCTAGACTTTAATATTATTGTAAAACGTACAGTATTGTCCACATAGTTGAGAAACTGTGGTGGAGATTTGTCCTCCTCCTTCTTGCCTGTATCTATCAGTCTCTTTCTTGTCGTTGAGGTGGAATATTGCCAGATGACAGCGCTGTACAATGTCTTCCTGATCTTGCCTATCCACTTGCCAAGATTGATCTCCAGTGTAACTTTTCCACGCAGGGTCAGTTGCAAGGGGGTCAGGTCCATGTCCATGATCAGTCTGGTTACACATAATACACAGCTTCTTTGAGTAAAGTAATATTCTAACTTCAGTTTGCTTGTTGCGACACCATTGCGGTAGTGGAGATAAGGTGAAGGAGGTTAAATACTATCGTACTTCTGTAGCGACGGACATGCTGTTTGTGTGAGTGTGAGTGTGAGTGTGCGTGTGTATGCGTGTGTGTGTGCGTGTGTGTGTAGTTTTTCCCAAGTGCTGAGATACCATACCGCGGTTTGACGTAGATACCCCATTTAAGACACAGTATACGACCAACGAGTCACATTACCTGGCGGCCTTATTTGATGACAAAGGCTAACAGTACATCAATTCCTTGATTCTGTGTATTGTTGGAAGATTCGGTGAAATAATTCGAAGTAATTTGTCCACAGAATCCCCTTACTTATCATGAATGGTCTACAAGAGATCGGGTGGTAAGGACAGGTGACTTGCCGGAAGGCATGCCATCCTGCCCCAGAGGCGCAGATCGTTTCTCATGCTTTCAGTCACTGATTTGTATACCACAGGTCGAAGTGACATAGCTCAAATATAGCTCCCACCCACTTACTCACTGCTTACTCACAGCTAGAAAAGATTATTACGGGCTTAAGAGCGGTCACTTTACACTGATAATATGACATGTATTTATGGAGGTGTACCTACATGCAAGGCATATTTTGAATAAAAACGAAAGGTAACATACCTACGTTAGATATTATAATTATCAGACTGGGTATTCATAACATCTACTAAAACTGTCAATAGGTATTGAGCGAGTTTCGGTTTCGGCCACATTTCAGAAATATCATGACACTTAAGATAATCTAGACACGTTGGTAAGTCGAATATGCGTCTGGCATATATAAAGGAACGCGTATTTCCGTGTGGGAGCCGGCAAACATTTACTGGAGACCTTTTGGAGAAAAATATAGTATCTGTAGTGGATCGTCGCGCATATATAATGGATTGAGTAAATACTGACCTTAAGTCGAGTGGAAACTTGTAGAATCCAATCTCAGCCCTTGATGGGAACGCAAGGTTCATCAGGTAGCCATCAAATCTCAGTTTGGCATACAGTACAGCTCCAATGCCCATTTCTCCGTAGACAAGAGCACTTCCAAAGGGCGTCACTTGACCAAACACAGTCATACCAAGGATCTTTGCTCCTACACCTATTTTTATTCCAAACGTTGCTCCTGCTCCATATTCTGAAATTCCAGTGTTTAAAGTGGTTAGAAACAGTGACTGAGTGGTAAAATACAGTGTTTGAAGTGGTTAAATATGGTGGTTGAAGTGGTTCAGTATAGTGCTTGAAGTGGTTGAATTTAGTGCTTGAAGTGGTGCAATATAGTGCTTGAAGTGGTTCAGTATAGTGCTTGAAGTGGTTAAATATAGTGCTTGAAGTGGTGCAATATAGTGCTTGAAGTGGTTCAGTATAGTGCTTGAAGTGGTTAAATATAGTGCTTGAAGTGGTTAAATACAGTGCTTGATGTGTTTCAGTATAGTGCTTAAAGTGGTTAAATATAGTGCTTGAAGTGGTTAAATATAGTGCTTGAAGTGGTTCAGTATAGTGGATGAAGTGGTTAAATATAGTGCTTGAAGTGGTTCAGTATAGTGGATGAAGTGGTTGTGTGTATTAATCGTGGTTACAGAGACAAATGAAAGAAATATGTTGAAGCGGTTTAATACATGTGTAATATCAAAAGAGGAGTGCCATTTTCAGTTGTGGGTAATAAATGTGGTTACACAGTAAACAGAGAAAGCAGACTCTAAACAAACAGGACGTCTCATAGACTAGATTAGCTTCCCTTCGATAGTAGAAGTAGAAACAATATGTGTAGGCAATTGTTATTTTTGTCTGATGTAGCTACGCAGCTGCCTGAAAACAGGTTTCAGTTTAAACTATATTGAATGTTGTCAATGTGCGCTTGACAAATCACTGACCATCTGACGAAAAAATATATTAATGCGCACATTCCAGATTTTTGTGTGTGTTTTGGAAGCAAAATATCCTGTATAAGGCATAAACACTAGAACGTGATATTTACCATCCCCAAATACACTTGCGTGATAAACTTGCGTGATATATATATATATATATATATATATGTGTGTGTGTGTGTGTATTTGTGTGTGTGTGTATGTGTATTTGTGTGTGTGTGTGTGTGTGTGTGTGTGTGTGTGTGTGTGTGTGTGTGTGTGTGTGTGTGTGTGTGTGTGTGTGTGTGTGTGTGTGTATTTGTGTGTGTGTTTGTGTGTGTTTGTGTTTGTGTGTTTGTGTTTGTGTGTCCTAGATGTTGGCCCTGTTCTGTTTGTAGGAACAAACATTGTTGGTTGCTAACGTTTCTTTTGCTCATCGGTTTAGTAGGAATCGTCCAATGGTGTGTTCTTATTAGTTAAAGGTTTTTGTCACTTTTTGTACCATCACTAAATGATGCAGAAGAAACTCTGAATAGTTGTCAAACAATACATGGATCTCTTGCGAGCGTATCATGGGGCATTTCAGTAACATCATGCAGTGTCTGCTAATAATAGTGTGGGAGGAAAGGACAGTGAGTGTGTGAATAAGTGAGCGAGTGAATGAGTTGGTTTGATGTCTCTTTCAGAAACATTCCAGCCATATCACGGTTTGGGATACCAGCAATGGGTTTCATTGTACCGATATGGGGAGTAGAACCGTCTTCCAGACGAAAAACATCTTTCACCACTGAACTTCTTTGTCATCCATATAACAATAAAATCAATTAGTCTGGATGTACATGTACAAATATATTGCAGAATCGATACATACACTTGTTTCTTGTAACACAATTGAAGTACATGAAAGTCCATACTCACCAAAGTACATGGGTACAATTCCTCCAATCAGGAAGTAATTCCTGTATCTGAAGAAGACGACGTTTTTTCTAGGTAGGGAGAAGCTTCCTTGAAGAGTCAGGTCAAATGAGCTGAATGTGTTGGTTCCATCACCATTGACGATAACATTGATGATATCTGAATACTGATATGATATTTTTGTGATTGAAAAAACGTATGGAGAGAGATGACACCATTGGCATAGGGGGATAGATAACAATTACTGTACAACCGATACTATATTTTAATACGATGAGAAATGTTTTTTTCCTCAGCAGTGAATGGGTACCCGGTTGGATGCGATGACAATGTCGCTGTTATGAATAATGTTGCATTTACATCTTACATTGTGTATGAAGTTATGCGCTCGACACGTGGACTATAAGTATTAGTACATCTGTATTTTTTAAAAGACATGTAACCGTCATTGCTTGTATAATAATACAATAGTTATGTTTTGAGTATTACTTTATTTTCAGGTTTCAAAATTCCCTGTCGAGGATTAACCACTCCGCTCCGGAACAATTAATACAATCAAACTAACCTACATTTTGCGATTATAATGCCAATATATCGTACCAGGGCGAGACACAAATCTCGTAGTTGTCTCGTCAGACGAAGAGTAAGTTCAGGGTCGATGTTCTTGGCATCAAACATGGCGATCATCTCCCCGATGCTCATGTTGGCCAGTTTAGCACCAAGCAGCTGCAGTCCTTTCCCAGTCAGACCTTTCCCCACAGTGTACGCCTGATCCCCGCGACCCAGGATGTCGGTGACCTGACCCAGGACCTTCATGATCTTCTCGCCTGGGAACACCAGTTACAGTACTTAAGCCTGATTCCAATACGAGGATCTTAACATCTTTGGGTAAGCAAATTCTTACTTTTCCAAATTGTAGCAACGTAGCGACTGGATCCGGATACACTGCAAGTGAATCAGTTTGTATAGTTAAATGACGATATTAGCCCAAACTACCCACCACCTTCCATGCCCAGCACGACGTTTCCACTGCCGACTTCCCCTGAATACAGAATGGTTCCTGGGTTGGCTATACCCATCTTCTTGATGGCACTCTTAGTGTTGGTCGCTGTGCCATCTTCATCCGTGCGTGATATTATGAGTGAGCTGTCTCGTTTCTGGAAGATAAAGACATGTGTATGTGATATCGAAAAGGTTCGAGGCCCATATCAGTAGTTCATACCCCTATTCTAGATGTATCTGACTTCAAACTATTGAAAAATGTAAAAGCTAAAAAACACACCTCTTTTCGTTCACTTTCCCTGAACGATGTTTATGAAAGAACGTTTCAACTGGTGGTAAGACCTGTATATAAATACTGAAGCTTACAACCAGCAGCTGGTACTCTTGGTACAGCATAACATACGTGATGAACACACAGTCATGGCAATGATAAGTGTACAGTGTGAAGTAAATATTTCCTAGGCCGCTATTAGAGAATTTGCAGTCTCTTCTTGTGATTAAATTTGTAAATAGAAATGGATTTGATGAAGATTACATATTTGATCATTAAAGTCTTTGAAAGACATTAAGAAGTGATACACCCAAGGCAGAGAATTTATGGGTGTTAACTTCTTTATTATGAGGAACACAATGTTTCGGGGTATATCAGACCTGTGTTCCTCAAAATAAAGACGTTGACATTCATAAATGCTCTTCCTTTTGATAATTTAGTTGAGAGATCTTTTGATTCCACACATTAATTTAAAAAGATAATCTCCAAATCTCAACCACGGTGACTTACCTACATTCCACTCGCAGGTGTGTGTCCTTTACCTGTCTAGCTTGGGTGACCAATGATTTAGTTATTCACAAATGTACTGTAACACATACAATCTCCTGCCATAATAATCTAATTAGGGTACTGATGACTTGATCCCAAATGAAAAGAAATTAATATCATACTGCTTCAGCCTTGAGTCTTTCAAACAGATCCTTGATTTCTTCATTCGTGAAGTTCTGGTTCAAAGCTTCATTGAGGATCCGCTTGGCATCGCCTGTGTGTATTCTGAATAAAACACAGGCCACCATGAGATCAGGTTCCACTAGTGTCGCCAGTTAAATGACTAACAACCATTAGACAATGTTCTGTCTATATAATAGTGTGATATCTAATCAGGATGAAGATGGTCGTTAATGAACCAGTAGTTAATTGGTCAGTAGACTTTTTAATAGCTTTCCATCTGAATATTTTCATATTATATGCTGATGCTGTGCGATCGTGCGTATGTATGTATGTATGTAAATTAAAAGGGATAAACACAGGAAAGAAGTAAAAAGACAGGGTTATTTATTTCTATTCTTTGCAATTCGAAGTAACTGAGGCAAAAAGAATTCGAAAAAGTCCTATGTAAAATAATTATGCAACACTCACAAATCTAAAGGACTTCGTCTTTTCCTTCTTCTTCCAACAGGTGAACATGAAGATGGCATCTGGAACGTCTTTTCATCCAGGAGTTTGTAGTAGTAGCAGTTGTTGATGAGGTCGTGTCCGTTCATGGCACAGACCTTCACGTGGAAGGACACCTCATATAAGGATGGCGTTTTGCTGATCACGTAGCTCAGAGTGATGGCGTTGCCAACTGGCTCAGTGTGGTTTTTGTCTACCAGAACCGCAACATTCATGATGATTTCACGAGTGTAAGTCTATATTGTACTTATTAACAACAATACATTCATTTACTCATATTCTGGTCCTCACACAAGTTTCATACGTCTCTTCAGTGCTGTGCATGAAGACATTAGAAGAACAAATCTTTGTAGCTTTAGTAGTATTTACTTGGGACGGCTTTTTTATGCTTGTTTCATACTTTCTTCTACATACTTGGTAAATGTCAACTATATAATTCCATTACATATAATATTGGTGTTTTATATAGCTTTTAAATATGGCTGACATGACAATCAGTCTAATGTTTGTAGTAATATTTTTTATAATTAATAACTGCGAGAAAGACATTTGATGTCAATGTGAGCTTAACGACTCGTTTGGTTACAGGGAAGGTATTGAAAATGCGAAAGTTTATGGTCGAAAGTATAATGTATGTTTTTAAGTATTGTACCTTTTCAAAACTCATGAATGTTTTTTCCCAGGGAATCGCTATCCTCATTACCGTCTCCACTCACCATAAGCCACAACCGAAAGCTTCTTTGTCCACTCTTTGTTCTCTATATGGTACACAAGTTGGTCATTACAGTGGTCAACCTCGATGCCGGCAGTGATGGAGTAGATGCCGAGGTACTTGAGGTCGACGTCCACACAACACGTGATGCCAATGCAGTTGTCAGTCAGTCGGCAGGTGCTCGAGATGGCAGCAGGGAGGGATGCTGGACAAGCTTGGATCATAAAAAGAAACAATGACTCATGTAAACTCCATTGTACAATTCCGGCTATATCCGTTCAGGCAGGACTATAAAATAATATAACCGTTGTTTACAGAAACTATGAATCTATTACGAACAGACAAATGTTTGTTCATTTCATATTCTGCATTGTGTGATCATGTATTTGAAACATAAAAGATTGAAATAATAAACACTTGGTAAGAAGTATTAAGGCCTACCGGAAGTTTGCAGTGCACAAATTCTAGACTTCCAGAAATCGAAGGAGACGCCTGCAATGCAATGGACAAAACATGTTCGATTTGAGTATACATTATTTATTTTTCTTAAATTATGCAAAAAACACACTCGTTCTAGAGCACATGTAAAACCCCGCTGCGAAAGAAGTTGATAGAAAGACATAAACTGTCGTTATAGATACAAAGATATATAGAAAGATACATCGACACATCGATGAATTTGGACCGAAAACTCATACGATCAATGAATCCGTCAATATAATTCAATTTAAACTTTACTGAATACTTTCTTATGACAACCTATTGATAGAACATCATGATGAGTTCATTGTCTGTTCAACTATGTAGTCTTAATTTCTGCTAAAAAACCGCGCCACGATCCTAGTTAATCAATATAATGCTCACTTACACACTAATATCACATACATACCACTAAAGGGCACTGGTAGCCTCGGGCTACACGGAGAATAGACAAGCTCTGACTGGGAGAAGACTGGGACTTCAAGCACACACGTGTTGTCCTCAAAACACATCTTGATGTTCAGGTCAATCACCAGCTTCTGGGAGGCAGGGATGTGCTCAACTTTGTACCTGTGATATTATTTGATAAGCCACTGATCTAAATATTGTATGAAAGGTATCCTTAAGTGGCTAAACAATTAAATACGTTCTGACCAGTGACTTTCAATTTCACATTAGGTGAGATGGGTATCGGGCTCATTTTCATGGCAGCTGAATGTGGAAATATGAGGATTTGTTATGACACGGCACAAAAAGAGGAGAGAAGGGATTGTTTGGACTCCACTGACACTGATACATGCTTTCGATCCGTTTCAACCATTCCTAAGATTATTGGTAAGTATTTGAAAAAAATTGAATGGATATTTCTTATTGTGGTGCAAACATTACAAATAGCTTACCATAGACCTAAAATAAAACAGGCTCTGGTGTTATTATTATTATTTAAATTATCCCTGAATAAATGTTGTAAGAATTTAGCAATAAAGGATAACACAAAGGCACAGATGTTTGACTCAACATGTATCACAGCAGGTACAGTCACATGAACAAACTGGCATCTGATACTCACGCCAGCCGTGTCATATCTCCCAGGATGAAATGTTCTTCCGTGCCTGGAACAGAACGGAAAGTGCTTTTGAGCACAACTCGTTTTGTTAATATAGCTATACATTAAGTGAGGGATTAGAATTTTGTGCAGCTTTGATCAGTATTTCAGCTTCATGTTCGAAAAAGCACAAAGTTACACAGGTCGAAAATATATACTATTATGGTGAGTTTTAAATCACACATGTAGTGTTAACAATTCATGGATCATAATTTGGGTGAATTAGATATTGGACGCCCTGATCCAGTCCAGGCAAAATGTTTGACGGTGGCATAAAATGGAACAGACAAGAAATAGTTATTCGATTGTGGTGCACTTGATACGGGTATCATAGTTATGTTTTCAACCTTATGTTTGCAGTGTTTCGGCGACTGTTTTCAGCGTAGTAACGTTATGATAACGTTTGAAATGTTTTGATCAAATCCAATATTCAAGTGTATACTTTCTTTTGCCCGGCATTTGACTACTTTGCACAAAGGATTGCAGTTTAGACCATTGCTCCAACCTGCTTCCGCGCCCATATAGCATTCAGATTTGTGAGAAATGAATAAACAATATAGTGCAGAAAATCACAAAGGCTTGTACAGTTCTGTAGATATAGATATTTACCCCATTCATACGCCAGGAGTGACACAGTGTAAGACAGTTTTTCTATGGTCATTGTGATCTGAAGGTTACAAACATCCACATCAAACTTGGCATGGATGGTCCTCTTGATGAGAGGAACATCGACACAACAGTCAACAGTTGAACAGTTGGAGGTCAGGTGACATCGCACAGAGTCTGGTAGGGATGGTACGGCTCGGCTCCTACATTCTGGAAACACAGAAATATGGACGGTTCTTTTATCATGTACAATGTTGAAGGTTTACTGTAATTGACGGTGGTGTGAGATTGCTGATGTCATTACATCACTTTTCCTTGACGTACATTTGGCAGTCATTAACTCTTTCCGCAATTACCTGATAATGGAGCTTATAAGGGTCGGAAACGATATACGATGTCACTAATGCGTGTATCCAAAACGTTTATAGAAATGTGTAGGTATTTGAACCATATGGATCATTCAAAAGATATGTAGAACCCAATGACACTCACTGGAGAAATAGCTGTAGATTTAATCTGGCTTCAGTTATCCTGAATTCATCAATTCAGTTTTACGATCACGGACATATTTGTCCTCCTCCTCAATCAGGATATATCAAGATGCAAATCAACACACAATAACGATTTGTTCGCGAAGAGGTCACATGGAACTACGTCAGTTGGCCTTGAGGCTGTTTGAAAAATACAGTAACACACCGCCCTTAACATTGTCCTACTAAATATTAATACACTTGCCATTATTCCAGTTTTTTACCCCAGCAGGGGAATATGGACTTGCTGACTGGTCACAGGCTGGAGTGAGGAGATACTGTGACACCCCGAGATCATCCAGGAGCTGAGATATCAGAGTATCAGAGAGAGAAGACACGGCGGAGGACAGGCCCTTGCCTGATGCCCAGCTGGACAATGAGAAATCTGGAACAACCATGTGAATTTAGTTTCTGCCAATTGCTCAATCAATAAAAATGCTTTTTTTGTCGAACGACTGGGGGGAATAAACAGATGTTTACACTTTACTATATCCTGTAAGTCACTTGAAAATATATAGTGTCAATTCCATAATACTGCATATTTCCTAGTGAAGGAAAGGAAATGATACACTGTTTGGCATTTCTACATGTGCGTTCGAAAAGGTGTTTAACAATAGAGAAAGAACACATGATTCTAATCATGGTCACGCTGGGAAAAAACAACATTATTGACTAATTAACTATGTTAAGTTACATATCCCACCTGTAGATATCTCAACTCATTAATGCATGTTTAACCTTTTTTGTTATTCATGATGAATTCGGTGTTTGTGCAGTTATAATGGGATAAGAAATGGTAGACAATATTTATTTAAGCCATACTTCTCTGTTGCAGCATGGCCTCCCAATCACACAGGGGCTGTGGTATCTTGGCTTTGTCAAGGAAGGTTTTGGAGAACAGACACTCGTTTTGTTTCAGACACGCACTGACAGCTGCTGTCACCTCCAGTTTCCTCTCAGACAGCAATCGGTTGATTGTGTAACTGAAACATAATTGTTTCTTATATGTATGTATTCAGCATACAGAATAAAAAGTCCCGTGAAAAACACGCCGCGTGAATTAATGTAAAGTCGATCATTTTTGTTTTGGTGTTACAATATAAATACTTTGACTGAAATCTTGCTGACGTTTTTCGAATGAGAACGCCCACCTCTCTCAAAAAAGTGACACCAATACTTACTCTACTCGAATGACACCTTTCACATAGAAATGATCTTCAGTGCCTGTGAAAAAAAGTACGTGAATACAGTATATATATAAGTCTTTGTGAAACCACTGTAATAATGTCTCACATTCAATGTTCAGAATATGTTCTCTTTCCAAATTAGTAAGACCATGGTACGAACGTTTTGTTAATGCTCTATTTAAGCCTTGTCCTGCTTTGAATTGCCTTGAATTGCCATGGATGGTTTTGGATTGCTGTGAATTGTATGTCTTGTATTAAATATTTAAAATTGCGTTGGATTCCTTTGGTGTACATTTAGTGACAGATTGCATATTGTAGGCCGGTATTAGGCGTGGATTAGGGGTGCGTTCGGGTGAGATGTTTTCTCTGTTCTTCGGGACTCGTCACTCTCTCCTTTTTCTCCCACATACCGGTCCGAAACACATCAGTTGAGAGCAGGGATTGATGAGATGGTAAGAATAAGTATAAATGGGTTTTTTACTCATGATGTAAGCCTTAATATCACGGAAGGTGGTGGGTTCCACCTGTATGTGTGATAGTAGTGACCTGTTCTAGATGAGGTGAAATAGGGGTTTAACGTAAAAAATTATTGCACTTATATACCGACGAGCCTGCACGTGTGTGTGTGTGTGTGTGTGTGTGTGTGTGTGTGTGTGTGTGTGTGTGTGTGTGTGTGGATGCTTGTACTAGTCTGAACTGATGCCGATTTATAGTGCTAGCACACTGAGATACCATGCCGCAGTTTAACATGAACACCCCGCTCATACACAGTATACTGACTCCGAGCCGTCCTTGTTTTAGCGCCTTAATGCCGAACGCGAGACAGGGTAACAACAAGTACCATCTGATAACGTCTTTTGGTATGACGCGGCCGAGGATTGAACCCCGGACCTTCCACACCCAGGACGCCCTACAACTAGACCACGGAGGCGGTTCGGAGTGCTGTATTCATGTTAAACGGCGGAATGGTATCGCAGTGGGCTAGCACAATAAAATCGGCATCAGTCCGGACTAGTACAAACAGTCAAACACACACACACACACACACACACACACACACACACACACACACACACACACACACACACACGCAGGCACGTCGCTATATAAGTGCAATAATTTTGGACGCGACATAAAACCCAATTTCACCTCACCTCACCTTGTCTGCTTGATTCTGTCTACTGTTAGTAAATGGCAAAACCCTAACTGGGCATTGTGACAAGTCCTTCGTGTCTTCTGCCCCTAGAATGGAGAAGAGTGCAGGGACATGAAATTGTCTATCAGTTTGTCCAGGCAACTGATTCCCATCTCAAGCCGAGGTGTGCCGATGTATGATCACCGCTGCCCAATCTAGTGCGACTAAAGTCCATCGAATGTATGTCACACATTCTGGCTGCCATAGCTAGTGCCAGAAGAAAAAAGGGTCCCTTGAGTCAAATGTTCAAAATCAGCTTTTTGAAGAGGTTCGTGTGCATCACTTGACAGATGCTGTAGCACTATAGTTAAGTCCTCAGCAGTGCTATTATTTTGGTAAAGTTAGAAAGTTTTACACCATACAACATGGACGGAACTGAACTGACAGCAGCCAGGTAAGTGCACAGAGTAGAACCTTGGAGATGTCTTGTAACCCTGCTACTTGTGAAGACGTAGTTATAGCTGCTGAAAACTCTTTGGATCTAGTGAACAGGTCAAAACTCTTTCATTTTTTCATATAGATTCCTCGTTGATACGCGAAGAATCTAAGAGGACTGCCTCGCCTGCTCTTATGGAATATCCTCGTCTTGTTAGCATGTTCGTGATATGTTCCATGCGTGAAGCTCCTGGAGCTTGGGTCTTGGATGAACTTGTTTTCAGTGAGGATGTAGCAGAAGATTTGACCTATTCAGGAGTTTAAGTGATGGACTTCCAACTAGCGTGACCATGTCCTCGCCGGCCATAAGGCGCAGCCAAATTCATTATGTGCAAGATCTTTTGTAATATCCGAGGTATCAAGGCTGGTAGAGGGAACATATATGCGTGAAGTCTCTCCCATAGTATTGCCAGTGAATCGTTGGACCAAGCAAGTGGATATGGTACTGGTGATATGGAGGTGCTATCTGTTTGTTAAACCTGGTTGCAAACAGATCCACTGATGGGCAACCTCCTTCCCTTACTGCCAGCTTGAATGCTTCTGGATGAATCACCCACTCTGTTGCTGGTGGTTAGCTGGTCTGGATAGTGGTTTGTTAAGAAATTTGCCACTCCTGGAATATGTCTTTCCTATGTCCTTAAATTCAGGCTGTCCATAAGAACATATGGTTGAAACGTTAGCTTCAAGAGGGCTGCTGACCTTGTCGTGCCTTGAAGGCTGATGTTGAAAGCCACGGTTGGGTTTTCTGCTCTTATCGTCAGATACTTGCCTCTCAACTGTGGCACTCAATGGGATGTTGTTCAGATTACCGCCCAGCTAAACAATTTGTGGAATAAGGTTAATTTTAAGCGAATGGCTTGGATTACGGAGCACAGAAAAAAATCCCTACCACACAAACGGCGCGAAAATGAGAGTGACAAGTTAACGAACTAGGTCACGTAGCTCCGGTGCGCCTTCGGGGCGTGAGATGTTTTCTCTGTTCTCCGGGAACACAGCGAAGGACGTTTCCACTACCTTTCGGAAATAAGATGCATAGCAATTAGTATGAGCCAGGATAAGGTAAAATAACTATTCTTTTTTAAAAAACAACCACATGACAAGCATGTTACCATACCCCACTGATAATCAAACAGCATTCGTTTGTAGACAAGATTTTCAACGCCCACTGTCAGCTGATAGGTACACATATCCACTGTCAGGAAGACGTTGAAGGCACGTGACAGGAAGTCGATGTAGATGCAGCAGTCGACGGAGGTGCAGATGTCGGGCACATGACATGCCATGGAACCAGGGAGTTCTGGGAGGTTCTGGTCAAGCCCAGGAACTGGACAATCTGAAGTCATGAAATCGAACGTATCACCATTAACAATCATGTGGCCGAATCATGAAACGACAATTAGCAACTCTTGAAAATAGTTGTATATATCAGTTCAAAGATTTTCTGTTTTGCATGTAGAAGTTTATTTAAGTCATGTATAGAATAATATGTTATTTATATTCATTGAATTGACAACTTAATGCTGAAGCAATATTTTTTCATTTCCATCCTGGTAGTAAATGCCTTTTCAGCATATGACCTAATATTCCGGGTCTCACCATTGTTCCATCCATTGGTAGCAGGCACATAAGGATTACTTGTATTTTGACACTGTGGTGTCTTCAGATACCCTGCTATTTCAAGCCTCTCAAACAGTTTGGCTGCGATGCCTGAAGTGAGACTCTCTGATCCAGTGGACTTCGTCTCAGAAAGGAAGTCAGACAAAGAAAAGTCTGAAAAAGGACAATATAATCATGAATTGAAGCGTTTTATGTCCAGTATGAAAGATGATTTTACACTTTGTTGATCTATAAACAGTGTATGACTCTTCTTGTATCCTTGGATTCAGAAAATACATGCTACACAGTCGAGAATTATGCAAACCTTCCATTAAACAAGAAACAGTTTTGTATGTTATGACAGTTCAACAAAATAATAATCTAAAGATGAACTGTCATAAGTTTGATGATAAACTTTAGTAGAAGAAATTAGGAACATTCTATATTTTTCGATGAAGAAACAAGTTAAGTTATTGTTGCGTAGTCTATATTTTTGTATCTCTCTCAGTATGAACTTTAACGTCTCTACTTGATAGATCTAAAATAAATGTCTTGAGATCTATCTCACATCAAGCAAACCATTATGTGACACACTTAGGGAACAATGCTGAAATATGTTACCCTATAACAGGATAGACCTGGATATATTCAGAATTCATAGAGTCTCCATTTTTAAAACCCTCACCCACATCACTGACCTGCAAGAGCTGCTGTACTCTCCCAGTCACAGACCAACTTGGGAATCTTGACGTCCTTCAGAGCAGGGAAAGAAATCAGGCAAGAATCCTCATCAAAACAGACACTTATGTTGAGGTTGATCAGGAAATTATTTTCTCCAAACAGATCATCAATCATAAAACTGAAACAACAAATACAAATGATTTTGTTTGTTTATTGTTTTACGTCGCACTCGGCAATATTCCAGCTATATGACGGCGGTCTGTAAATAATCGAGTCTGGACCTTACAATCCGCTGATTGACATCATGCGCATCAGTCCACGCAAATGGGATACGATGACATGCATCAACCAAGTCCGCGATCCTGACCACTTGATCCCGTTAGTCGCCTCTTACGACAAGCATTGTCTCCTTTTACAGCTAGTATGGGTTGCTGAAGACCTATTCTACCCCGGATCTTCACGGGTTAAGAAGAGAAAAAAGGCATTTTATTGTGTCCTTAAAGTACAAAGTTAAACCTCAAATATGGACAGATGGACCCTTTTAAAAGAGTAGCTGATAAGCAATTTTAAAGCAATACATACTCTACACGGATTAAGTCCTTCAAGTTGAAGTGTTCCACAGTTCCTGTAAGGAAAACAATTATTTAAGACAGGTGACCTACGAGACAAACTCCCATCACAAAAATCATATTTGCATTACAGTCCATTTTCCGGACATCAAACTTGATGAAACTTATGTATTGGTACTCCCCGTATCCTTTTATTCAAATCATCTTAAAAGACACTGCATAAGTAAATTTTCGTGATACAGCAAATCTTTATGTGAAACCTTTTCACTAATCGTACATGGTATGCTGCTCACCCCATTTGTAGCTGGACAAGGCCCTGGTGAAGACGAGCTTCTCTATGCCCATGGTGAAGGTGTAGGGGCAAGGGTCTATTCCAATCTGGACGTTGAAGGATCTCCCGATAAAGTCCACATCAATACAACACTGTATGGAGCCACACGGGTCTGACAGATGACAGGTGACGGAGTCTGGTAGTGTGGGCAAGGTGAGACTGGTGGCAGGGCAGTCTGAAAACATACAACACGTGTATATCAGTGAGAATATGTTTATACGCTTTGGAAATATATTGTTAAAATGTCTAGAGGTAAGTTTTTTTCCGTTATTAGATTCGAAACCTTTCTCGTCGCAACTTCTTCACTTAAAGGTACAACACCCTTTTTATAGGCATATACATGTTTTTCTGATACACATTTATTAATACACACATGTGTATGAGTGAGTCAACACTAAGGAGAATTTGTACAACACAACCAGGGTGACAAGATGTTTCAAAGATACCAATATCTGCAATTGTTTTTCAGTTAATTCAATCAAAACGCTGAGTAAACACAATGAATCAAAAGGGCACTTTTCATACGGAATCACAAATAGAAGCATTACATTACATACCATGAGTCACGCTCCTTTTCATTAATATTCAAGAAGTGTTCGGATTTACTTTTAGGTCGTAAACTATTCAGGTTACCTTAACTTTTTTATGTAATTCAGAACTGTCTTGAGGATCTATCATGTAAAAGGAGTTTACCCTTCTGCCACCCCTCAACCGCTCCAGCATACGGAGAATGGGTCCTGTTACACTGAGGGTCAATCAGGAAGCCAGCGACACCAAGTACGTCCAGTAGTTGGGAGACAGCGACACTGGCTAGTTTCTTGCCAGAGGGAAGTTTCACATCAGACAGCCATTTTGTCAAAGAGAATCCTGTAACATAAGTCTCTGAGTAAGATACATGATTAATAAGGACACGGCCTTCGCGGGGATCGGCTCGTGGTATTAAACCTAACGCGGGATGCGTAACCCATGTACCCCATGTGATCCTGCACCAACTTATAGTGTAAGATTTACATGAGAAAATCTATCTGTTTATTATTCAGTAATCGGTATAGATTTAATTATTTTATCAAGGAGTACCTAGTCTTGAGGCTAAAACATAGGTTAATGTTCGATTCTCTAAATATTACAGTGTGTGAAGCCCATTCCTTGAGATCCAGGTAGGATATTCCAGGAATAGAACTAAACGTTGCCTAAACACAACGAACTCACCAACTCACACGCAATCACAAGCTGTGTATACTGAAAGTGACAGATTTAACTCTTGTGTTATCGCGCGAAACCTATTATAAATGTTTGATTTTAGCGGTATTGTTCACAGGTAAAACACCTTATCATTGTACATCGAAAGGTCTTACAACTGAATCTAGTTGTGCAAGAAGTCTGTGCCCTACCATTGCCAGTCGAGGAGAAAGGGTTGTCCCAGTTCCACACCAGTTTAGGGAAGCTGATATCTGTGAAGGCAGGTAAGCTGAGAGCACAAGGCTGGTCTGCTTCAAAGCACAGGGACAGTTTCAGACTCATCAGATACTTCCAAGCATGAACAAGGTCGTCAATCTTGAAACTGAAGAGAGGGGACACAAAGACTGTGTGATACATAAGGAATCATTTGTACTGTTGCTAGACACGGCGACTATATGCACACAAAAGCAATACATTCTGCAAGTGATGCGTCATTTGTGTTTGTAGCGGACGCTGCCGGAAGGACAGGATACGCTAACCCTTGGTCTCATCACTCATTCAGGATACTTTCAAATGATTTTCACTGCTTGTTGGCCTTTTACGCCAGTCAGTCGGAGATATCCGGTCCACTATCTTCCTTTTTAGTTATCTGCATTTATTGATACCGTAACCAAATCTATCTATCTATCTATCTATCGATCCATCCATCCATCCATCCATCCATCCATCCACCCATCCATCTATCTATCCATCTATCTATCTATCTATCTATCCATCTATGCAGATAATATATATATATATATATTATATATATTGTCAATGCAAGTGTATATATCTAGTAAACATTCCATTTGGTGACAGGGCAAAATGGCTATGATATAGATTAACCAGTGAAAATCAGTGATGACAGGAAGTATTCGAGATAAGGGTGAGCATGTCCTTCCATACCGGTAGCATCCGCCATGTGTTTCAGGAACTTAATGTTGAGAAGGTCTATCTGTCATGCTTTAAGCGTATTGGACAGTTATGAACTGTTCACAAAAAGATCACAAATTCATAATATAAAATATATATAATGTGACCTAGACTGACATCATGATGAAAGTTTAAATTCAAAGACTAATTCAACATCGAGGCTTTGATGTATGGTGTTTTTCTCAAAGCTTGATTGTGATAACGTTAAGTTATCTTTCAATTTAATTGAATTACGTATTGATAATTCAACACAGGCATTTTACAGGCTAATCGTAGGAGGTACTTGCAGAATGAAGTGAAAAGTAAATGTAAAAGTAAAAATAAAAACATAAAAGTTATATCATGTAACTCACCTCAATCTAATGACGCCATTGAGGTTGAAATTGTCCCATTCACCTGAAATCATCATCAAAATGTTGACTTACTCGTAAATGCAATCAAATGTGGATTTGTAGGCCACGTTTGTCTGTTAGTAAAGCTTCTCACTTATTTACGGCAGATGACGATGATAAATTGCATGTTTCATTAATGACTAAGGTCCAACCAGTAATGAATAGTATGGCCCGATACATACACTGCTGTTCAAAACAAACATTCCATCGATCAGGTTGTCCTGAATGGCATTGTACACACATCTCCATGATGTTCAAGTTGCTGGATTTTGCTGCAATGAGACATACCCCACTTGTAGTTGAGCAGTGATGTCTGGAAGGTGAGTTTCTCGATACCGACAGTCAGGACAAGGTTCCGTGTGTCCAGGAGGATCTTGAAGTTGAAGGACATCCCCAGACTGACCACATCCACACAACAGTCCAGCCCAGTGCAGTAGTCGGGGATGTGACATGACAGGCTGTCCGGTAGGGTTGGGAGGGTCATTTGTAGTGGGCATGCTGGAGAGTACACCATGAGCAACAATCATGTTGGAAGATGTCATAACAAGATTTAAAAACATACTATATGGAAAACATATAATACTAAAATAACCAAGGGGTAATAATAATGTTCGCGTGACATGTTTCTGTGTTTTATTTAATATACCAAATGTATTTCTTCTTATTTTACCATCAGTAGATATTAGAGACATAATCATGATAAACATATGACTAAACAAAACATGTTGCTTCTCAGATGAGAGTTTATCCGCTTGGAAGATTATGTTGTTAATGGCATGCACATGTGGTCTGATTACTTCTGGACATCTTGTGGAATCGTCACAGCGGTCAACAACTAGGGGTCTATCGGTAGCATAAGTATTTATTATCATATGATTACATACAGACTGTCAAGTATATGCAGTCTGGTGTCATTACCATTGGTCCACCCAGTAGTGTCCGCCTTGTACATCCCCCTCTGTCTGTCACACATGGGTTCCAGGAGGTACTCAGAGATGCCCAGGGCTACAGCCAGTTGGAATCGGAATGCCGGGTTCAAGGCTTGACTGCTGTCCAGGCTGTTGTTGCTAAGCCAGTTCTTCAGGGAGAAACCTGTGCATATTGGAGTATAAAACAATAGTGTACATATGTACGCATCAATTCATGAATATGTACAGCATACAGAAAACTACAGTTATAACGAACTCAAAGGGACCATTAATATTAGTTCGTTATAACCGTAGTTCGTTATAAGCATTTATATAGCATATATGCAACAAATTGCCGGGACTAAAAAATAAGTTCGTTATATCGGTAAGTTCGTTATAAGCGTGTTCGTTATAAACGTAGTTTACTGTACATTACACCAAGAAAACCCTTTCCATAATCATAACAAATCTCCATTGTACGATGTCGCTTATATTAGAAACATGTACGTATGAATCACTATTAATTAGTGATGATAACAGCATCTGTGTGTGTGCACCCGTCACAGACACGTTAGATACAGTCAGTACAAAAACGTATTTGCAGAAACTTCACATTTAGGTTAGGTTGAATGCTATGGTCATGTCTTTTGCTTTACGGGTCGTGTCTTCTTTTACACGGAGATGCTCAAACCAAACCAGGAATACTGAGAAACTATAGGCTTACGGTTTAGAGACAGTGTTGAGTTCCAGTCACAACCAGGATTGGGGAATCTGGCTTGGTTCAACACAAGGAGCGTAACCACGCACTTCCTGTGAGCCTCGAAGCAGGCACTGATGTTGAGACTTACAAGAAACTGTTTCTCTCCTTCGAGGTTGTCGATGACGTAACTGAAAATGATATTAAACTGTAAATTCGCTTTTAAACTAACAAACACCTCCTTCTTCTTTCGGTAAGAGTTACTTTTCTGTTTCATTTAGAAGTAGATATGATGAACATACGAGACAGTTCTATGGCTATACAATTAAACTTCTTTATTCAATGTAGATACACCGTTAGTAAGCCAGTGTCTACACCGAAACGTCGCATTCATTGAACGAAGACGTTGTGCATCCACACAACTGTCTCCCTTGTTAATCATTACTTTCTTCTCTTAAAACAGTTAGCAATACATTCTTAGCACACAGTCATCACTTACTCTAAGTCTTAAAAATTTAAAAATGTAACCCAATGCCACAACGGCAACATATTTCAACATTATAAGAACATTTAAATAACTTACTCTGCTCGGAATATTCCCTTTAGATTGAAACTGTGTGGTGTTCCTGGAGAAGACAAAGACATACAATAAACAGAAAAGTATACTCAATTTTACAGTTACTGTCCTTCATAACAAAGTCACATTGGCCCAACTTGGTATGGCGAGGTTTCACTTCCCTCAGTGTATACACCATTTCATGAAATACCACACATTCCGCCTACCCCATTGGTAGTTGATGAGCAGTCTGCTAAACTCCAGCTTCTCAATGGCAAGTGTGAGGGTCATCTTGCACATGTCCAGGTCGATCTTGAAGTGGACATTCCGACTGATGAGAGGCACAGTGAGACAACAGTCTATTCCTGTACAGTGGTCGGGGAGACTGCAGGACACAGAGTCTGGTAGTGTTGGGAGTGAAACCTGTTTTGGGCAGTCTGCAACAAAACACGAGGTTGGAATGACAATTACACTTGATCGTATTTTATAATTGTCTGACTATTGTTACCAACTATAGGCCTTTTGACAAAAGCATTGAACTGACATTGGCTTCTGGATCATAAATCAACGTGTTAGTGTGTTGTTTAATGCTGCTGTCAGCAATATTTCAGGTGTATGACGGCGGTCTGTACGCCTTAGACTTGATGCACGAGTCATTTGGGAGAATAATATATGAAGACTTATGCTAAAACTACATCAACCAATAACCTTTATCTTCATTTCAAGCAAACGCATTGTAGAGGATGAATGTGATTGATCTGTAAAGAACCTGGTGGTAATGTCAACAGACCTGAGTTCCATCCATTCGTGCCTCGACCAGCCAGCGAGCACTGTGTCTCCAGAAGGTAGTCAGAGAGTTCCAAAGTATCCATCAGCTTGTCCACCAGAGCGTCGGCCAATCTGTCTGTTAGTGCACCACCTTCTGATGTCACAAACTCGCTCAGGGAGAAATCTGAAGTCAAGCAAAAGTACACATCATTTGACAGAAAGTCATGATCACGTGATATTATTTGACATTATTATAGTTATTTCGCCATTAAAGGTGTAGGACCTTCAATTGCTTTGTCTTGAAACAAGAAGACTTCATTTTAATGAAATCACTGTCGATCTTTTCGACTGAGGACACAATTAATAATTTATACATGTATGTCTGAATTCTTGCCATCTATTCACGAATTAGTTCACTTTATTATAGGTAGCATCCTAATTTGGATTATTTGGTAAGTAGATTGTGACATACTAATAACATGTTCCGCATCAATGTAAATATTAATATAAATTACTTATAGCTGATTTATATTATTGAACATGCATGTACAATGATCTTGTCAAATAGTCGAAGTTATTTGTAAGGAATGCACCTATAAGTCGTTTTCAAGGCATATATCACTCCACTGAATATAGTATACGAAACGAAAATGGAACAGACACCAAGAATGCTTCACTTACTTTGTAGTTGTTTGGTGGCCTCCCAGTCACAGAATGGTTTAGGTAGGATCATGTCTGTGAACACAGGGAAGGTAAACTGACACTCCTCTCCAGCAGTCAGACACACCTTCAGGCTCAGGTTTACCAGGAACTTCTTTTGTCCTGAGGTGATGGTGTATCTGGAAATGTTTACCGTTTATTAGGATCTGAAAATCTGTGCTAGCAACTCATGAAGTAAACGATCAATGTGTAAACGTTTATCTGTGACAAAACCACATATTCAAACTGATTAGTCTGATTGTTGATAGTGTCCTCCCTCTGGTATAAAAAAAGCAAATGGGACTTGCCCCACAGGGAGACACAGAATCCATTCAACAATATCTTGGACGCACCAACTGAAGTCCACACTTCTTGATTGTGCGAAAACAACAGGGCGGATGCTCGTGGTTTTGACACAGAGGTCCATCGATGGTACGACCCAGAATATGTAGAGGGCGTCATGGAAAATGAAATAGACAAAATTCTTTGGAATAGGCCCATTTACAACCTCAGACCTATCCAACAAAGATGATCTTGTCCTCTTTTATTAATCCAATGAAATTATTTATGTCATTGAATTTTCTGTCCTTTTTTTCACTTATGTGATTGACAAGATTCAGGAGAAACACGGTAAATATGCAGGCCTCGCTTTCGAAATATTTCTCTTGCATCCCAAGTACCAAGTTGTCCGACTCCCCATTGTTCTCGGTGCCTTAGGTTTGGTTACCTCCCCATCTTTTGTCTGACACTGGAACAGTACCCGGGTTTGCTCCCAGGAATACAGCCCTACTGACAATCTGGGTAATGCAGAAGGCTGCAGTGTTGGGGAGTCTTCACATTCTCCGAAAAGTTCTGTGTGGATTTGACTGTGCAATGAGTAATGAGTCTAACCAGCCTGACTGTGCCAGGATCACCCAAACCCTCTTTGATGAATATATTTATTTTAAACTGTAAATAATACTTACTCAATTCTGACAAGACCTCCAAGATCAATTACTTCAGTTTCACCTTTGAAAGAAAATACACTAATTATAAAATCACTAGCATATTTATGCATTTAAAATTTAAAAAACTGAGCATTAAGCATAATTCGTGATCATAATTTAAAATTATTCGAACATAAAAGTAAACAGTGTGCTACGTACCTCATGTTAAGTTACAAAGAGTGTACAACTTACCCCATATATAGTAAAACAGTGTACCACTTACCCCATGTATATTTAAACAGTGTACAACTTACACCATGTATAGTTAAACAGTGTACAACTGACCCCAAGTATAGTTAAACAGTGTACAACTTATCCCATGTGTAGTTAAACAGTGTACAGCTTACCCCCAGTACAGTTAAACAGTGTACAACTTATCCCATGTATAGTTAAACAGTGTACATCTTACCCCACGTATAGTTAAACAGTGTACAACTTACCCCATGTATAGTTTAACAGTGTGCAACTTACCCCATGCATAGTTAAACAGTGTACAACTGACCCCAAGTATAGTTAAACAGAGTGCAACTTATCCCATGTGTAGTTAAACAGTGTACAGCTTACCCCCAGTACAGTTAAACAGTGTACAACTTAGCCCATGTATAGTTAAACAGTGTACATCTTACCCCACGTATAGTTAAACAGTGTACCACTTACCCCATGTATATTTAAACAGTGTACAACTGACCCCAAGTATAGTTAAACAGTGTACAACTTATCCCATGTGTAGTTAAACAGTGTACAGCTTACCCCCAGTACAGTTAAACAGTGTACAACTTACACCATGTGTAGTTAAACAGTGTACAACTGACCCCAAGTATAGTTAAACAGTGTACAACTTACACCACGTACAGTTAAACAGTGTATAACTTACCCCATGTATAATTAAACAATGTGTGACTGAACTCCAGCTTCTCAATACCGACTCTCAAGTTGTAGTTGCAGGAGTCCAGGAAGAGGTGGGCATTGAAGTTCCGTTTGACCTGTGACACCTTGACACAACACGTGACCCCGGTACAGTAGTCGGTCACGTGACAGAAGATGTTGGAAGGCAAAGCTGGTAGTGTGAGATTCTGGGGACACGCTGCAAATTGTTCAACATATAAACAATAACTGAACCGAACATGCATAACATACCCTCTAACACGCAATGTTCACAGTTAAACAGTTAAATATAAGAATACATTCATACTTTAAGTCAGCTGATCAAACCAAATATCCCTGGTCAGTGTCAATCACCTTTACTTTGATTTGTTGCTTGTCTAAAAATAACGCGTCAGTGACTGTAATCACGTAATGCAATACGACGTGTCGTTGATCATCATGTGCAGCCATCTGATCAAGGCTAAGATCATATCATGGAAATGTCAACACAGTGTCCAAATTATTCAAGTTGTAATTGTACGAGACAGGTTTCACTTTGCCAACATGACGTTATTTCTGACAGTTTCTGTTTTACAATTCATTTGCATGAGCGATAATTCAATAGATGACTCATAAGCTAGAGAATCCCGAGTTGCCTACACATTGTTTACTCTTTTGCTTTTTTGAGGTGTGCTATCGGCGACATAACAGTATCAGTATAGTGATTCACTCCGTAGGACACCTACCATTGTTCCATCCCCTCAAAGCGCCCCTGTACGGTTCCAGGTAGTCCTGACAAGGTCTGTCCAGTAGGAACTGTTTGATACCGAGCTCTTCCAGCAGGACTGCTGACAGCTGAGCTGTGATCTCACCGCCCTTTTCCCTCAGCCACTCACTCAGAGAGAAATCTGAAGAAGAAATGGACATGGTTCTTGACCATTGTAAACCAAACGGTAACTGTTACCAGTACCTATAATTTGATAATTGTGAAATGACCCCTTCACAAAAAGTACAATATCGGGCATTTTGAGGTCCCGACAGTTTAACCTTACTTTGTAGTTTGAATCCCTGGAACTTGGCACAGCCTGGCATAGGAAGTCGTGTCTGATCCAGCACCTTCAGATCCAGCTCACAGTCATCTCCCTCCAGACACAGACTCGCAGACAGATCAACTATAAACACTTTCTGAGACAGAATCCGGTCAATCTTGAATCTGTAAAATATCAGACTTTTAAACCTGTCAAATTTGTCACATCTGTAGCTTTAAAAAACACTGATTATATTGAAAAAGGATGGTCCTTCTTCCAAACCACCGAACCCAATTCTTCGTCGTTTACGACAAGCATTGGTTAATGGACACCAGGTCTACATCGGAATCCCCATGTTTTATTTGACACTGAAGCGGGGCAGAATACCATATACTTGGGCATCAAGGTCACCAGCTACCGGCAGGTTATTCTATGTGCACTATCAGGTTTGTTATATCGGTCTACATTTAATGATACATTAGCTTCAATGCCCATTGTGTGCAGGGCATAAATAAGGCAACCACATGTTATAGAAGCAAAAGTATTAGATGTAAAATGAGCTCGTCAACACTTACGTTAGTTTGAGAAGAGGAACATCATCGAATGTGATTACTTCTTGTTTTCCTGAAACAGGATAAGAGTGAGTCGGCTTCTAAACAGTTTACATCAAACTTTAAACACAACAACACTTTTGGATATAAAAAATAACTATATGTTATTCGGGATCGTTGATGTGACTGAAATTTAAAAACACCCTTTTCAGCACTGGCTGGTTAAATGCTTGTAATAAAATACAATAAAGAAAACTTCGCGAAAGACAAATGAAAATAAATGTCCGTTGGTAATCACTTAGTTGCTTACAATTCCTGTACATGATCAGTGTCTAGTAACACCTACCCCAGTTGTAGTTCAGAATGTTGTGCTTAAAGCTGAACTTCTCAATGGAGCCTTCAATGAGGTAGTTACAGAGGTCAATGTTGAAGGTCGTGTGAAGAGACAGGTCAAGGACGTTGCTATGGAGACAACAGTCTATGCCCAGACATTTGTCGTTCATGTGGCAGTTGGCTGGGAGGTAGATTGTTGGAAGTATGACTGTACTGCCATTCAAGTCACAATCTTGAATTAGGAAGAACATGACAGTAATATTTAACGTTTAACGAGAGGCCATGACCCACAAAATGGGTCTACACGTGTTTTGTGAGATGTGTCAAACCGAGATTGTGTATATGTGTGACTAGAGTAATAATTAACTGCTTGATTGGTATTCACCAGAATATTAGTTATTTTAAAAGCAAAACGGGGTTTTGCAAGACCAACATGTGCTAGAAATGCCAATGTAGTCACCCGTTATTTATCGCCAATCCATGTGAAAATGACTAAGATAAAATTAATTAATCGGATTGAACGTGCGTAGCTGTTCTCCAACTGTAATGCTATTAAAACGTGCTAATTTGTACATGAATATACAAAGCATAACATTAGGCAATCGGTTTGACGTGTTTGTATTAGTGATCACATTATGTTCAATCTCTTAAGAACCCATCACCAGGTCTGTCACACTGACCATTCTTCCAGTTGCCCGCATCAGCTGGCTGGTACTTGAGACTACTGCGGTTACAGGGTGGATCCAGCATCTTGTCCTTGATACCCAGCTGTTCCAACAGAAGGTTCACAGCTGCCCGTGCAAGACCTTTGGTCATGTCCTGTCCCTTACTCTTGGCCCAGTCCGATATGCTAAAATCTATTTTGATGGAACAGATATATAGATAAACATTTGAAGGAACAATTTCATAAGAATCAAAGTGCCTGGGATCCAGCATGTACTGTCTGAACCTAACGCCTACCCCATCCACAGTTCTTTACAGCCGCCCTAACACCCTACGCCCTAGACATACACATCTCCAAGCAATTTAGTCTTTGATAATTGCAATGATTTGTTGTAAACACTATAGAGTGAGACTTATAAGCTGTTATATTTTTGTACCCAATCCAGTTCATCATAATGTAATGTTTTCAACTGTAAACTTTCTATGTATAAACTATAAGTACGTGATCTAGACTACCAGTTGTCGGACTTTCATTCTTGTGGAAGCCTCGGTGACAGAGTGGGTTAGACCGCTGATTTTGTGTGCTGGCGATTAGGTGCCTCACTCTGGCAGTGTGGATTCGAATCCCGGATGTGACTCAAACCAAAAAGGTACAAGAGTCTGTACATCCCAAAGTAAGTGTTATCCCAAATATATAACATTTGTTATATAAACTTTCAAAAACAGCATGTTTTAACCAAACTACATCAGTAAGCGACATGTCGCCACCAAATTCCACACAAGTTGTACTCACAACATGCTTGCTTGAATTCTAAAGATCAATGCATTATTTCTTCGACATGGTCATACATATTAACCCACATGTCACATACAGTACAGGTTTTATAACCTTTCGATAAAGTGAGTGAGTGAGTGAGTTTAATGCTTTACGTCACATCGGCAATATTTCAGCAATATCGTGACGACTTTCGATAAAAAAGGGGGCGGTCGGGTAGCCTAGTGGTTAAAGCGTTCGCTCATCACGCCGAAGACCCGGGTTCGATTCCCGACATGGGTACAATGTGTGAAGCCCATTTCTGGTGTCCCCCGCCGTGATATTGATGGAATATTGCTAACAGCGGCGTAAAACCATACTCACTCACTCACTCGATAAAGAACGCCCTTACTGTTAAGGTTCCAGGCGGCATCAAGGTCGCAGACAAGCTGGGGCACTTCAGTTCCCTTCATAATGGTGTCGGAGAAGAAGCAGGAATCCTTCTCAAAACACACCTCAATGTCAAGGTCAAGGAATATAACCTTGTCTTTCTTCTTCAAACCAAATCTGTATCAATGAAGATAATAAACCTATTGGCCTCATGGTAGATGAAACTTATCTGTGTACACCAAACTCATTTCTACTTGATCCATTATTGCAACAGACAAATATACAACTGATGATATTATTACCAGCACTGTTCACAAGTAACTTACTTCATCTGGAAGACATTGGCAATATCAAGCATCAGTGATGTACCTGGAGATGAATCATAAGGTGATAAAACTGAGACAGCTCGGACTCGGACAGCTTAAAATATCAAACATAAGGCGTATGTGGCTTAGAATTGTAAGTACTTCAATAGCATTAGATTTCATGTTTACCGGCATACGTCTGATATTTTTTTTTTTAATCGCATCAATAACAGAGCAGTATCTTAGCCGACAACAGGCCACGTACCAGCATCAAGGTCAATGTCATCCCCTAACATTTCTGAGGTGGTAGTTTTGTTCTCGATGGCAGCATAAATGACGTAGTCGCACATATCGACGTTCAGGACGGCGTTGAAGGACATCTCCAGAAATGGGACGTGGAAACAGCAGTTTATCTTGGTGCACGTGTCCGCTAGGTGGCAGTGCAGACCGTTGGGAAGCTTGGGGAGCTTGCCAATACTCTTGGGGCATTCTGAAGAAAACATTTATTTCACTCCTGGATCTTTAGGAATCAGAATTATCAGAATTATGATTAACAGTTATCATCAATTGGACATTTCTGGTAATCAATACGGCCATTTATTCCATAATCTGAATACATTTAGTCATTATAAACTCGTAGATTGTATCACATTTACAAACAATGGAATATAAACAAAACAAAGATTAACATACGTAGATGCAATGGCATGTACATCAAAACACAGTACAGCACTGTAAACTTGTCTTTTTCGAAAGTCACATACGTTTCATTTATTAAAAAAACACATCTGGTACCATTCCTCCAGCCGTCAACACTGGGGCTGTATGGTGGTCTAGACACATCACATCTCTCATCCAGGAGGTACTCGGAGATGCCGAACTTGTCCAGTAGAAACTGGGCAGCTGCCTGGGATAGGGACTTCAAGTTGATGTCGAGGTCAAGATCACTTAGCCAATCAGAAACTGAGAAATCTGCAAGCACATGCAACTTTCACATTAATATCAGGAATTAATTTTATTTATTTAAATCTAATTCATTGCGGTGCTTTGTGCATGCAAACCTAAACATACGAAATATTACTACACAAATAAGCTTCATTTAAATGATTTAGAACAAAGTTATACCTGATATGTTTTCAGCAGCATCTGCAGAGTGGGGATGAAGTTGGAGTTACAAGTGACAAAAAGTAGGAATATTTACTGTTAGATCTTCTGTTAAGCAGACTGATCACGAACACCTTGTCAGTGAATGTAAACCAGCAGTTCTGTGCTAAAGCGGACTTACTTTGCTTTGTGAACTCGACCAGCGCATTAGCATCACAGACAGGTATCTTCTCCTGATTCATCAGCGTCATGCCTCCTTCTGGGTAACAGAAGCTGTCACCATCTATAGGAATACACGTGTGGACAGTCAGGTCAACGAGGAAGCCTTTGGGATACCTCGAGATCGTAAATCTGGAATAGATAAAATACAAAGAAACTGTCACCGTCTGTAGGAATACATGTGTGGACATTCAGGTCAATGAGGAAACCTTTTGGGTACTTGGAGTTTGAAGGAATACACATTTAGCAGAACTCCTTAGGGTTACAGAGAACCACACAGAAACTATAGTAATACAATAGGGACAGCTGGGTCAAGGATGAACACAGGCGGTACTCTGAAACCGTGAAGCTGGTAAGAAGTCAGACGCGGACTAAGGGTTTTAAGTGAGGGGGTGGGGTGGGTTGGAGGCGAGTCTGCAGTTAACATGGTGTCTGAGGACTGCATGTGGATCTGTCAGTAGGAGTAATACACAGAAACTGTGATGCACGTGTAAGAAGTAGGCTTGGGACATACATACATCTGTAGGACAGGAGGACTGCAAAATGTATTCTGATTGAAAACATAAGCACAAAGAAACTAGTGTTTAATCAACGTAATATTGCAAACTTCAGTATCATATTTTTCAAAACAATCACTCGTCTTTACTATGTAACTGATATTAGGTTTGGTTTATCATAAACGAAATATCTGGTAAAACTGTAGACAAGGGTGTGAAATAAATTATTTTGAATGTGTGACGGGATCCTCACTTGATGACAACTGGAGCTGGGTTGCCATTACCAATCTGCAGTTGAATTTCAGTTCCTGGGGAATAATAGATGGAGAGAAATATAATAACGATAATTGTTGTACCATAAATTTGAAAGGGATAGTGTATTTATGTATACAACGTTATTTGTTTGTTGTTAAAGCTGCCAAGCATCATGGCGGCGGCCATATACTACTAATACTACTTATACATAATCCACATAGTTATAATCATCAATTTGTCTAACACTATAACAATATTTGATTCCCGGCCAGACAAACTAATCGCTGTTATGTCAGCAGGGAAGGATGACACTGAGGTCAGACATTGTACTCACGGGATTCCCAGTTTAGTCAACTCTAATTGCAGTTGCTCAAACGTTTTATTTCTTATCAGATTTTCACATTCAAGGCCCTAGTAAAGCTTTCAAAGAAATTTTATCGTAGACATGTGGAGGACACTTCCAAATTTGACGTATGTGAATTACAAAAATGATGTCTTATACAATTCCCTGATTTTGATTTCTCAAACGGATGCTCTGATAAACGGATATGACACTCGACAAGAAACATTGAGAACATTGACTATAACAAGTCAGCTAACACCATTTACGTGTCAACAGTCAAACGACTTACCCCAGTCAGTTGTATGTCAACAGTCAAACGACTTACCCCGGTTTTATGTCAACAGCCAAACGACTTACCCCAGTTGTATGTCAACAGTCTTTCCTTATGGTAGTAGCTCCCGAAGCCGACCTCCACAGTGAAGTTACACGGCTCAAACTTGAGGAAGAAGGGGACGTGCTTGACGAGGGGAGTCTCAAACAGCGGGATGTCGAAGGAGAAGTCCACACAACACTCTACACCGAAACAGTTGTCCGGCAGTTTACAGTTGACGTTGTCCCGGAAACTGGCGGGTAGGTGCTTCTTGTAGTCTGGGAGGGACCAAGGGCAGTCTGATCATGGGAAAAACATAATGCCTGTTTGAGAATATATATAACAAAACAACAGGATATTCTCAAATACACATGCGGGTTAAATGTTACAGTTCTACCTACAAGTAGTTCGAGACAAGCGGAGTGATGATATCAGGCCATAGTCCAAATAGAAAATGCCCCTCAAACAAAGAGTTGCATCAACTTAAACCATGTATATAGTTTAGAGTTCGGGTTAACAAGGCTTCATGCGTTAAACAACACGTGCGGTCCCGCAACATATATGAACATACATAAACATGACTTCAACCACGCGTGTCAGTAAAGTTAACGATCTTTTCAATATATATTTCAGAACTGCAAGTTGCATTTTGTGACCTCAAGCAGTCAGATGCCAAAGTATTCTTTGGCTAGGTTTTGTGCATTGAGAATGATGAAATTTTGATTTGTTCCATTTCATTTTGTCTACACTAAGAATGTTTAACCCTTAAGACTTCATGTGTATGTTTCATGGCACACAATAGAGAAAAGAATATCTTCCACTTTCATTTGTTATATTACCTGGTTGAGCTGTCAATGCTGTACAGATATCGTCTATCAAAACCTTCTGAAGAAAAGAGAAGAAAAACATAGATGAACAACATTTTGGAATCGTAGTAAACATATACACACTCTGCCCTGGATGCATGCATGGCTACGTAATATAAAGATGATGTGAAAGATGTGTAACGTGCTTCGGACACTTAAACCTATGAGTTATGACTTTCGTTTTTAAGACTCACATCCAGTCCAAGTTTTCGAAACACCAGATCTACAACTTCTCTGATTAGCTTTCCTCCCATTAGCACGGCAAGGTTCTTCAGAGATCCGTTTCCTAAAAGCAGATATTTATGAAATGGTTATGATTTGTAAGCTGACGACCTACGTTGAGACCTTGAGTAAAGTATTTGTAGAGATGCCTTGACCATAATAGATGTATATATTTGTAGGCATATAAGAACTTGGTATAAGAAGGACTTTCTTTATATTCACAGAAAGTATTTGAGACAAGTGAAGGTAACACCATGTGGATTCTCAAATCTCAAGGATTTCATTGATATTTTACAATCGCAGAAAAGAACCAGGTCAAAAGCTGTCAAAATATTTGATTTATCAAATTTATACACCACTATCCCACATGGCGACTTAAGGAAAACTTCATTCCTTTGTCCTTTTGTCCTTTTGTTACAATCGTGGGGACAATAGATACACATTTACCTACCTAATTTCAGATGTTCAGATCAATTTGTCAAAAACGAAACAAATGTCATCTGAAGTTTACTAACAATACACAATATGTAAAATGCTGCCGACTTCCTCATTGATAACGTATGTAAAATTTAGGGGTAAGACATTTAGGCAAGAAGTAGGCATCCCCATGGGTACCAATTTTTCGCCCCTGTTTGCTGGTCTGCTTCTTTATGCATATGAATCGGACTTTCTGCTCGGATTGGCAAAGTCAAAACAAGGTAATTTGACCAAGAAGTTTAACTTAAGTTTCAGGTGTATAGATGATTTGATATCGTTCAATTACCATCAAATAGCTAGTTCCCTTCCATTGATTTACCCACCGCCTCATCATGATCTTTCTACCAATATTTCAAATAGCGTAATATAACTCTTGCTCAGAAGTTGGTTGATCAAGGTTACAACTTTCAAACCTCAGTAAAGCTTTCAAAAAGTATAATGGTAGACATATGGAGGACATTACCAAATTTGGCGCATCAGTGACAAGAATGATATCCGATGCAATTCCTTATTTTGACTTGTGAACACTAGACTTGCCTTTGCAAGGGGTTTGTGTCGGGGGCTACCAATGTGACAGGAGACGCTCACCTTTTCGCGAACATCTGGTATCATCACTATTTGATAGTGATTCATAAATACATGCTCATAATAAAGTCAGAATCGTACAATCGACCAGGCTTTCGACAGATATTTCTCATGAATATGGAAAGGGTTTTGTCGTTTTAATGTTGTGAAACCCCGTCAGCACGGACGGTATCGCCATTGTGAACACATACGGGTTAATCAATATGCGGATTAACGAACCATACATACTTAGTTCGGTGCCTATATTTCCTGATAGTGAATACTTGCTTCCGGTATAACGGGGTTTAACTGTTTTGAAAACGATCAGAATATTCTGATCTTGATATTGGAATGTAAATATTTACACTTTGGCAGATAAACAAATTTGAAATCTTCACTGTTTTTGTTACTGTTCTTTACTTACCCGGCAGAGAGAAGTTTTCATTACAAACAGGTATTGGTACATCCAGTTTTTCGATCAACAAGGCATCCATAATCGGTTCCAATTCTCCAACACTGACTTGTAGACCCATGTCAACCACAAACACCTTCCTTGCCTCATTTCTGTTAATGGTGTATCTAGAGAACGGTAAACATAACGCATTGGTTGTGTGGACCATGATTGACTTAATGATACAATAACTGTAGTCCAGTGTTTTGAAACTACCTTAATATCTCATACTGGACGTTATACGACGTTGGGGCTGGTGGGGTAGCATCAGGCTGGGGGTTGCCTGAAGTTGTTTTCGTTATTGTGAAGAGTTGAATTATTTAACTTCTTTGAGAGGCATTTAGCAGTTCGAGTAATAAGTAAGGGCAAGATATATGGGTAAAGAAATTCTTTATTGCAAAAAGGAGCGACGTTTCGGTGTAGCAAGCCACTTGATAACGTTGTTAGAACCTACACCGAAACCTCGCTCCGAAATGTTTTAAAGTTGTTCATTCATATATCTTATCCTTACTTAGTTGAATCATTGTTAATGCAACTAGTTTTAATATTGATTATGCAATTATTTACAAATCACTGCATCATCTGCCATCATTATTAAGCTAAACTTTATCCGGATTTCAGTAAATGAAAAACAGATACGTGAAAACAGTAATACACCGAAGTTCCAAACCTTTAAATTGCAATGAAACAACTCACTATCATTATACTATTAACAATTTAATAGTTGTCTATTGATTTTGAAATAAATAGATTGTGTTTATCGTGTTCAAGAACAACCAGAAGGTGGTCTACTGTGGTTTCGGTGAAATGTGGTTTAAAGTCGCGTTCAAGATTATTGCACTTGTATTGCGACGATTAAAGTGAGTGAAGCTGCTTGTACTAATCCCGACTTATGTATACAGTGCTCACCCACTCACATACAATGCCGCAGTTTAAACATGAATATCTCACTCAGGCACAGTATACTGACTCCGCGCCAACCACTCCTTGTTTTATCTCTTTAATGCCGAGCGCCAGCAGGGTAACAACAAGTGGCATCTTTTAACATGTTTTGCTAGGACGCGGCCAGGAGACGTTCTATTGTCTAAAGTGATCAGGCCCAAAGACGTCATAATGAGATGATTTCGGATCAACAAATTGCAATGTAGCATGTCTCCATATGTTAAACCAAACTCACACACATATGTATATTTTCGAAAACAGTAGGAAGTTATTCTAACGTTAAATCAGTCTCATTGACTCCAATATCAGTATTTTCAAAGAAACGTTATAAGAACCTTTGTATGCACATGTTAAGACTCGATTCCTAAATGACAAACACAATGGATATTACATTTACATCTACAATATGAACCATATCAAAGTCCTACCTTATGGAAACCCAGTCGTTAAGTCTAGTGGTCTTCTCTTGCCCTGTAAATGGAATTGCACAAATAAAATGTGTTCACCGAGAGAGCGTATCTGTTGCTTAATTCCATATACAGTATTGTTAAATATGTTACCCGTGAAAAGGCGCAGATGTTCGTAAAGTTAACACGATGGGATGCTAAAATAATGTCCGATACAATTCCCATAGTTTGACATGTACCGTATGTTCCCGTATTTTTTAAGGTTAACAATTGACTTTGCATGTGTTTGTGACGGGTGCCACAAGTGGGGCAGGATACGCTCACCTTTTTGCGAACACCTAGTATCATCACTATTTGATAGTGATTCATAAACACATGCTTACGATATAGTCGGGATCGTACACTCGACTCTGCGTTATTCAGAGATTTCTATTGGATATATATGAGAAGGGTTTTCTCGCTTTATTTAAACCTTCATCATTTGTGAAACACTCTCACACTATTACTAATTGTGTTGTTTTAAACTTCATATCAGTGACTCGCGAACAGGTGTCATCACTATATGACAGTCATTCATCACGTAAAAAAGACTCTAGTTTTTGCAAAGGTATCTTATGACTATGGCAAGGCTTTTGTCGCTTTTGTTTACAACACTAGTAAGGATATAAATCTGTCACCCAAGTGTCTCTGTTGTAGATCGTGATAATACTGCATGCAAGTAACACCGTACTTTGGATCTATTGATTGTGATTAATATAGAATCCTTGAAATAACATATGCGGAACAGGAAAAGCATTTTCATTGGTTATTGGGATAACATTGCCGTTCAAATCTGGTTGCACACATCATGAAACTACCCGTTGCAGTCAAATGCTGTCGCCGTATTACAAAGTCATCCGTAATTACAGATGTGCATGACACGATGTTTTTCATTTAAAGATATGCATAATAAGATGGTTATGTATAATAGTTTCAGGATTTAAATTATATTTAAATATTATAGCTCCAGCATTGCGGTCTGCAAATAATCAAGTACTTTATATTATGAACGACTGACTATACCGTAGTGGGTGCAATACAACGCAGTCAACCAAGTGATCGAGTCTGACCACCACCCCATCCATGTAGCCACCTCTGTCTCAATACAGGCTTGGGGGACCTATTGCAGTCCAGCTTATAACTAAATACCACCACCTACCCCAGTCGTATCCCAGCAGTATTACTGTCGTAGTGCAGTCCTCAAAGTTGACGGTCATTGTGAATTTACAAGGGTCAAGTTGTATGTAAGCGTTGACGGCCTTGTTGAAATTCAGCTTCTTGATCCTAATGTCAACACACGCATCAAATCGCAGACAGTCCGGGGCTATTTCCGTGTAGGCGATCTTATCAATCTTCTCGTTTGTTATTTCTGGGAGGGTCACTGTCCTGTTCAGCAAACTGCAAGCTGGAGGAACATTGTAATATATTTTATATTCTATAAATTCTAATTATTTACATTCAGATACAGGAGTTATTGTTCTATGGACGTAAGTATGGATTGTTGAACGTCGAAAAATCATTTAATCATAGTTTTCTTTTAAGCCTTCGAAAGCTTAACCAAATCTGAATACATATTTCTGTACTGAATGAAAACAGGTTGATTGAAATCAAAACGATGTATGGACAAAATAAATACGATACCACCACATTACCATGTGCTGCAACTGAACAAAATGCTTGTAAATTAAACTCAAACTTATTGTGACATATAAAAAAGGAGAATGGGTAAAAAATAAATGCCGTTGATGTAATTATCCCACATGGAAAGAACAGCGTGTAAAGGTACAGCAATGAACATCCAACCAGATTGGAGAGCTCTCAATTCATATGCAAATAATTCATGTAAAATAATTTGTTTGTTTGTTGTTTAACGCCACTCTCAGCAATATCTATTAATATGACGGTGGTCTACAAATAACCGAGTCTGGACCAGACAATCCAATGGTCAGCATGAGCATTGATCTCTGAGAATTGGTATACGATGACATGCATCAATCAAGTCAGCGAGTCTGGCCATCCGATCCCGTTTGTCGCTTCTTACGATAAGCATGGTCACTGAAGACTAATTCTAACCCGGATCTTCACGGGTTACGTCATGTTACAAGAGAGGGGGTCAGAGGCACGTTCACAGTCAGTAGCAAGTTTGTCCACTTTGCGCATTGAAGCGTCCATCTCATTCTAGCCAATAAACGGCCTGGGGAATGGCATTCAATATGTGAGAAAGGAGAAGCCGAAATTCATGGCGCGTTGTTGGAAGATGTTGCAAACGTCGTTCCATTTTTTCCCAGACAAGTTCGATTTGTGACACATTAGGGTAACACATTAACATCAAGAAGATAACGTGACTCATCGCTGTCCATCGCAAGTCTGGTCAGCACCATTGGGGACGTCGAGGTTGATGTTCTTCCGTTAGTATTGGTTTGATGGCTGGGCGCCTCGCATGGATGCTATAGATAATTAGACATCGTCGGATTTTCTTCGCAGATACGTCTCTGTTGCAAGGGTTGTTACGAGCTGTGAGATTTGCTGTCTGGAGCCTGTTTCCAAAATGCGTGGTTCCGATTGCGATTGTAAATGGCGCAGAAAGAACTTTTTTATTCTATTGGTGTAGATATGTTTTTAATAACTACTTACTTTTGTGTCCAATTCGAAGCCTCTGCACTAGTTCGCCTATTGTGCCCGTGATATGCAATCCCCGCTGCTGAAGCTTCTGTTTGAGGATATCCCGAGTCAGGGCCTCAGGTCTGGGACAGGGATCCGTCTTGCCTGGAGCCTGGAAAGGCATGTGCACATCCTAATTTGAATAATTGAAACATCTTAACCCGATGTAGACCTGTGCTCCATTGCCCAACTATAGAGTAGAGGAGTACCGAAATATATTGCACATGAGGTCGACCCAGACCATACGTTACATTGTTTGTCATAGTGAGACAAATGCACTCTCATGACATTTTAGAATGAGGCCCCTACGAACATTTTAAGCATGTTCATGTTACTTAATATTTATTTTCATCTCAACTATACATTTTGTTTAAATGTCAATGGGTAAGAAGCATATGACACTGTTTATTCTATCTGCACACAGCAGCATTTTAGCCATACTCACATTGGGAGATATACACGGGATGAAGTCAAGTAGTTCTTCGATGCCCTTCTTTATAGCATCATCAGTAGCCTTTCTAGCACTTTCACGAATTCGTCTCTTAATTGATTCCTTATCAAACAGACGCCTGTAATCAACTGGTAATGGAAACAGCGGATGTTAGGTAAATTATCAGAAGTACCCAGTAATACAATTTTCAGTTTTCACCAATTACAGCGTCGATGCATATGTTCACTTATATTCTAAAGAAACGTCCTCTCGATTAGGAGGGTCGTGATCACGTGAACATTGAAAAACCTCCCCACAATCGCGACCGTACAGCGTCATGTACGCGCCGCGGTCCTGATCGCGTGAACGTTTGTTACGAACAGTGCCTTGCTTGAATATTAAACAATGTCTTGGAATTAGGATATTCGTTATTTCTGCATATACTCGTTTGCCAAACACCTCATATACATTTCATACTTGTGTTAAGGAAACTATATTATATCCTGTCACGAAACGAAATTGAATCCGTGGTTTGCGTTAATGATATGTGTCACAGAAATAGTTCAGCTCGGAGATAAGAGTGAGTTCATTGACATACACAACTTCTTCCAGGTGATATTTTGGTAACTGGTTTTACCTTCTGGCCAGGTTATTGAACCGTCTGGATGACATATTGGTAGCGGTGTTGGAAACTTGTCCAGGATGTTGAAGAATGCGATGCAGTTGTCGTGGTCATCCTGGGAACAGAAGCCGGCGGCCAGTGTGATCAGAGCAGCAGTGTCATCCTTCTCCAGCTTCACTCTGAAGAACAAATACTGAAGAATGTGAGATCTGAACATCACACCTTATAGGTGGGACATGTATGTCTACAACTGCAATGATGTCATAATAAACCACTCCCCCAGTACAGCCTAGACAAGGCCATTACTCCAGATGATAGCTGCATAAAGAAACAACGGTTACAGCTGTTTCGTGGGTTGAGGGTTCATACCATATTTTAGTTTTACAAGTTATATCAGCTTAAAATGGAGTATTGTGGACGTTTATAAATGCCGATGGGAATTTGCTGACGTGATTACGATAAATCTGGCTTCGAACCTACTATCAGCGGATCCATGCAGCTAAGGGCCGTAACTCTGTTCAGCGAAGTGCGTCGCATTTGACGAATGAACAGTGTTATATACACTAGGACACGATTCCACACCATGCTTGTGACATAAATTGGACTTGAATGACAGTCAAGTCGAGTAATGGAGTGGAGATTTGGGCGACCCTCTCCATAACTATAAGGAATAGGTCCATGATATGTTAACAGAAGCATGTTCCTAAGGGTGTGAAAGGGTGTTTCTCATCGACATGATAGTATTGATTAAACCATGTCAACAGGTTTTGTTTATATTTGCCATTTGTGAAACATCTCAAGAGGAATTATAGCAGCAGAGTTCTGGCAAGGGAGTATAACCCATTCCTCCATTTAGTCAAGACCATCTTGACGATCATAGTACGACTATAAAAGGAACACTAACTGATCTGAAACAGTGGTGTTAGTACACAGGCGTGTGATATAGTAGGAATCGCACAATGGACTGTACTTCTTGTACACTTCCTACGATAATGGACAGGGTTTTGTCGATTTTATTTCAATGACCTAGACAACTGTAAAACTATTATGCAATTTTGCGTCAGTAATGCATTTCAAACTAATGTGTTAGAAAGTATTAAATGTAGCGTTTCTGCGCTCCATCTATTCTCGGCGAAAGTACCTATGCAAGTATATCAGTAAAGCAACTAAGTTGTACATCAAAGTAAGTCGTTCACATGTGGAAATTCTATGGACAGTTAAAGTATGTCGGGTGGTTGGGAATAATCTCCATACTTCATGACTAGCTCTATTCTTCCCAATATATCCAGTTTCTCATTCGTCACTATTGTCTTCTCCAATCCTGGAAAACAAAACCAACAGAATTTAATTACAAAGCCTCAATAACGTTATTTGCCAGCAGAAAAAAAACAACATCTTCCAAGTTGTGTTAATTATTAACACAGTCAGCCTTCATAATAATCATAACTGCAAAGGAATTCAAAGTCATCATAAACAGTGAAAATGCTATTGCAAACCAAAGGCTGGAAATGGTGTAACAACGGTCATTGTGCTTTTTCACTTGTTTGAAGAGGTCTATAGATACTTTTCTGTCCGCCTGTCTGCATAATCCGCACAGTAGGTGGCAACTACTGGGGTGGAAGGTTTTCTACCCTGCGTTTTTGAAAATTAACCACCTGACATCGTTTTCCTAATATATTTTGACATTTCTGTTACTTCCGAAGACGACTTTTCTATGTGACGAACAGATTCATACTTAATATCTAAGTAGTCGGAGACCGCTGAACCTTTGTATTAATTTGTTTGTTTGTTGTTTAACGCCGCATTCAGCAATATTCCAGCTATATGACGGTGGTCTGTAAATATTCGAGTCTGGACCAGACAATCCAGTGGTTGATATCATGGATACAATGACATGCATCAACCAAGTCAGCGAGTCTGACCACCCGATCCCGTTAGTCGCCTTTTTCGACAAGCATAATCGCCTTTTACAGCAAGCATGAAGGGAAAACAATATAATAATCTAAGATAATCTCCTTTAAAATGCTTGACTAATCAATAACAATGAAAGACACTAAACATGCATTTTTCGAATGACACCAACCTCCGTATATATCCTTTAGGTCACCCTCAAAACCAAAGGACTTGTTGAAATTCCCAGCACCGACAGAAATAGTCAAATCACAGGGGTCAAATCTCGCAAACATCTTGTATGTTTTTCTGAACACGAAGAGATTGAAATGTACGCAGCATTCCATCCCAAGACATTTGTCGTCAAATGTACAGTAGATGTTGTTAGGCATGGAGATCTTCATGAGAGGACAGGCTGCAAAAAGCGAGAGCATCATTATGGAAAATTACACAAAATGCTAATGGTATTACATTTAAAGAAGTTAAAGAATTAGAGCGTGATATTTGGAGTTCATGAATATCGAGGCAACGAGTTTCACTTGACAGAGACACTTTATAGTAAAGCCAGTCGCATCGCTTAAATAGCTTTGTGGAGACGGCCCATGGACGGCCCCAGCGCGCTCAATATATCTGATACGATGTTACGACGGGGGAACACTTTAGGCTCGCTTTTTATGTGTTTGTTTGTGTGTATGTGTTTGTGAGTGTGTGCGTGCGTGTGTTTGGGTGTTTAATGCCAGACACAGCAATATTCCTGCTATATGACGGAGGGCTGTAAATAATCGACTCTGGGTCAGACAAGCCAGTGATTGTTACAACAGGCAACTATCTGCCGTCGGGGTACGATGATACCCCATCAACCAGTCACCGAGCATGACTCGCCTCTTACCACCAGCATAGGTTGCTTGGCAGCAATTGATCATATGTTCCCGAGTCCCCACAGTATATCAGTAAGTTATAAGAATGCCATGTGTACTCACAGTTGGATGGCGTGGTGAGGGACTTGATCATATGTTCCCGAGTCCCCTCTGCCCTCATCCCCCTCTCGGTCAGCTCCGTCCTCAGTTGGTCGTCCGTCATCTGGTACGGGTTGAAACACGGCTTGTTGTCGATCATCTCCTGCAGCACAGAATCACGTGCACTAATTTATAATAAACGGTCTATGGGTTGCACATTATACAGATAATCGTTAGTGGTTAGAGTAGCTGGACACTACTTTCTTGCACTGATCGTATGGCCTGGTAGTTAGACACGGTTTATGACAGACTGTCAAGCATCGTCCAAATATTTCAACGTAGCTTTATGAGACATAATGTCAAGCACGGTCAAAGTTGCTCGGCACTGCTTTACGAGTCAGATTGTCAATCATAGTTCAGGTTGTTTAACACTGCTTATTATGTTAGTCAGCATGGTAAAGGTAGCTCTACAATACTTTACGAGAATGATTGCCAAACCTGATTCAGGTACCTCGACACTGCATTTTCAGACAGATTGCCAATCAGAGTGCAGGTTACTTGGCACTGCCATTTGAGACAGATTGTCAATCATGCTTCAGGTAACTTGGCACGGCTTTATAAGGCAGATTGCCAACCCTGCTTTATTGTCAGTTGTGTTTACGGAAACTCGACATGGCTTAACGAGACAGATTGTCAATCATCTTTCAGGTAGATCGACACGGCTTTATGATATTATCAATCATCTTTCAGGTAGATCGACACGGCTTCATGAGACAGATTGTCAATCATCTTTCAGGTAGATCGACACGGCTTCATGAGACAGATTGTCAATCATTTTTCAGGTAGATCGACACGGCTTTATGAGAAGGATTGTCCATCATTTTTCAGGTAGATCGACACGGCTTAATGAGACAGATTGTCAATCATCTTTCAGGTAGATCGACACGGCTTTATGAAACGGATTGTCAATCATTTTTCAGGTAGATCGACACGGCTTTATGAGACAGATTGTCAATCATCTCTCAGGTAGATCGACACGGCTTTATGAGACGGATTGTCCATCATTTTTCAGGTAGATAGACACCGCTTTATGAGACCGATTGTCAATCATCTCTCAGGTAGATCGACACGGCTTTATGAGACGGATTGTCAATCATGCTTCAGGTAACTCGACAACCCTTTATTAGGCAGATTATCTGTCGTGCTTAAAGTAACCTGAGGCAGATTGTCTATCATGCTTCAGGTAGATCGACACTGCTTTATAAGACAGATTGTTAAGCACGGGTGAGGTAGTCTGACACTGATTTATCACATGTGGCCATAATGGTCATGGTAGCCTATTGATACGGATTCAGCTGATGACGCTTTTGTCCCATAATATACAGATAACTTAGTTGAGCAGATTTGAGTGTTCGACGATGAAGAATATTAAAAGTAATAATGCTTCACATAAGCCAAGAAAGAAGAACACAATACCTTTATTGATCTAATGACCTCATTCATCTTCTCCTGACTCTGATCAAGGCCGAGAATCTCAAGGAGATCCAAGATAGTCCCCATTTTCAGGTTACGAATGGAGAAGTTCTTCATAAAAGCACTAGCCTTCTGGAAAAGGGTTGCCATAGCTGCAATAGATAAATATTAAGTTTAGAATGCAGGTACATGTATTATACGGTCGTTTGATTCCTTCACAAGTAGGCTGTTTTAATAAGGAAAAAATACTTTGCAATATCTAGCATGGTTAAATGAATGGAGTTGTGTGCTGATTAGTTGAAAGAAGATGTTCAGAGAGATTGGATCCCGAATATCTTTCACCTTTCACTTTTGTTTGAAATTTGAAAAAGTACCATTCGGCTTCAGGAAATGAGTGAGGGAGTGAGTGAGTGAGTGAGTATGGTTTTACGCCGCGTTTAGCAATATTCCAGCAATATTACAGCCGGGGACACCAGAAATGTTGATGTTTAAAAAAAGGTTCAGTATCAATTAACGAAAAGTCTGTGTCGATAAACATTTTGGTATTTATAGGTGTTATTGAATAATCGATGTACGGAAATGTTAATGCGAACGGTTTCAAATGAAATGGTCGAGCATTGATTACGCAAAAAACCTGGAAATCTGAAACCATATTGCTTATCGCCGAAGTGTCTTACAAATGTCGTACGAACGGCCTCCTCACAAGTGTTTGGTTTGCAGTATGATGGCGATTTGTGAATAATAGAGTCTGGACCAGGCATTCCAGTGATTGATACTTGGAGCAACGATTGAACTCCGTCGGTTTAAGATGATACACAACCAATCAAGTGACCGAATTTGACCACTGATCTGTTTGGTCGCCTCTTACGACCAGCATAGATGGATGATCATGAAGACCAATTCTAACCTGAAATCCCCGCGGAGGTAATCGAAAGTAAGAATTAAGCATATGGACATGTACGGAAAGTGCTGATACATATACTCGTGCAAACACATTGAAAAAAGGCATACACAAAGAAAATTAAATAAAATACATAACAAGCTAAGGTATATGACCAGCAAATTAACTTATCATTAATACAGAATAGGCTTTATCATGGAATCAATGTGTTACGGTAATCATCCTGTGAAAAACCAGTTCATTATTTTATCAGATAAGTGTTGTATGGCAATGGAGATCTCTCAATGGCTGTATATCAGTGCATATTTATTGCTGTTCAATTGTTTATCCATCACACAAAAAGATTCATCACTTTGTAATAACTTACATACGTCTAGTCATAAATATTCTGCTTCTCTCTTCCTTCTGCATGCCTATTGTACATAATTTAATTGGATGTTGTAAATATTACAGAGAGGATGTTCTAAGTTTCACAACTTATCCAATCCATTTTACTAATGTAAACAAAATATGTTAAAACAGAACGCTGCTTGTGCGGCAATGTCAAAACGATGTCAGCATATATTATACTTTGATAAAAACATTATTGTAAAGTGTGTTATCTCAACATCGTCTGTTGTACTGTTTTTGGAGACAGAATAACGTGTGGTTCATTTGTCATGGTGACCAATTTTACCCAAAGCCCAGCCCAAAAAGAGAAAAACATACACCCATCAAATTAAAGGCATGAGTGAGTGAGTGAGTATGGTTTTACGCCGTTTTAGCAATATTCAAGCAATATTACGGCGGGGGGACACCAGAAGTGGGCTTCACACATAGTACCTATGTGGGGAATCGAACCCGGCGTGACGAGCGAACGCCTTAACCACTAGGCTACCCGACCGCCCCTACAAGGCATGAGCAAGTTACAATAAATTGATTTTGTTCCTTGTAAGTGACAACACTCCTTATTAATTATTTGTGATAGATTTACCAAACAAGAGTTATGTTTTCCCTGCTGTCTGCACCTGTTCAACTGCTATCCCCCTGCACATGATGAGTAGACATCCTCCTTCCGGCGGAACCGATCTCTTTACAAATAATTATAACGGTGATTTTACATGAGTATAACGATTTGGGGGAAAGAATTCTAATTGATATATTGCTAATGTAAGCTCACCGGTATCTTTAGTTGTCTTGGCTTTTTCTTGAATCTGTGGCTTTCGAGATTGCATCCTTTGAAACATGGAATCTGTTTTTTTCTGAAATCAAAATCAACGTATCCCAATAATGTTATTAACATCTATTAACATCCGCCTTTACGTAGCATTAACACCGGTACACGTAAAGCTCTACTGGACACATGTGTGATGCAAGAAGAAACAAAAATTCCCCCGTGTCTTTTGGAAAACAGATTCGAGGAGTATTGCTGGGTAAGCTGGATACTGCTCAGCTGGTTTCATTTTAGTTTTTCACCCTTTAAAAGTTTGAAACTCATGATCATGCCTGTTTTGTGTGAGGACTGAAATGTGAAACTGGTGATAAGAATGTGTCATCTTGCTGAATGTGTGTCGTCACTTACTCACCCACTCATTCACTCACGGTACGACACATGCAGACAAAAACACAGCTTTCACAAACAACAGAATGATCCACACAACAATACTGTGATAAATAGCTGCCACACAAACCGGTAAATAGTGAGTGAGGGTGTATGGTTTTACGCCGCGTTTACAATATTCCAGCAATATCACGGCGGGGGGACACCAGAAATGGCCTTCACTCATTGTACCCATGTCGGGAATCGAACCCGGGTCTTTGGCGTGACAAGCGAACGCACTGTGGTAAATAGCTGACCCACAAACCAGTACTGTGGTAAATAGCTACCCAACACAACAGTACTGTGGTATTAAAACAGTTGCCAAATAATACAGTTGTAAATTTCGTAACCTGAAATAGTTGTAAATAGTTGCCCCACAAACACATATTATGGTATTAAAATAGCCACCCCACAAAACAATACTGTGGTCTCAAAACGGCTGCCCTACAAAACAATACTGTGGTGGAAATAGCTGCCCGACAAAACAATACTGTGGTGGAAATAGCTGCCCCACAAAACAATACTGTGGTGGAAATAGCTGCCCCACAAAACAATACTGTGGTGGAAATAGCTGCCCCACAAAACAATACTGTGGTGGAAATAGCTGCCTCACAAAACAATACTGTGGTGGAAATAGCTGCCCCACAAAACAATACTGTGGTGGAAATAGCTGCCCCACAAAACAATACAGTGGTGGAAATAGCTGCCCCACAAAACAATACTGTGGTGGAAAAAGCTGACCCCTAAAACAATACTGTGGTGGAAATAGCTGACCCATAAAACAATACTGTGGTGGAAATAGCTGCCCCACAAAACAATACTGTGGTGGAAAAAGCTGACCCCTAAAACAATACTGTGGTGGAAATAGCTGCCCAACAAAACAATACTGTAGTGGAAAAAGCTGCCCTACAAAACAATACTGTGGTGGAGATAGCTTCCTCACAAAACAGTACTGTGGTGGAAATAGCTGCCCCCCTAAACAATACTGTGGTGGAGATAGCTGCCCCACAAAACAATACTGTGGTGGAAATAGCTGCCCCACAAAACAATACTGTGGTGGAGATAGCTGCCCCACAAAACAATACTGTGGTGGAAATAGCTGCCCCACAAAACAATACTGTGGTGGAAATAGCTGCCCCACAAAACAATACTGTGGTGGAAAAAGCTGACCCACAAAACAATACTGTGGTGGAAATAGCTGACCCATAAAACAAAACTGTGGTGGAAATAGCTGCCCCACAAAACAATACTGTGGTGGAAATAGCTGCCCCACAAAACAATACTGTGGTGGAAATAGCTGCCCCACAAAACAATACTGTGGTGGAAATAGCTGCCCCACAAAACAATACTGTGGTGGAAAAAGCTGACCCCTAAAACAATACTGTGGTGGAAATAGCTGACCCATGAAACAATACTGTGGTGGAAATAGCTGCCCCACAAAACAATACTGTGGTGGAAATAGCTGCCCCACAAAAACAATACTTTGGTGGAAATAGCTGCCCCACAAAACAATACTGTGGTGGAAATAGCTACCCCACAAAACAATACTGTGGTGGAAAAAGCTGACCCCTAAAACAATACTGTGGTGGAAATAGCTGACCCATAAAACAATACTGTGGTGGAAATAGCTGCCCCCCAAAACAAAACTGTGGTGGAAATAGCTGCCCCACAAAACAATACTGTGGTGGAAATAGCTGCCCCACAAAACAAAACTGTGGTGGAAATAGCTGCCCCATAAAACAATACTGTGGTGGAAATAGCTGCACCACAAAACAAAACTGTGGTGGAAATAGCTGCCCCCTAAAACAATACTGTGGTGGAAATAGCTGCCCCCTAAAACAATACTGTGGTGGAAATAGCTGACCCCTAAAACAATACTGTGGTGGAAATAGCTGCCCCACAAAGCAATACTGTGGTGGAAATAGCTGCCCCACAAAACAATACTGTGGTGGAGATAGCTTCCTCACAAAACAATACTGTAGTGGAAATAGCTGACCCCTAAAACAATACTGTAGTGGAAATAGCTGCCCCCTAAAACAATACTGTGGTGGAAATAGCTGCCCCACAAAACAATACTGTGGTGGAAATAGCTGCCCCACAAAACAATACTGTGGTGGAGATAGCTTCCTCACAAAACAATACTGTGGTGGAAATAGCTGCCCCACAAAACAATACTGTGGTGGAAATAGCTGCCCCACAAAACAATACTGTGGTGGAAATAGCTGCCCCACAAAACAACACTGTGGTGGAGATAGCTGCCCCACAAAACAATACTGTGGTGGAAATAGCTGCCACATGTCATCGTGTAACTGCTGGTAACAATACCTCAAACTTCAAAACTGAAGTAACGTACCATTTTCTGCGTCGACGACAGATGACGGATCTTTTGAGGAATCAAGATCCTCGGGTTTTTCAATTTCCATTCCTTCTCTCCCTGGACTGGTGTCGCTGTGTGTCTTACCACCCAGACAGACGATGCAGTCCTCAGCTAAAGTCTCAAACTGAAAAAAAAAAATATATAATCAAAACACAACTAGTTAATCGTCTTTTCTCCGGACAGCCTCTTCCCCTGAATTGTTTACCCTTCTATACATATGTGTTCATGCTTCTTCAACTTATAACATGCATGTCACAACAAATGTGTACTTTGAGACAACTTTACATGTCCACAGAAAACACAGGCAAAGGCAAGTCAAGTGTTCACTTGAACAAACACGGGAACATACGGTACACGTCAAAATAAGGAATTGCATCGGACATCATTTTGGTATCCCATCGTGTTAGCCCACGAACATCTGCATCCCTTCACATGCAACACATTTACTGGACGTCATTGCCTTGAATGCTGATCTAAGCATGCTCTATTGGAGTGAAGTGTAGACACCAAAGTCAGGAGCTGCCGGAATATTGCCCGACATCCATGAAAAGTTGACAATTTGAAATTCTTGTTGATAATTTTTGTCACTCTGAATCTTTATGCATATTGCTTATTATGAACCAGGTGAGGTTGTACTGGTCTCTGATATGTCTAGTTCAGGTTGGTAAATCAGCGGAAGGGAATTGGCTATTTGACATTTATTCAAAGATATCAGATCGATATACTTGAAGCTTAAGTTAAACTTCTTGGTCAAGTTCCTCTGTTTTTATCTTGCCAACCCGAGCAGAAATTCTGATTCATGTGCATTAAGAAACAGAGAGCAAGAAGGGAATATAGCATCATACTTACAAACTCAACAAGTGAAAATACACGTAAATGTTTTTATCCCTTTATTAAGAAAGAGGGCAAAATATGTTCACTTGCCTTGAACACCACCTTGTAGTCGTCACACTCTTGCACCCACTCCGGGATTTTGGGTAATCTGACCTCCAGGTAGCGTGTTGGGTCGATGTAGCCACCCTCCCTTCTCAGGGAGAGGTGGATGTGTTCGTTACCCCCACACGGCGAGTTGGCCGCCACGCCTATCTTTTGTCCAGCACTCACCTGGGGCAGACTTTCAGTTTAGTTTAAAGAATTTTGAGAACACAGAAACGTTTACTTCATTTTACTTGTGTCACAATTTCGATTGACATAAACGTTAGAAACGAAGGACAATGAATATGAACAAATGCCACAAGAAAACAATGACAAAATTGAAGTAACATTTTAACAATGATGAAGGCTGCTGCAGTTGAAATCCTTGACGTATATCGATGTGTCATCAACAACGCACAGCAAATTTATATAATTGACAATTTCTTTACTTTGAGGGAAGGCGAAGATGATGTTAGTTGAATCTGAAGACTACTTGGATGAAAATACTTGACAGTTGAATTGAGGACAAGCAACTGACTGGGAGTACAAAGTGGTGTTTTTGTTTGTCGTCAACAACATTCCAGGCGGAATTTAAATAATCGAATCGTGTCCAGAAGAAAAGGTGGGTGGGACACAATCAACCAAGTCACCATCAATCACGTCTGACCTCCAGATGAAATGATGTCGCCTCTTACGGGAAGTAGAGAGTGCTGAGATCTATGAGGGGCGCTCAAGGGGGTGTATTTATAAGGGGACCTGCACGTGGACGCTGTGCCGGCCCCTCTTTAACTCACACGCAGTCTCGGGTACATCAACACTTCACAGCTGTCGTAGTATGTAACGTGAACAGTGAACTGCAATTCCACGTTTTGTTCGAGGATATAACTTACGTCTTACTATCTACACGATGGTAAATTCACGACTTACTTGGCTGTCGACGTAAGCAGGGTCACCCAGATCCTGGATGTTTAAGGAGCTGTCGGGCTCGATGTTGGTGATGATGACCTCAGTTTCCTTCAGAGATCCTGCAGTCGGGATGATGATGACCTCATAAGGGTTGTCAGACCGAATTATGTTGCCAGCAAACGGAGAGACAATCTGCGGATATTCTCAGTTTAGTTCTGTTGTTATGGTCATCATTGCATAAGTCTCAAGTGAGTTTAACGCCAAAATAGTCAAATCATATGTCAAATATGTCAAATTGGTATTTTCGTCGTTGCCTTCATTGCTCAAACTTCAAGGGTAAAGTGTGACGGAAAGTAGTGCATTTTAATGTGGGAGGAAAGCAGGTACTCAATGAATATTTGGTGCTCAATAAACTAAGGATCATAATCAAGGCGAATCTTGAACCCACGATCAGCGGATTCTGGAATGAGCAAGGGACGCAACTGTGGGTGAAACAGTCGTAATTCAATATACAGTCGCTCAAGAAAGCCAAAAACCTATTATCGAGGCTTGAAAGCCTAAATCGCCCTGTTTATGTTTGTTTGTCACCACATCCTTTCTTGTGTCTTTCAAAAGTGGTAAACGTCAAAGACATGCATTGCTTCGGGCTTTCCTCACACATCTACTTAAACGCCATGATAGAACAGAAATACCGGGCGGCATTAAACCAATCTCACTCTCCCTTAAGATATCTTTCAAAATATAAACTGTGTATCTATAGAAGTATCGCTGGCACATAAAAAGAATATACTGTGTGGACATACGTGTGTTATTTAAAATATAATATGTTTACCAAAGAGCCGCACGCGTTATCTCTTAACACTAGCACAGGAGTGGAACATGTTGATCGCCAGATGTTACTCACGTCTTTGCCAGGAGATATCGTCACATCTATTCCTTCATGCTCGTATTCCTTTCCACTTTTCAATTCGGAGGGGTAGCTGCCACGCCCATTGCATCCACCCCCAGCAAGTCGAAGGGTGCGGGGGAACTCCTTATGACACTTGGGGCCGAAGACACGGTTGATCAGAGAGCGGGCAGCACGGTATCTGAAAATATATCCCCGTATGAAACTAGAATATTCTATCAAGAGAAAAGCTACATTTGGCTACAAACAAAATAATGTTTCTCATTCACAATGACCAGATTTCCAGGTTTGGTTTTGATATGCTATCTAAAAAATATCGTACATGAACGCACCCAGTGTGATAGAGGATATTACCACTTCCTCGCATCCTCTACCGTCCAGTCCCTATATGGCTGCAATAATGCCGATGCGACGTTACATTTTAACTCACTCACTCATTCATCGTTCACATGTGTTTTATATGTCACTACTAGGGGCTACAGATGGAACTTCGAATAAGGATTCCAGAAAATAAATTGGTTGACAAAAAGACGTATACATAAGTTCCGCTGCCCTTATCATTTTAAGACCGCCTCCGTGGTCTTGTGGTAGAGCGTCCGCCCGGAGAGCGGAAGGTCCAGGGTTCGATCCCGGGCCGCGTCATACAAAAAGACGTTAAAAGATTGTACTTGTTGTTACCCTGTCTGGCGCTCGGCATTAAGGGGCTAAAACAAGGACTGGTCGGCTCGGAGTCAGTATACTGTGTCTGAGTGGGGTATTCATGTTAAACTGCGGCATGGTATCTCAGTGAGCTAGCACTATAAATCGGCATCAGTCCGGACTAGTACAAGCAGCCACACACACACATACACGTGCATGCACGTCGCTATATAAGTGCAATAATCTTGGACGCGACGTTAAACCCAATTTCACCTCACCTCACCTTATCATTTTAACCAGGTTACCATTAAACCCCTAAAAGAGTTCACCCGAATATGTACTAAAATGAATCACTAATGGTAACATTTTGGCACAATAGTAAAATGTGAACCCCATTATTTTCTGAGAAAATCGCATAAAAGTTTGTTTTGAACCAATAACAATAGAACCAGGCGTGTGAGAAAACAAAGTGAGAAAATCAATTTATATATAGCCTTGATGCCCTCGTCCGTACCCTTCCTTAAGCGTGTTGTATGCTTCTTTCACGCTGCTGACGAGATCAAACACCTTTTGGAAAGTGTCCAAGAACTTCCCTCCCAGTTTCTTCAGAGGTTCAAGAGGAGCCAGGACGTCATCAACAATGTCCTTCAGCCTGGTCACAACTTCCTGTCTCAGTGCAGCCTACAATAGTTCAGCAGTTCTGTACAATCCATGCATAAATAGAGAATATGTTTCGATCTTGAGCATCGATCATTTAAACTTACTGTGGTAAAACAGAAAACAAACAACACGTTTTGGATAAAACAAACTTCGAAAAGGTTGAATTACGTTCGTTTTAAGTCCCTAGAAAGAACATTATCAGTACATAACGGTTGAGCGAATGTTGTTTTACGTCCCAGTCAGCAGTATTCCAGTTATTTTTATGAAATAAATCCCGTCTGGTCCGGACATACTGGCGACTAAAGGTGTGAGCAGCTGGCCACGCCATGGGGGCACGATAACCGGCAATCAGTCAAGACAGCAGCAAGACAACCCGATCCTTTATCCTCGGCTCGTACAACAATCACGGGGACCTATTCTGAACCGGAATTCACACAGGGCCAGTTGATAAAGAATGAAACAAATCCTATGTGTTGATGTCGCTATTCCTTCGAAAGGTAAGGTCTAGCTATTTTACATACAAAGGCGAAAGGATATTAAAACAAATCACCATGTTGGTCTTCTTTTTTGAAAACTCTGCAACAGGGTCCATCTTCATCTTCACGACCTCCTGGACCCACTTCTCCCCACCTTCCAGTAGTGCCTTCTTTGCTTCAATCCCCACCTCCACTATCTCGCTCACCTGAGAACCTAGGTCCATCCAGTCAGGGGGCTGTTCTGTTGAACATGAACATGGGTATTACGCCACTTTGACAAGAGTTAATATTTATTGATACATTCCCATCCCGTGACATTTAATTGGCTAACCAAACAATGAGTTTATGTTTTCATACACTGAAAAAACAAAATACCACGCCCACTACTGTTTCCTGATATTAGAATAGACTAAATGGGCGGGGCTTGTGTTGCATTATTGCGCTGACTGATTTCGTATTGATGTGTACCGTTTATTTTGTGTTGGTGAATAAATAAGCAGTCTGTGAAGTTATGAAATTTGACGTATAAAATTGTCCTCAATATCTCTTTTGAGTTGCACGCGAAGATTGACACAGTGTGCACAAAGGAGTTTTACGTTTATACCTCCATAAACGCATAAAGAATATTGAAGTCAATTCCTTAGTGACAAACCAGTAGACTTTTCCCACTTTGGTCATGGGTAGTTGAAACACGAAATTAATGATCAGTGCATCCAAGTAAAAGTAAACTAACTGGTGAAAGATCGTGTTATCTTGTTTCTTATTTCACGGCATCACTTTCTTGTAATTGTAATCAAATGTACCTCTACTAATATCTTTAATAGTTGCTTAAATTCGCATGTCGACCAATTCGAACATGTGGCGTGATATTTTAACACACCGACCCATTATGGTTAATTATGTTTATTTGTTTATTTACTATCATAATAGGGTGATGTATTATGGTAGTAAGTGTTTATTAGTTTATTTCAGAAAAGGTCTTCAGCAACCTATGCTTGCCGAAAAAGGGGACTATGCTTGTCGTAAGAGGCGACTAACGGGGTCGGGTGGTCAGGCTCGCTGACTTGGTTGATACATGTTATCGTATCCCAATTGCGTGATCGATGCTCATGATGTTAATTACTGGATTGTCTGTTCCAGACTCGATTATTGACAGACCGCCGCCATATAGCTGGACTATTGCTGAGTGCGGCGTTAAAAAACACACAAACAATATTAGTTTATTTGGTTAAAAAACGTACTGATGGTGGCAAATAACGTATGTTTGGTCTTGTTCATGGCGTCGATCAGATTCTTGACTTCAAGACCAATGCTGAAAAGAAAAAAAACATCAATATATACTACTTTTCCTCAAAATACGAAAGACGTAATTCTGACTGTGAGATTGGAATTTATTACTCGACGATTACCTGATTAAGACATGTCAATTAAAGGCAAAAAGTGTTGAGTGAGTATGGTTTTACCCCGCTTTTAGCAATATTCCAGCAATATCACGGCGGGGGACACCAGTAATGGGCTTCAAATATTGTACCCATGTCGGGAATCGAGCCCGGGTCTTTGGCGTGACTAGCGAACGTTTTAACCACTAGGCTATCCGACCGCCCGAAAATTGTTGATGTATGATGACGTTACTCACGTGATGACGTTACTAGCTACAGTAGAAATGGCCTGTTTTGGGTCTTTGTTGAACGTCCTAAAGCTATCAATGATAGCCTTGATAGCCTTATAGATCATCTTCCCTGCCCTGGGTATTATAATCGTCACTGTCTCCATCAGTTGCTGAAATGGGCAGCAGAGTAATGCTATTTTTATGTAGAAAGATCATTTTTGATATATTTATAAATGAATCAAATCATTTCAATTACAAATCCAAAATGTAAATCGTGTTGACGAATGAACCTCAACAAGGCCGTCAAATTTTCCTGCTAAACAAACCCTCCACCCACTACAGGCTTTGCAGCAAACGTCCCTTTGTCGTGACAGGATCCACTGGTAATGTATTAAAGTTAGGTTATCCTTCAGCACCAGACCCGTTCTCGTTGGTTTCAATGAAATGAAAGACGTGTGAGACCTGCATCGCCGTGGGCGTTGTCCACATTAAGCTGTCATGCTGTGATGGAACTGAAATACTGTTCAAAGCGGCATTCCTCTGGTTGCATTAAATATTAGTACCTCAGGCATAGGGTGACAAATAGCCATCTTGCCTGACTATAATCCAGATATGAGACTTTTTACGCCCCACTATGCCATATACTGGACTGTCATACAAACACAGACACAAAACTAATTAAAAAGCAGTTACAGAAATATTTCTCAAATTGGAATTAAGAAGTGTGGCATTATATCAATATATTCAATTTAGCAATATTATTGTGGAATTACATTGTAAAAGCTGAGCACCGAAGACTTGAGTTCCTTGTAAAGGTTTGTGATTTTCAACACAAGGTTCCTGGCAGGTTTGGCAAAGGGAGGCAACTGTTTCTCGTCCAGCTGGCCAAGGACTTCCATAGCGCCTGATGCCTTCTTTCCAACACTGACAACCTGAATCATACCATCCATACATCTTCATTGCCAATAAGGAAATACTGGTACAGATGCATATGTTTTTGTTTGCAATGTGGACAACTTTAACAACTACTCCAATCGTTAGTTTTAACGAATTGCTACGGGACTGAAATATAAGATTTTAACCAAAATGGTAATGACATCTCTTCATAATATCACGCATATAACATGTCTTTGTGTGTCGTGCAATTCAAATTCTTATCAGATATTATGCTCTAAAACATCAAATGCTATGCAACATAAAAATACTTCACCTTATCTGGGAGCTCCTCCAGTGATTGCCTGAAGTCTTCTATCATGTCAGCAAATGAGAACTCTCCACTGACAATGTCCCGGAACTGGTCCAGACCTTTCCCTAGAGCGCCAGCAGCATCACCTTTGACGGCATCGTAGAGCTCAACCAGTTTCTTGAGGTTGTCCACGCCGTACTCCTGCAACAGGGACAAGGACATGAAGAACTGCACAATTATATAAACCCTAAAAAGACATCTTTGCAAATGACATAATGTACAATACATTCTAATGAAGGTTGCAAATGTTGTCATATGTAACCAGGTGTGCTATTAATCTTGTGGCAATTTGACGGAAAATTGTTTTCTTTTTTTCAATATATGACAGTCGACTTCTCTGAAAACTCCTTGGCTCATCATCACAAATGTACATCAGCTATACTGCGACTGAGCATAGACAAATTATTATGGATTATACAGCGCCAAACTTTCAACTTGAACAGGCGCTGAGTGGCGATTGACATGGGACACAATAAAGGAAGAGTTAAGTTACCATTTAAGTCATACGTTCTCAGGCTGCGGGTCATACACTCCATGCACCTGAACAGACATATCACGCAGGAAGGGACAACCAGGTGCTACTCTGGAATCGCTGTGTGATTCAAAAGGCTTGCTTAAACAGATGTGTGCTTAAATGTTTGAGAAGACTCAGGGTGGTTTTAACTGGGAACATTTAATATGTGTAGTATATCGCATGTCGTTTTCACACTGTTTTAGCCAAGAAAAAGGTCCCCTGACAGAGCAATTAATAACCTGCTAAATCACCTCACCTGCAGCATATTAAGGTTGTAAGCAGCTCCTCCCTTGAAGCAGATCCTCGCCAGAAAGAAATCAAGATTGATGCCCATGAAGCCAAGGTGGATGCGGGCGTATGCTTCATCGTGGATGTTCACTCGCATGTGTCCACTCAGAGGCGCTGTAACATGCAGTTGTATGTTGCAAAACTGAAAGATATTGCTCTACTTCTAGGCTGTTGAAACTAATGGTGTGACCCATAAATTCAAACTGCCAGGAGGCAAATGACATCTTTTCCAAGATATTTCGAAGTATAGAAATTACGTTGCACTGAATTGGATTGATTTTGGATTGATCTGCATTGCTTCAAGTTCAGGTTTTTTGGTATTGGAAGATTTTGCTGAACAAACATATGCTGAGAAGTTACAAATAACAGTGGTATTTTATAACATGAACGAAGCTGTCTGATTATTGTAAACACTGATTATTTATTAGCTCTCTTTGCTGTAACGAAATGGATATGATATATCTGTGTGTGAGTATGTGTGTGTGCGTGCGTGTGTGTGTGTGATCAGTGACACGAGCATACCTATATGGAAGTCCAAAGCATTGTTCATGGTCAGTCCAAAGGACGCTCCAATGGTTGTTGACCCAAGCATCTTCTTCCAGTCTACACTTGGTGAAGCCAGTCTGAACTCTAACTTCTCATCAAAGATTCCCCTTTTGTGTCGGTCGTGTACCTCAATATCCCGCTTGCCAACATAGCGAGGGTCCACATGAAATTTGGATCCATTCATGGCGCTGTAATGAGTGAGCCAGGTTTAATGTCGCTTTGAAAGTTGTTCATTTGAAAAGTAATTCACATAATCTTACAACAAAGGGGTCTGGGTTTTCTTATCTGTATGTAGTGACTTGGGTATTCTACAATGAATTTGGAATATTGTCGATTCTGATCGGTCAGTAAGGGGTTTCAATCTACAATAAGTACCTCTGATTGAAACAGCTGGTTTAACGGCCGCATCACCACGGACACACAATATTTTCAAAGATTTCGCGTTTAATATACCCAATTGATTTATTTATGGATACCCTAACTCTACATTGAAAACACTGTATGTTCATCCTTCAAGTCGATAATATACAAAATGTGTTCACAAGTATTTTATGATGACATAAAACGGGTTTATATGAATTATGTAACACACGAAACTGTTCAACATTCACCCTTGTTGTCTGTACAGGGGTGATATGGCCTCGGCCTTTGGGTGGGCCTGATATTGTAGCAGAGCTTCATATCGGACCTTCTCGTCGTCATCGTACAGAGCTGTCTTTAACATCAGATGTGCTGCCTGCAACAGATGATATATCATGCATACATACATAACTGTCTTCAACATCAGACGTGCTGCCTGCAACAAGTGGTGTATCATTCAGATAGAAGATTACGTATATGCCAAACATAACCTAAGCCAATGGGACATTCCTGTTCAAAGTAACGTTTTGACTGCTGCTTACAAAATACTTATTTATATCAAATGCTTAACTTTCGGTTTTGAAAAGTGTACAGTGAAAATGACAGATTTCAATACCGTTTCATGTCGGTACTTCCTCATGGCGTGTATCCCAGCTCGCTTCACCCACTGAGAGTTGGTGGTGTTGACATGTGACACAATCATCTCAAATGATTGGTCGAGACCGGCATTACCCAGAGATCCCAGCAAGATAACTCTCCAACGGTCGTCATCAAGGACTTCACGTTCTGTCATGGTGGACCGTTTCCGACGGAAGATCCAGGGATCTGGAACAGATGTACAGTAATGGACAACTAAATCATGATCACACTGAAAGTAAGTGAATGTTTTCCAGCGCTGCTGTCAATAATATTCGTGCTAAGTCAGTCAATCTGTAAAGATCAGTCACACGCAAACCAATGACAAGCATTATCAACTGCCTACATCATCTCGAAAAATGAAACACAAATTTGCCTGACCACACAATCCGTTGTCTCTTTCGCTGGCTCACTATTCAGACCCGTGAACATTTCGAAGCTTGGATGTCTGAACGCATGCACGTGTTGTTGAATACCGTGTACACGGGTACGAAATGGTAACTACATACGATCAGCGTCAAAATGACCGCATCTGTGGTCCAATGGATAAAGAGATCAGCATTAATCTAATTAAACAAGGACTGGGTTGGCTCGGTATAAAACACGTACGCATGCACGCACGCTAGCACGCTAGCACGCACACATAATGTGGTGTTAGTACTTGTATCTGTTTATGTATTCTGACTCCAACAGTTATGCTCACCATGTAATCCTAGCCATCCCTCCAGCTTCATGACAATTTCAACCGCTTCCTCCTTCCTCCCAGCGTCCAACAGTCGTCTAGCAACCACCCCCAATGCAAGCACCATTCTGTGATATGTTCCTTGTTCCTGTAAAGCCACGGGGGCCTTCTCGCGTTCAAAACACAGGCTCTTCAGTTTCGTGATGATATTCTGCCGAAAGGATAAAACCACAAATAATCTAGGACATAAATATAATATACTTTATCAATTCATGTCTCTGTGGTAACTGTTGTATCACACATATCTCCACTTACGTCTATCGGTTGTCCATCAAGTGAGATGATGTACAACATGTTCTTGTAACCGTTATATCCCACATATTTACACTTACGTCTATCGGTGGTCCATCAAGTGAGATGATGTGGAACATGAGCTTGTAACTGTTATATCCCACATATTTACACTTACGTCTATCGGTGGTCCATCAAGTGAGATGATGTACAACATGAACTTGTAACTGTTATATCACACATATTTACACTTACGTCTATCGGTGGTCCATCAAGTGAGATGATGTACAACATGAACTTGTAACTGTTATATCACACATATTTACACTTACGTCTATCGGTGGTCTATCAAGTGAGATGATGTGGAACATGAGTCTCTTCACCAGGGAGGAGTCGGGTCTGGATCTGTTGAGGACAAGGTCTAGCAGGAGTTGCTGGGACAGGTCTGTGGTCAGACTGGCGATAGCATCAAACATATGGTTCTGGTCCTTGAATGTCGTGGTCAGTCTGAAAGAGATGGAGGGAGGGATTGAAAGGGTTCACCGCTGTTCCAGTCTTAAACCACAATAGTAAATACTTTTGAGTGTTCTTGTTTAAATCATTGAGGTTTACAAAGTCTTTACCAGTCTCCCTTTAAAGCCATATTTAAAAGCAATTATTGTTTTAAAGTATCCACCAGTGCACCTGTTTAAATATCATTTCAGGTTGTGTGGATAAGAGTTAGACTGATGTGAGCATAAATATGTCCCCCCTGAACTTTTGTCCTGTTGGACCTTGGGTTTGGTTCCTGTGAACTCCTGGTATGTCGATTCCAACAGAACAAATGTTCAGGGGGAACACATTTACCCTCACACTAAGATATAGTCCCCGAAGTTATGTATGAGGGTAAATAAATGTCATTATATAAAGGAACCCTCAAGTCTCTTAAATGGGATGAGAATAGGCTGACAGAGTTGGGGATGAGAGTGGAAGGAGGCGAATATTTTACTAAATATATACTCTTGGGTCTGTAAGAGTGACTGAGGTAAGATTACAAGGCTAAAGAGAATTGGTCTCAACGAAGGCAACCATGAAGGTATATTCACATTTTGCAGCCATTGTGACTGCCCATTCTCCTAGGACCTGCCTCTTTAGTGAGGTAGTAGTGACTTTTTGTGGAATCGAATAGGATATACATATAGCTAGGAATTGGTATCTCTCTGCTTTGTATAATTATATTATTATTTGTTTTTACAAAAATAAAAAAGTATGACGTTTTGGATGCTCATTGATATACTTGGTTTTCTGTTAAGTTTAATTTCGAACATGTATTGATATACATGCAGGTGAAGATTACTATATCATTGCTTTCAATCACATACAATATTGATGTACACACTGACTTTTACATCAGACTTCTTTAGCTTGTTTCCATCAGACTTCTTTAGCTTGTTTCCATATGTAATCTAATCGTCTATTCACCTCGGCCTATCTGTCAGGTAATGTTCAGCAAGGAGAACCAACGTCTGGTCAGGTATGTCGCGGAGAACAGATACAAGTCGCGTGAAGCATAAGTCCGACTTCTTCGAACCTGAAAAAAAGACCACAAACATTTTCATTAATCCAGATCCTTCCCTTATTACAAAACATCTTTGAAAATATAGTTGAGTTTCCGTGTTATCAGTTTGTAAGTGGGGTCATATATATGATTTAGAAGATTCTATATACAGGGCGGTTTGGTGCTTAGTGTCCTGCATGAAACTTTCATATTGCCATTGTCATTTATACATGTAACTGTACCTTTTTCTGGCTCGTTTCGCATGCAAGTTAGGTTCCCCTTCACATATTGCAGGTGTTCCTCCACATCGATTGCTGGCTTCTTGCGCTTCACCTGGAAGAGGAACGTACATGTACAACAGATTAGTTTTTGCTACATTGTACGTCTGAATACAATTACGTGGACATTTTAATTCACCGTCCAATATGGTGGTCAAAATGAAATATACACATTACAGTAGGGTATTCTTTGCGAAGGTCACTGTTTACTTGTATACTGAAATGAATACGGGAACACTCAGTTTTAGACAGGAACATAATATCCCGGCTTGGCCTACCAAATACTCGTTGGAAACAATGCACTAAACATATCTCAGCATTTGAGTCTGACATGTGTTTAATTTGTATGTGCGCTATTTCAATGGTATGACAGTACAGATTATTTCCCTCTATTTTCCCTTATTCGTTTTCATCAGTATATATCTGTAGGTATTACCAGTTACCTCTTTAATATGAATGGACGCCAAGGTCATATTTGTCTTTGGTCTCTTGGGAATACCAACAACCTTGTGTTTGGTGAGGAACACCAGCTTTCCGGAGCCTTGCGCTGACATCTCGGGGAATTCTGGAGACAGTAAGCATGTAGACTCATATGTTCCGGTTTCAGCCTTTACTTCATAACGTCAGGAATCATGATTTGTCCGAAATGATGATTTACCAATGCAGTGAATGTGTTCATTTAATGATACATTTAGTTAATTCTAGTAAGTTAAATTTGAGCTTAATTTTAGTCTTAAGAAAATGTGGTAAAATGTACATCTATCTCATGTCAAACCCATATAAGAAATTATGAAGTGAACCCTTTACTGTACAATCATCCAACAGATCATATGCAAAGAAGCGTCCGTAATATATTTGATAGCCGTCTGTTGTTACTTGAAAATGCTTACCAATTTCCGTGAAGTTGTTGACCGCCTTAACAGGGCGACTGTTTTCATACGGGTTGTATCTAGTTAGATATCGGAAATAAACGGAAATAGTGATCAACTGGATAGTATAAGTATACTCGTGGATTTACCTACTAAAGAGATACTCGGAATCAGTTCGTGACTTTGGTGTTGCGCCGCTTTTAGCAAAATCACGGCGTTTCACATTGTACCCATGTATAATTGAATCCAGGCATTCGGTATGACGAGGGAAATTCAATGTTTTAACCACATTGTTAGCCAAACCACCAGCCCAAACCCGGCCCAAACCACCAGCAGGGAGGACCTACATCGCTCGAGAACCCCCACGGTGTGAAATAAAGATGAAGTGGGTTGGATCAGCTGTTAATATCAACATAAAGATGATGATCTGGAAAATATTTAACATCCTCACCCTTCTGCAGTCTTATCGATGACCTGAACCTTCTCCTGGACTTGAATGGTGTGCACCGTTCCCAGAGCATTGTCGTAATATAAGGTCTGAAAATAATTTAAGTGAAATGAAAAAAAAACCGTATGAAATGTCAGCCCTACAGAGAAACTTCATTGAAGTCAGCTCATAATGACGTAATGTATTAAATTTGTGACGTCATGAACAATGGATGACTATCGTATTATAGTCACAACAAAGCATTGTGACGGCATATGGCTACAGTTGATTAATCAGCATTTAAAATCGCTAAAATGTACATGTGTAAATATCATGCATTAATATTTATTACGTCACAGGGTAAGTGATGTGTCAGTCGGACAGTGACAGTAGCCAATATAGTTCCAACTGAAATCTGTTTCTTATACAGTGGCGAAGCAACATATACGCAAAACAACAATTGTTTTTAATTGCCTTTCGCGGCAATCCATCTGTCTGTCCGCTAGAGTAACTGCCCTTTGTCAAAGGGAAGCTACTCTAACCTTAGTCTATGAGACGTCACGGCCACGGTCAGTCGTTGTTGACAGTCGGTCTGTCCTGTCATAACGTTAAGAAGTGTAGTCAGATGTACACACAGCGACAAAACGAAACAAGGTAACAATTCAAAAACATTTCGGACAAATCCAACTATTTTAATTTGTGGAGAAGGTTTCAAGCCGCAGAGGTCTACAAGCACAGATATAGCTACTCATCCTGCTTGGCTAGGCCTCGTGCCCTCGCAAAATTGTTTCGAAATTTATATCTCTAAAGTTGCCCAAACTCATAAAATGCCTTAGCTACGTCACAGTTAGAGACTGATTTCAGTATATTAGACTGTTCTTTTGATAATGATAGCAATTAACCCTGTAGTTTATCCAGATTCCCGATGGTTAATTCTGACTCGATCGCCGAATGATGAGGGCGACGCCATGTTTGTTTATAAACAGTGAAAGTAGTCCCTACTTGACCTTTGATATTTGCATCTCTATCCGCATATGACCCCAACGGATATCGTTTTTATCCGTTGGCTTTATCCTGCCGAGAAACCTACCCATTATATGATAAATATACATATTGTGATTATGAGTAGTCAATTAAAAGAACATAAAAAAAAATCATCCAGGCATTATTTACCTTGGTATAATCTGACGTCGCATGCTTGACGGGGTGGTGGCCCGGGTGCCGTGTCTTGGTGAACACGTGACCTGTGAGAGTCGGCCGCACAGTGTAGGTGGCGTTGTGGGGACCTTGAGTATGGATGTTACAGATACATAAACTCAAATAGCGTTAATGAATTCTAAAATCATTCACCCGACGAAGGAGCAAGCATATACTCCGAAACGTTGTGTTCCTCATAAGAAAGAAGTTGACATCCATATATTCTCTTCCTTATGTGTATCACTTCTAAATGCCTTCCAAAGACCGAAATCATGAAATTATAAGCTATTAAAGAAAGGGTCATGTAAACGAAATACCAGCAAAAGAGCCAAAGGTAATATGGACTATCTATCTATCAACTGTCCATGCAATAATACTTCATTAAAGTATATAATTGTTGCATACAACGAATGTAATAACCATTATATAACATATTGACAATTATACGCATGTCTCCTCTGTATATTGCAGTGTGTATGAAGTACCAGCTACAGAATACATGTAATGTAGATCTTTTCATGACTTTCACAACGGGCACACCTTCAGGGCCTCAAAACCATTCCTGTCCCCGGTCTACCACACACCCAACCTCCAATCCTACACTTTCCCAGCCACCGACCCATTCCCGACCTTCAACACATCCCCAACAACCAACCCACCTCGGACCTCCAACCCTTCCCCAACCACCAATTCAACCTTTCCTCAACGTCAAACCAATCCACGGCCTCGACACATTCCAAAGGATCAACCCTTTCCCAACCACCAATTAACTTTTCCCCAACCAACAACCAGTCCACGGCCTCCAACACCTCCCCAAGCAACGACCCATGCCAGATACCCAACCCATCCTCTACCATTAACCCGTCCACGATCACCAACCCATCCACGGCAACCCATCATCAGCCTCCACTCCCACCCCATCCCACCCCCGATTACCAACCCTTCTCCCGCCTACAGCCCAGCAGCCAAAGCCTGCCCCAGCAACCCATCCATGGTCACCGACTCATCCACAACCAACAACTCACCTCCGACACCCAACACATCCCCAACCCCTAACCTTCCCCCGATCCTTACCCTCACTTCCAGTCTCTCTCACGTGATAGCCCCAGCCGTCGTCAGTTGCATGGACATGGTCCTGAAAAGACAACCAAGAAACTCAATGTTCTGATACATTGTACCCAGATGATATGGAGTGAGTAAACGTTGCTTTTTTGACAGTCATTATTGTTTTACCCATGTCCAGGCTGCCTATAAAAATAATCACGCGGCAAATCAGTGGATGATAGCCTAAGCAACGAATATTTACAACTATGAGCCTGAATTTCTATTTTAGAAAGAAATACAGCAATGTCATTTTTCTGTCTGAAGCATAAATATATTTTTGGGGACAGCTTATTTCTTTTGATAAAATCCCAGGCTACCAGTAAAATATCAAATGGTGTGTCCCCAATGTTGATTTAAAAACTTGCAATATTTTACACCGTTTGGACATGAACTCACGATCATGGGGTCCTGGTACGCCTAAGGGACGCAACTGTGCAAAGAATCGCGTCTCGGCTAAATCTACGAGGAGGGTCGAACTCAATTAACTTCATATATCGTTAAAGTCAACATCACTACATGATCGATGGAGAATCCATCTTGGCACTATGGTTAATAGGTGTGTTTCCCACGTACGGTACCCTCCCTGTACTTTGGGTTAACGAGATTTCACGGTAGACTAATCCATTCCAATCTCATCGGTAAATGTAAACTTATGGAGTTTGATACTAAGACCGCTTCACCCTGTATGATGCGATCGGGTACAGTGTGAAAACGCAAAACACTCGCTTAGGTATGGAACCCTAGAAGGGACATTGCGACAACGACATTTTGGCCATTTGTTGCATTATCGCTTTTTTGTTATTTGGACATTTTCCCTCGTGTTTGTAAGGGCGACAATTGGACAACGCTACAATTTCCCTTCTAGGAGTCCATACTTATGCCGTGATCAATATTCAAGCTGAATCACGGTGGTCAATGTCAAATTTAGTCCGGACACGACAAACAAGGAATTGACTGCATGATGACCGAGTCACGTTACTGAGGCCACAATCACAGAATGTCACCACTCGATCGTCGTTAGTCCGCTCCTACTATAAGGACTTGGAATCTTGCCTGCCCCCGAATCCCCAATCGGCGACTCGTAGAAGGCTGGGGGACTACGACGCCTAATTTCAGGTTATTTGTAACTGATCATGGAATCCTAAAGTCTGTCATTACCTCAGTGGCCTGGTGTAGACGAGAAGCAAACATGGCGGCGGCTCCCTTTTTCATAGCAACAGCTTCATCGTCGTCGTCGGGAGGGTGATAGACGTGGAGAATCTCGCCATGGGGCGTGATCACAAACGAGAACCTGCGAAATACACATTGAGTGGAGATATGTGGACCTGACACTGAAACCTGGCATCGTCAAGTAAAATACACATCCTATTTGGACACTAGATTGACATTAACTAGACTAACTAAAAATGCCAGTGCAAGAGAATAACTAATCAGTCTCGAATATCTGCCAAAACTGGTACAACGTTTTTCTCTAGATTGGAATCTGCACCAGACCATGTAGCATGCCCTCTCTTTATTTTCGACCAGGTGATGACTCCCTCCCTCCCTGCCTCTCTCCCTCCCTCACTCACTCACATACTCGTCATACTGTGGCATTATATTGAAGATAATCCCCTGAAAATGTTTTACATTCCTTCTCTCGCCAGCCAAATACACTATACAAAATCTATTCTATTCTGGGGGCGGTCGTGTAGTCCAGTGGTTAAAGCTTTCGCTCGTCACGCCGAAGACCCCTACCACGTCCATGAATATAAGTGAGTCGAGATGTATACGTGCTCTTTGTGTGGACAATTACCATTTCGAGAAGTCTAAACGGTAGCCGATGGTACCTGAAAAGAAATAGGAACATATTAAGGAGATCAGCGGATATTGTCTAAATAGGTATAATTACAACGTGACAAAAACCTTTCATAATCATAAGAATGTGTGTATTATTCCTTGTTTTGACTTGTACCATATGTCCCCGTGTATTTTCAGGTGAACACTAGACTTGCCTTTGTTTGTGACGGGTGCCACAGGTTGGGCAGGAATCGACTCGATTTCTTTTGAATATGGAAAGGGTATATCTCCTTAGAAATCTCTTTTAAAAATAGAGCCGATTCTTACGATTCAGATTATTTCATGAACATGTGTTTATGAATCAGGACCAAATAGTAACAAATGTTTACCAGCTGTGAGACATACATGACTTCAGTCAGTCAACATGACATCAGCTGGAATATAATAAAATCGTCCACAAAATGATAATACCGTATCGTGAAAATAGTATTGTGATAAAAATATCGTGAAATTTACCATATCGTAACAAAGGTCGCTGACATTTATTATATCGTTAACTCAATGATCGTTAAAATCATGACTACACGTGGTGCTACACATATCCTGATACGGTGCTTATCGTCAACAAACTAGGTAGCAATACGTACGATCCCGTAACCAAACTAAGTGATACACATATCGTGAAAACAGTGATATCGCGATATATGTTCTTCAAAAAGGAAACGCAAAGCCAGATTTGTGTGAGGTAGGAAAATAGATTTATTCGAGGAACCGTTCAAGGTATTGAGCCAAAATGTTGTGGAGAGAAAACTTGGTAATTGTGGTCATCGGTACATAGGAAAGTCCAAGGTGAAGGTCAGCTACCATCAAAAACGCGTATCTCCCCCGTTGGAATCGAAAGCAGTCTGACATCTCCTGTCCATGGACGAGACGAGTATGCGAATCACATCCTGAGAAATGGTAGCCCACTCGGCCTGCAACGCAAAAGCCAACTGTTGCAACGTCTGTGGTTTTGGTTGACGTCGGCGTAGCCGTCTTCCAATTCACCCCACAGGTGCTCTATCGGGTTCAAATCCGGGGATCTGGAGGGCCAGGGGAGAACATCAACGTTGTTGTTGTGTAGACAGGCTCTTGTGATCCGTGCTGTATGCCGTTGCCGTTGGCTGCAATTGGGAGGACGTGTGGTAGGAGAATTTCGTCATAAGATTGCCTTGGATATGGACCAAACCTGTCCTGCCATGATGAGAGATAGCCGCCCACATCATAACGCTACCCCCACCAAACCTGTTCACTTCCTGTATGTAGATACCGACGTAACGTTCACCCCGACGTCTGTAGACCCGTGCTCTTCCATCCCCTCGACGGAGGAGAAATGTTGACTCGTCGCCAGACATATCTCCATCGCAGTTGAGGCCATACCCTGTGATGACGACACCAATGCAGTCGTTGTGGACGATGTTGTCAAACTCAATATGACGTGTCGAACAGGAGGACTTGCTCGTAGACCTGCTGCTCTTAAACCGTTTCGTACGGTTTGGTCGGAGATTCTGCACAGTCCGGGTATTTGGAATGCGGTTTAGGTGGTTGTAATTCTTACACGTAGTCTATGACGCTACTTCTTTGCACTTCTGTTAATCTTGGCATGTTGTTGAACTGTCACTGTTCGATTAACGCAGATGCTAGGCAATCAAAGACCCTGCACTTTAATACCGTTCATAGTGCTGCTACACGTGCAGTACGTGCAGCTCCATGACCCTTTTGTTAATGCACTGGGTGCGTTTTTTCCAAATCGTACGTGTTTCCCGACTGATGGTTTGTATGTCCTTGATGTGATCACTTGATCCGGGAAATTTGTCACCGACACTATAACACATTAAACATCATTCAGTTTGCACCTCTTGGTCCGCTAACTTGGCTTTTATGGCCAAAATATCTGTGTTGCGTTTCTTTTTTCTAAGAGTATATAGATTATACCGTAAGCTTAACATAGATACAAATATCTAAAGGATACATATCTTGTCGCTGATACGGGGGCCTCAGGTTGATATGGATTATGAAAACGGGCATGTTATAACCTCGAAACATGAACTTTGTTAGGAATCCACGTGCAAAGGGAGAATTAGATACACTGTTAATTGGTAAGGTTAATTAATTTGATCGTTTTATTATTCAGCGCGCAATACGCAAAACGTTCGTGATGTCCCCATCGTATATATCACTTACGCAACCCTCTAAATGTGATTTAAGACACTCCACAGGGTTCACTGTAGGTGGCGTCACATTTGGGTCACCACTGTGGTTTATTACGGGCGTAATTTATTGTTTTACGACATGTCATTAATCTATTTTTTTTAAACCTGAAGTGATTTGTATTTTTCCTGATTTACGTGAAAAGGATTGTTTTTAACGTTCCTTATAGGTATCCATTTAGAAAAGGTCCATATTTTGTTGTCATACAGGGGCGATCGGGTATCCAAGTGGTTAAAGCGGTTATTCGTCACGCCGAAGACCTTGGTTCGATTTCCGGCATGGGTAGAATGTGTGAAGCCTATTTCTGGTGTCCCCCACCGTGATATTGCTAGAATATTGCTAAAAGCGGCGTAAAACCATACTCACTCACTCACTGTTGTCAGACAGTTGTCTGAGAAACTTCCCAAATAACTTCATTAGCAATTTGCTCATCATAGGACTTGGAGTAAGTATGAAACTCGCATCCGTGACCATTAGTGTCGTCATTCCGAGACAAACCGTTGAGCGACTCGGGTCCCAGTGTGGCTATTTTGCTTTGTAAGTTTATCGTGTTTCGCACATAACTTCATTTAAAGAGTGCAAGAAAATGTACATTGAAGAACGGTAGAAGTAAGGATTTGAACCCACGACCAAAGGGTACTCTCAGATAAGGAAAAAAGACCCTGTAAACGTTGTATTATGGTCGTTATAGAAGTTGGTCGATGGTAAACCCAAAGTAGTAACATCATTCCTGCTGGTGTAGCAGTGGCTGTAGTATTAGTATTAGTATTAGTATTAGTATGAGTATAAGTATTAGTATAGGTATTAGTATAAGTATTAGTATTAGCATTAGTAGTATTAGTGGTAGTGGTGGTGGTAGTAGTGGTAGTGGTAGTGGTGGTGGTGGTGGTAGTGGTAGTGGTAGTGGTAGTGATATGGTAATAGTAGTGGTAGTGGTCGTAGTCGTAGTCGTAGTCGCTGCAATATTGCCAGTAGCAGCAATACTACTACTAGTGGTTGGAGTAGTCGTAGTTGTTGTAGTAGCAGCAATATTACCAATAGCAGCAGCAATACTACTAACACTACTGGTTGTAGTAGTAGTAGTACTAGTAGCAGCAGCAACAGTACCGCAGCAGCAGCAGTAACAGTCATTAGCAGTAGCAACAGCAGCAGTTGTAGTTGTAGAAGTGGTAGCAGCAATAGAAGCGTAGCACTCACCTCCTGTTTGTCTGGTCTTCAGATCCAGAGCATACATCTTCACGTAGACCTCCTGTCCGTCATCGCTAACGCGGACGTTTATGTAGCCGACCTGAATCACAAACACAAGATGATGTACATAAGTAGAGTGTTGTATCATAGACACAATATGATATACAGGAGTAGAGTGTTGTATCATAGACACAAGATGATATACAGGAGTAGAGTGTTACATCACAGGCACAAGATGCTGTACAGGAGAAGAGTGTTGTATCATAGACACAAGATGATATACAGGAGTAGAGTGTTGCATCACAGGCACAAAATGCTGTACAGGAGTAGAGTGTTGTATCACAGGCACAAGATGCTGTACAGGAGTAGAGTGTTGTATCATAGACACAAGATGATATACAGGAGTAGAACGTTGTATCACAGGCACAAGATGCTGTACAGGAGTAGAGTGTTGTATCATAGACACAAGATGATATACAGGAGTAGAGTGTTGTATCATAGACACAAGATGATATATAGGAGTAGAGTGTTGTATCATAGACACAAGATGCTGTACAGGAGTAGAGCGTTGTATCACAGGCACAAGATGCTGTACAGGAGAAGAGTGTTGTATCATAGACACAAGATGATATACAGGAGTAGAGTGTTACATCACAGGCACAAGATGCTGTACAGGAGAAGAGTGTTGTATCGTAGACACAAGATGATATACAGGAGAAGAGTGTTGTATCGTAGACACAACATGATGTACAGGAGTAGAGTGTTGTATCATAGACCCAAGATGATGTACAGGAGTAGAGTGTTGTATCATAGACACAGGATGATATACAGGAGAAGAGTGTTGTATCGTAGACACAACATGATGTACAGGAGTAGAGTGTTGTATCATAGACCCAAGATGATGTACAGGAGAAGAGTGTTGTATTATAGACACAAGATGATATACAGGAGTAGAGTGTTACATCAAAGGCACAAGATGCTGTACAGGAGAAGAGTGTTGTATCATAGACACAAGATGATATACAGGAGTAGAGTGTTGCATCACAGGCACAAAATGCTGTACAGGAGTAGAGTGTTGTATCACAGGCACAAGATGCTGTACAGGAGTAGAGTGTTGTATCATAGACACAAGATGATATACAGGAGTAGAACGTTGTATCACAGGCACAAGATGCTGTACAGGAGTAGAGTGTTGTATCATAGACACAAGATGATATACAGGAGTAGAGTGTTGTATCATAGACACAAGATGATATACAGGAGTAGAGTGTTGTATCATAGACACAAGATGCTGTACAGGAGTAGAGCGTTGTATCACAGGCACAAGATGCTGTACAGGAGAAGAGTGTTGTATCATAGACACAAGATGATATACAGGAGTAGAGTGTTACATCACAGGCACAAGATGCTGTACAGGAGAAGAGTGTTGTATCATAGACACAAGATGCTGTAGAGGAGTAGAGTGTTGTATCGTAGACACAAGATGATATACAGGAGAAGAGTGTTGTATCGTAGACACACCATGATGTACAGGAGTAGAGTGTTGTATCATAGACCCAAGATGATGTACAGGAGTAGAGTGTTGTATCATAGACACAGGATGGAGTAGAGTGTTGCATCACAGGCACAAGATGTTGTACAGGAGTAGAGTGTTGTATCATAGACACAAGATGATATACAGGAGTAGAGTGTTGTATCATAGGCACAAGATGATATACAGGAGTAGAGTGTTGTATCATAGACACAAGATGCTGTACAGGAGTAGAGTGTTGTATCATAGATACAAGATGATGTACAGGAGAAGAGTGTTGTGTCGTAGACACAAGATGATGTACAGGAGTAGAGTGTTGTATCATAGACACAAGATGCTGTAGAGGAGTAGAGTGTTGTATCATAGACCCAAGATTATGTACAGGAGTAGAGTGATGTATCATAGACCCAAGATGATGTACAGGAGAAGAGTGTTATATCATAGACACAAGATGATGTACAGGAGTAGAGTGTTGTATACTAGACACAGGATGATGTAGAGGAGCAGAGTGATGTATCATAGACACAAGATGATGTACAGGAGAAGAGTGTTATATCATAGACACAAGATGATGTACAGGAGTAGAGTGTTGTATACTAGACACAGGATGATGTACAGGAGTAGAGTGTTGTATCGTAGACACAAGATGATGTAGAGGAGTAGAATGTTGTATCATAGACCCAAGATGATGTACAGGAGTAGAGTGTTGTATCATTGACACAAGATGATGTACAGGAGTAGAGCGTTGTATCACAGGCACAAGATGCTGTACAGGAGTAGAGTGTTGTATCATAGACACAAGATGATATACAGGAGTAGAGTATTGTATCACAGGCACAAGATGCTGTACAGGAGTAGAGTGTTGTATCGTAGACACAAGATGATGTAGAGGAGTAGAGTGTTGTATCATAGACCCAAGATGCTGTACAGGAGTAGAGTGTTGTATCATAGACACAAGATGATGTACAGGAGTAGAGCGTTGTATCACAGGCACAAGATGCTGTACAGGAGTAGAGTGTTGTATCATAGACACAAGATGATATACAGGAGTAGAGCGTTGTATCACAGGCACAAGATGCTGTACAGGAGTAGAGTGTTGTATCATAGACACAAGATGATATACAGGAGTAGAGTGTTGTATCATAGACACAAGATGCTGTACAGGAGTAGAGTGTTGTATCGTAGACACAAGATGATGTAGAGGAGTAGAATGTTGTATCATAGACCCAAGATGATGTACAGGAGTAGAGTGTTGTATCATTGACACAAGATGATGTACAGGAGTAGAGCGTTGTATCACAGGCACAAGATGCTGTACAGGAGTAGAGTGTTGTATCATAGACACAAGATGACGTACAGGAGTAGAGTATTGTATCATAGGCACAAGATGCTGTACAGGAGTAGAGTGTTGTATCGTAGACACAAGATGATGTAGAGGAGTAGAGTGTTGTATCATAGACACAAGATGCTGTACAGGAGTAGAGTGTTGTATCATAGACACAAGATGATGTACAGGAGTAGAGCGTTATATCACAGGCACAAGATGCTGTACAGGAGTAGAGTGTTGTATCATAGACACAAGATGATATACAGGAGTAGAGTGTTGTATCATAGACACAAGATGCTGTAGAGGAGTAGAGTGTTGTATCATAGACACAAGATGATGTAGAGGAGCAGAGTGTTGTATCATAGACACAAGATGATATACAGGCGTAGAGTGTTGTATCACAGACACAATATGATATACAGGAGTAGAGTGTTGTATCGTAGACACAAGATGATGTAGAGGAGTAGAGTGTTGTATCATAGACCCAAGATGATGTAGAGGAGTAGAGCGTTGTATCACAGGCACAAGATGCTGTACAGGAGTAGAGCGTTGTATCACAGGCACAAGATGATATACAGGAGTAGAGCGTTGTATCACAGACACAACATGATGTACAGGAGTAGAGTGTTGTATCATAGACACAAGATGCTGTACAGGAGTAGAGTGTTGTATCATAGACACAAGATGATATACAGGAGTAGAGCGTTGTATCACAGGCACAAGATGCTGTACAGGAGTAGAGTGTTGTATCATAGACACAAGATGATATACAGGAGTAGAGTATTGTATCATAGGCACAAGATGATGTACAGGAGTAGAGTGTTGTATCGTAGACACAAGATGCTGTACAGGAGTAGAGTGTTGTATCATAGACACAAGATGATGTAGAGGAGTAGAGTGTTGTATCATAGACCCAAGATGATGTAGAGGAGTAGAGCGTTGTATCACAGGCACAAGATGCTGTACAGGAGTAGAGTGTTGTATCATAGACACAAGATGATATACAGGAGTAGAGCGTTGTATCACAGGCACAAGATGCTGTACAGGAGTAGAGTGTTGTATCATAGACACAAGATGATATACAGGAGTAGAGTGTTGTATCATAGACACAAGATGCTGTACAGGAGTAGAGTGTTGTATCGTAGACACAAGATGATGTAGAGGAGTAGAATGTTGTATCATAGACCCAAGATGATGTACAGGAGTAGAGTGTTGTATCATTGACACAAGATGATGTACAGGAGTAGAGCGTTGTATCACAGGCACAAGATGCTGTACAGGAGTAGAGTGTTGTATCATAGACACAAGATGACGTACAGGAGTAGAGTATTGTATCATAGGCACAAGATGCTGTACAGGAGTAGAGTGTTGTATCGTAGACACAAGATGATGTAGAGGAGTAGAGTGTTGTATCATAGACACAAGATGCTGTACAGGAGTAGAGTGTTGTATCATAGACACAAGATGATGTACAGGAGTAGAGCGTTGTATCACAGGCACAAGATGCTGTACAGGAGTAGAGTGTTGTATCATAGACACAAGATGATATACAGGAGTAGAGTGTTGTATCATAGACACAAGATGCTGTACAGGAGTAGAGTGTTGTATCATAGACACAAGATGCTGTACAGGAGTAGAGTGTTGTATCATAGACACAAGATGATGTAGAGGAGCAGAGTGTTGTATCATAGACGCAAGATGATATACAGGCGTAGAGTGTTGTATCACAGACACAATATGATATACAGGAGTAGAGTGTTGTATCGTAGACACAAGATGATGTAGAGGAGTAGAGTGTTGTATCATAGACCCAAGATGATGTACAGGAGTAGAGTGTTGTATCATAGACACAAGATGATGTACAGGAGTAGAGTGTTGTATCACAGGCACAAGATGCTGTACAGGAGTAGAGTGTTGTATCACAGACACAATATGATATACAGGAGTAGAGTGTTGTATCGTAGACACAAGATGATGTAGAGGAGTAGAGTGTTGTATCATAGACCCAAGATGATGTGCAGGAGTAGAGTGTTGTATCATAGATACAAGATGATGTAGAGGAGCAGAGTGTTGTATCATAGACACAAGATGATATACAGGCGTAGAGTGTTGTATCACAGACACAATATGATATACAGGAGTAGAGTGTTGTATCATAGATACAAGATGATGTAGAGGAGCAGAGTGTTGTATCATAGACACAAGATGATATACAGGCGTAGAGTGTTGTATCACATACACAATATGATATACAGGAGTAGAGTGTTGTATCGTAGACACAAGCTGATATGCAGGAGTAGAGTGTTGTATCATAGACCCAAGATGATGTACAGGAGTAGAGTGTTGTATCATAGATACAAGATGATGTAGAGGAGCAGAGTGTTGTATCATAGACACAAGATGATATACAGGCGTAGAGTGTTGTATCACAGACACAATATGATATACAGGAGTAGAGTGTTGTATCGTAGACACAAGATGATGTAGAGGAGTAGAGTGTTGTATCATAGACCCAAGATGATGTACATGAGTAGAGTGTTGTATCATAGACACAAGATGATGTACAGGAGTAGAGTGTTGTATCACAGGCACAAGATGCTGTAGAGGAGTAGAGTGTTGTATCATAGACACAAGATGATGCAGAGGAGTGTTGTATCAGAGCAACTCTAAGAACCGCTGCGCGATACTGTCATAAGAAGGAAGGCGAAAATTATATAAGAAAATAACACGCCTCTACTGCGACCATCAGGATTTCGCGAGAGTGGGTTAGATTTTAACTGATCAATATTCCAGAATTTCATTGAAAAGAGTGGAACCTGCTGGTACCACGAGTGTGTAGTTAGACGAGGGTATGGATACAAGAAGGTGTGGGTACTCGAGGGTGTGGAGACAAGATTGCTTGGGTACATGTATGTGGATACATGAGGGTGTGGTTACACGAGAGGGTCGATACAATAGGGTATGGTACCACGAAGGGGCGTTTTTGCAAGAGGTTGTTGATACAATAGGGTGTGGTTTCACGAGGGTGTGGTTACACGAGGGTAACACTATAAAGGAAACTGAGGGACATTTCTCCAGGGTCATGTGTCTATTTGAAGCCTGGGTCTGGAGGTTGTATATTGTCCTGTGTCCGACATCGTCCCTGTGGTACAAGCTAGGCTGAGCATTAGCAGCCGGGCTGATATTAATCCAACCAAACAACTGAAGTGGGTTCTGAAGATTCTGAATCGAACTTGTGTGGACTGTAAATCTTTCCGAGCCTAACTCCCTAATTCGAAGTTAAACTGTTTGATATACTGCCAATAATAAATCACACTTACTGTCTTGTTGAAGTGCAAGTATTAATAACTCAATCCCACCACCTTATATATTAAGTATTAAGCATTCGTTTTCATATCACTGTGCCTAATTCAGCAAATATAATAATATTTATGTGAATGTAACGCTATAATAAGAAGTTTGCATCTACACCCTTCGGGGTTGTCACGAGTCAATACTTTGTTATGTCTAACACTGAGAAGTTTAAACATTTATTTAAATTTCTGTAGAACTATTTTTTTTCCATATTCTGCTTCAACCACTTGGCATTCCCGTGACCTTTGGGTTTCCTATAGTTCCTGCGTACACAGACCCTGTACATTGACGTACACTCCGTGAAGATCCGGTGTAGAATAGGTCTTCAGGAACCCATGCTTGCCATTAAAGGCGACTATGCTTGTCTTAAGAGGCAACTAACGGGATCGGGTGATCAGGCTCGCTGACTTGGTTGATGCATGTCATCGTATCCCAATTGCGTAGATCGATGCTCGTGATGTCAGTCACTGAATTGTCGTCCAGACTCAATTATTTACAGACAACCATCCTACATGTAAAGCTGGGATGTTGCTGAGTGCGGCGTTAAACAACATCAAACTAACAAACAACACTGACGTACAGTGAAACCTCGTACACTCGAACCTCGTCAACTCCGGATATCGTTTAAGACTACGATATGTGACGTTTTGGATCTGAAAGATCCGTATCGACAAGATGGTCTTATAACGACACCCATTTTTTTTCCAGCTGTGGACAACTCAATACACGTATATGTGGGATTCAAGTTTAGCTCAAACAAAGCGATTACAAAGGTCTCGTTGTGGTCGTTCTGTCCAGCATGGATTATATTATTAACAAAAATGCATCGCTTCATACGAATACATACTATTTATGTAGGCATAGACATATACTTTAGTTACGCATACAACGCATCTGATTATATGACGGAACAGAGCCGCCTTGAAAGTGATTAAACCAAACAAAACAATTCTTCTCAAATGGCATTTTATAAGGCCATGCCACATTTTCCAAAACCCGTTCTCAAATCATTGACGCGCGTCCATCAAGGTAAATGATAAATGTGGTAACCGCTCAACGTTCTTTTGTCCCAAGATCCTTCCTGGTCGGACACACGAGGAAGACACATGACGACTGCGTGTTTACTTCGCTTTACCTGGTACCCGTAATGAATTACCAAGAAAGCTACACCCGCGTTCTCTAAAGTCACTATGGGGTTTGTCACGCTCCACAGAGCGATCATTATACAACGTCTAATGTGAAAGCATGTAGTTCTGCCATCGCTCTCTGAAATCCGGCCCCTACGCTCTTGGAACACAAAAGACATCTAAAAGGACGAGGGTATACTTCGTCCAATCGTTGTCGAAAAAGGACTTGTGATTTTCATATCGGAGGGGGTATTTGGATCATATAAGTGTAGGTCAAGATGAAGATGTAGGTGTAGGTGTAGGCGTAGGCGTAGACGTAGACGTAGGTGTATATATAGCTGTAGGTGTAGGTGTTAATATAGGTGTAGGTGTAGTTGAAGGTGTAGGTGTTAGATGAAGGTGTAGGTGTAGGTGTAAATGTAAATGTAGGTGAACATGTAGGTGAAGGTGTATATGTTGTTTTAGATGAAGGTGGTTGTGTAGGTGTAGAAAAAGTAGGTGCAGATGTAGGTGCAGGTGTCAGTGTAGGTGTAGGTGTAGGTGTAGGTGTAGGTGTAGATGTTGTTGAACGTGTAGGTGTAGATGTTGTTGTAGGTGTAGGTGTAGGTGTAGATGAAGATGTGGGTGTAGGTGTAGATGAAGATGTAGATGTAGATGTAAGTGTAGATATAGATGTAGATGTAGGTGTAGATGTAGGTGAAGGTGTAGATGTAGGTGTAGATGTTGTTGTACGTGTAGGTGTAAGTGAAGGTGTAGATGTTGTTTTAGGTGTAGGTGTGGGTGTAGATGAAGATGTAGGTGTGGGTGTAGATGAAGATGTAGATGTAGATGAAGATGCAGATGCAGATGTAGATGTAGATGTAGATGTAGATGCAGATGCAGATGTAGATGTAGATGCAGATGTAGATGCAGATGTAGATGTAGATGTAGATGTAGGTGTAGATGTAGATGTAGATGTAGATGTAGATGCAGATGTAGATGTAGATGCAGATGCAGATGCAGATGTAGATGTAGATGTAGATGTAGGTGTAGATGTAGATGTAGATGTAGATGTAGGTGTAGATGTAGATGTAGATGTAGATGTAGGTGTAGATGTAGATGTAGATGTAGATGCAGATGTAGATGTAGGTGTAGATGTAGATGTAGATGTAGATGTAGGTGTAGATGTAGATGTAGATGTAGATGTAGATGTAGGTGTAGATGTAGATGTAGATGTAGATGCAGATGTAGATGTAGGTGTAGATGTAGATGTAGATGTAGATGTAGATGTAGGTGTAGATGTAGGTATAGGTGTAGATGTAGATGTAGATGTAGATGTAGATGCAGATGTAGATGTAGATGCAGATGCAGATGTAGATGCAGATGCAGATGTAGATGTAGATGCAGATGTAGATGTAGATGTAGATGTAGATGCAGATGTAGATGTAGATGTAGATGTAGATGCAGATGCAGATGCAGATGCAGATGCAGATGTAGATGTAGATGCAGATGTAGATGTAGATGTAGATGCAGATGCAGATGCAGATGCAGATGTAGATGCAGATGGAGATGTAGATGTAGATGCAGATGTAGATGTAGATGTAGATGTAGATGTAGATGCAGATGCAGATGCAGATGTAGATGCAGATGTAGATGTAGATGTAGATGTAGATGCAGATGTAGATGTAGATGTAGATGCAGATGCAGATGTAGATGCAGATGTAGATGTAGATGTAGATGCAGATGTAGATGTAGATGTAGATGTAGATGAAGATGCAGATGTAGATGTAGATGTAGATGTAGATGCAGATGCAGATGCAGATGTAGATGTAGATGTAGATGCAGATGTAGATGTAGATGCAGATGCAGATGTAGATGTAGATGCAGATGCAGATGTAGATGTAGATGTAGATGCAGATGTAGATGTAGATGTAGATGCAGATGCAGATGTAGATGTAGATGTAGATGTAGATGCAGATGTAGATGAAGATGCAGATGCAGATGCAGATGTAGATGCAGATGCAGATGTAGATGTAGATGTAGATGAAGATGCAGATGTAGATGTAGATGTAGATGTAGGTGTAGATGTAGATGTAGATGTAGATGTAGATGCAGATGTAGATGTAGATGTAGATGAAGATGCAGATGTAGATGTAGATGTAGATGCAGATGTAGATGTAGATGTAGATGTAGGTGTAGATGTAGATGTAGGTGTTGATGAAGGTTTTGAAATAGCATTGAGGTGATGTGATGTGTTCGTTTACCTCAGCACAATTAAGATTTCTTAGTCAACATGGTCCATCGAGATATCACCTCAAACAAGGCTATCGGTTTATGTTATCAGATATTTTGAAATATGTACGCTACAAGGAAACTTTCTTGATGCAAGGAGAGCAATTATACAGGCATGTTCTTATACTAATCCGTCACACAACTGACAACTGATATATATAATACCACCATAAATGTATAAACTACTACCGGATTACGTCACTTGTATTGTTTCACAATAGATCACTGTCAACATTTGCGATCACATATGTAGATACATTAAACGGCGTTACCTGTGTTGTTTTCGAGGTCGAGTCTACAAGCGTATTCATAACTATTTTAGTTTATTTATACCATATCTTTAAAATAATACATATACTGATGTTATTTATTTATAAAGTGTGAACACAAAGACCGTCGTACGTAAATAAACCAATATGTCAATAATATTCTCAATTAAAATTGATGATGCGGCATAAAAGTCCCACTCACTCACCTTGATTTTTGTCATTTTCTTTAATATGTCTTTGAAATTATTAGATAAGATTATCATTTGCATTCTTATTGATATCTTATTCATATAACCTTTCTTGTGTTCTAATCAGCATTATTAACATTTCTTTTTTATTTGCAGAGGGGATTCCAGGCCTGAGTCGCAAGCACCCCATGCTTGTCTTATCAGCCGAGTTTACTTGGTTCAATCCCCACGGGGAGAGAGTGTTAGAGATCATTATGCAACTGTTAAATGGTCTTAAAGACGGTGCTTCACCTGTGTGTCATGCGTACATAACCATTCCAGCCACCGTAACGTGACCTGGACAAGCGAACTCGACCATCGTAAATGACATTAAAATGACATTGATGTGCCTTTACACATATTCCATAAGAGTGAGTGAGTGAGTATGGTTTTACGCCGCTTTTAGCAATATTCCAGCAATATCACGACGGGGGACACCGGAAATGGGCTTGACACATTGTACCCATGTCGGGAATCGAACCCGGGTCTTCGGCGTATCGAGCGAACGCTTTAACCACTAGGCTACCCGACCGCCCCTATTCCATAAGAAGCGACAGGTATACACTTGAATGAAGTATAGCGACTAATTATAAACCATCATGCACTCAAGCCAATGTTGTGTAGTCACTATGGACACACCTGTGACACTATCGACAAGCGTGTTTTGTAAAACGCTTGTGGGTGTCAAGAAAGTAGGAACTTTATTTGTTGAGATCTTATCACATTGAGATACAATATTTACGAAAGAGATTTATCCCTTAAGAAGTAAATCTGAACGCCAGCTGGAAACGACTGAGTCGGGTTTTACCCTCTGCTAGTCGTTCCAGCAATACCACGCTGAGATTGAACCGCTTCCGTGGGCTAGTGGATAGAGCGAGTGAGTGAGGGAGTGAGTTGGGTTTAACGCCGCTTTTAACAGTATTCCAGTTATATCACGGCGTGTCAGCTTAATGTGGGAGGAAAGCCCGAGGTGATGCAGGTCTCAGACGTTTACCACTTCGGTGAAACCCACTAGCACGGGTATGGTGCTGACAAACCTAGAAAAATAATCGGGGCGAACCGGGATTCGAACCCAAAATCATAGTTTTCTGGCGTGACCAAGGGACGCAACTCTGCACAGCGAATCGCGGCGCCTTAGACGACTGGGCCACCCGTGCCCCCCTTGTGGATAGAGCGTCCACCCAGAGATCCCCTGGTCGTGTCATACCAAAAGACGTTACAAAATAGTACTTGTTGTTACCCTGCCTGGCGCTCGGCGTTTAGGGGATGAAACAAAGACTGGTCAGTATAATGTGACGTCATTCTACTGTCTAAACGCTCCATCATGTGTCAGGAATGGACAGTTGGTTATTAATTAATTATTATCTTGAACCAACCTTTCAATTCATTTACACTTCGAATAGACGCAACTATCTTTTAAATTTTACATGAATGATTTCCACTTTATATAGGAAAACATTTGTAGCTCGCGGGACTCCAACCCGCAATGTATGATTAAAGGCAGTTTATTTTTCGACCTGGGCTAAGGCGACACATAATTTAACAGTACAGCGTGAAATAAATTATTTTAAGTAGTTATTTAATCCTTAAAAGCTCAGACAATAATCTGTTTAATGTTGTGTTAAATCCTGTAACCTGTAACCTGCAACCTGTTCACATAACCAAATAAATGTTCGGCGAGAACATCTTAAACAGCGTGTTCATCGTATCCGTGTTCAGGGCCCTATATTTCCTATAATGCTCGCCAGCATGTATATAAGAATACTAGTTCAGGACCCACGAAATTGTAAAGAACGGTGTACCATGCATTGTCCAGAACGGCTCGCGACGAAGCTTGAATTGGCACACGTCCAACAGCGGTCGAGAACATTTTCAATGTTTGTCAAAGTGGGGAAGTAGGGCTATATTTTATATGGGGGAATATTCGGGTAAATCCCTAGTCCCCTCTATAAAATGACCAGGACTGTCGTATGTGACAGTTTTATTATGGAAAAACCAATTTGAGCCTTTAACTTACACTACTGTTAAAGAAAACTCTCCCTCGATCACGGCGAGGATAGAGGCGACGTTTGTTTTGAGCAGTAATGTATTTGGAAAGTTTAGTATCAGTTAAATGTCGTACTGTAAAAACTTCATCTGAAATTAACACCAAAATGAATGAAATAATAGTTCATAAGCATGACAAATGCGGAATGAAAATGAACGTGATTACTATGTATCATTTGTTATGGCAAAGTTAGAAGCTTTTTAGTGATACAGTAAACTACGTTTATAACGAACACGCTTATAACGAACTGACCGATATAACGAACTTATTTTTTAGTCCAGGCAATTTGTTGTATTTATGCTATATATATGTCATAACAAACTACGGTTATTACGAACTAAAATAAGGGGTCCCTCTGAGTTCGTTATAACCGTAGTTTACTGTAGTTTGGATGTGAGTTAAGTAATAACACATCAAGGTACACTAAACATGGGCTTCTAACAGTGTACACAATTTGCAAGCGGGGACTCATTAGCTTGACTTTCATTTCGACGTGACCGCCTCCGTGGTCTTGTGGTAGAGCGTCCGCCCGGAGAGCGGAAGGTCCGGGGTTCGATCCCCGGCCGCGTCATACAAAAAGACGTTAAAAGATTTTACTTGTTGTTACCCTGTCTGGCGCTCGGCATTAAGGGGCTAAAACAAGGACTGGTCGGTTCGGAGTCAGTTTACTGTGTCTGAATGGGGTATTCATGTTAATCTGCGGCATGGTATCTCAGTGAGCTAGCACTATAAATCGGCATCAGTCCGGACTAGTACTAGCAGCCACACACACACATACACGTGCGTTCACGTCGCTATATAAGTGCAATAATCTTGGACGCGACGTTAAACCCCATTTCACCTCACCTCATTTCGACGTCACCAGACACGACCACGGAAGTGTCAAGTGAATCGGGAAAACATAACACGTGACCAGCGACGAAAACTCCAGTTTTATGTTGTGCACACCATTGACGTCTGTTGGCAATATGGCGATTTGTAACGGGCGGCACAACACGTGGCCGTCGTGGATGGAGATGAGCTGCATGTAGACGATTTCTAATCGTCTGACCCGTAACTCTAACTCCAGTAGCCCATCGAAAGTTTGCAGCAATTTGATTCGCCGTTTGAACTCGATTTCGTGGGAGCCTGATTTCGGGTTAATCGATGCTGTACTCTTGTCGTTGACCTGGGACGCCCCGAAAGCGTTTGGTCGTCACATTTGGGTTTGTTGGTACCTGTTCCATAGTCTGCTAACCACAGACTGTGAAACATTGAACGCACTGGCCAATGCTCGCCGACTTCTGCCAGTTTCCAGCATGCCAATTGCCCGTAGACGCTCGCATCGCTAGTTCATACACAAACAATGAATGAAATCAAGATAATCACAACTGTATGATAAGCAGAATAAATGTTTTTGTCAGAAATAGTAGTAAACAAAAAGGAGTCGACCCTCCTTGAAAGTGTCAAAATCGTGAATGACACCCTACGCACGTGGGTAGCGCTACAGCGAAAGGCACGAGCAAAGTATAGGATGTAGTTTAGTATTACGTTTTGCAGACATTAACGTGTTGCAAACGATTTTTGTCGTCAACACTTTTCTTTGATCTAAGACTTGGTATTTACATTTATATGTCATGATTCCCTACTTTTTTTAAAGAGTATATTCATTCTTAATAGTTGTGCTTTTCAACATCTTAATTTCGACTAACCAGGGTAAGTCTTAAAAAGTAAAAAAGTTTTAAATTCAGTTCGAGACAAACCGGAATTCGACACAGCCAGTTCGATCCATCTTGGTTTTAGCAGTGGGAAATATAGTAATAGTTTGCCGAGACCGGACTGTAAGTTCGACACATCCGAGTTCGTGTCATTTCTACTGTCATCCTCCACCCCCGCACCTCCACCAGAGGGGGGGGGGGGGGGGGGGGGGGGGGGGGGGGGAGAGAGAGAGAGAGAGAGAGAGAGAGAGTCGCTGCCATTGCCCCTGACAAGGATTATAAATCGATAAATCGATACCTTCTTGGAACTGCCATAAAACCTGGCTCAGCTAACACTTAGTGCATTCATCGAAGCAGTACTGATGTAAGCCACTTTTCGTTTGAAGGTGTGTCACGATTATCTTCATGAAAGTGCGATAGCCTGTCCACCTGATGGTACGATTAGAGAGTGCGTCTCCCCTTGTCGCAGGTCGTTGTTCATATTGGAATTCCTGGTATTTTGTCAAGCCCTAGTACTGTGTTCCTCATTCTTGGGCCCACTTCTTGTCGGCGTCTAGCCTATGTAAGTAGTGCCATGGGGAAAATTGAGATATTGTTTCCGTATTACGGTCGTTGTGTCTCATCATAAGGTCTGGTGAAATACCACAATAACACAAATGAAATGACGCTCTAGGGTAACAATGAATGCGTCGGTGTACATACAAACGCTATTATCACTTGTTTGATAACTCACATAAACTGCTTGATAACGGTGTCAGTATCGTCACCGAAACGTCGATTTCGTTCTAATAAAGAAGTTGTATATCCATACTATTAGTAATCAGCCAACTACTTAAATATTTCACATTAAATTAAGGATTTTGTTACTGTGTGGTGGTCGACTCCAATAACATGATTCAATAATCAGGCTCATAGATAATCTGCCCCTTCAAACCTTATATTGGAACAAACTAATTAATTTACACAAAAATGAATAATATTTAGATAAATATACTGACGGAAACAAGAACCACTTACAATGGGCTGAGAATGATTTTCTTTTTTCTTCTCAAAGTCTCCAGCTGAAGGTATTAAAGAATCTTATGTCCAGGTAAATCTTACGGCACTTACCCAAAACTCTTTACACTAATTCCATTGGTATATAATAGTATATAATTGGTAGTTGTTTTCGCAGAATTAGAAAAAAAACAATAGGGAAATAAAAAAGGACTTAACAACTCACCTTGGCTAACACTTGAAAATCTCCAATGTTTTTCACATTTGCATTGGAATCATACTTGTACTGGTACTCAAACCCCGGTTCAAAGTTAATGAAACTTGAAGAAGCACATGTCAGTAAAACAACTATTCCACAAATTGCCGGAAAACGATTTCCCGGCATTTTGAAGGATAAATCTTTTTTTTCTAGATTTGTTATACGGCTATATTCTTCAGCGAGGTCTTACATGACTGAACTAAATTGCAGATCAATTGTACAAACGCGGACAGGTGCTGTGCGATTGGCTCAGGGAAACCAGGAAGTTTATAAATATGGTTGTGACGGGCCCCTTGAGCAGGGTGCCAAATATATAGTGGAGCGTCACATTGCTAATATATAATATCATTTCGAACAAGCTGTCCTTTTATCAATGATGACGTTGAAAGAAAGTTTGAATGGCTGTGTTTTACATATCCTCTTAAACAATTTATGTAGGTGCAGCCCATATGAAGACACATACACAATGGTCGTGAATACTTATTCTCAATCGAGATTAACAGACACTGAAAGCGACTAAATGTATTGAAAGTATTGAGCCAAGAAATGCCAAGGGAAAGAAAAAAACAAAAGGTGTACATGATTAATCTTATCTGTAAACATGAGTGGTGGTTGTTTATGACAGAGATGTCTTACCGCGGTGTTGTGTTGTATTGGTGTCAAGGTTGGGTTAGCTGAAATTAGGGGGAATGGTAGGGGAGGGGGCCGGGAAGGGGTGGGGGCTCTATAGTGTTACAGCGTTCACGAAGACCTTGAAATCGGGTACAGGGAAACGGTGTAAGTTCGAACCAAAATATAACCGTTATTCACAATGGTATCATTAATTGGTTTGGGTTGCAAATTAAATCAATTTAGTGGAATGTGTGTATTAAATAAATCCGTTGTATCAAAATCGGTTCTAAAGGTCGCGGAGCAGGGCTTCGAAGTAGATCATCTAGTCGCGTCAGGTCCTCATATGTATGAGATCCTACCCTAATGTCCCTCGCCGTCCTATGGCCCGTAATAACGGTGAAGACTCTCGGTTACTCACACAGTTTCACCCAGGTCAACCCATAGTAAACGGCATTCTCATTGAACTGTTATATGGGTAAATGTATTCTACGAATGATCCTGTGTGGACTCAGGATTGGTTTCGATCTTTACAAATACCAATATATTTGCCTTGCAGTGAACAAAGACGTTCTCCGAAATGAACTTACTTACTCAAGATTTAGGTACACAGGCATGGTGATATCTAGGACACGCTGTGTGGTGGGAGTTACTGCCGCTTTGAAGGGTATACAATATCATTGCGTGTCTGGGGGAGGGGGGGGGGGGGGGGGGGGGGGGAGCCCGAAGTGCGGAGGGTCGTAAATGTTTACCACTTTGGCAACCAACAACCACGTGCCTGGCACCAAATATGTCAAAATTTGTATATATAAATACATGTCAATGCAAATAAATAACCATGAATATGTGACACTTTTTTTATGAATTTTAAGAAAGTAACCAGTCCGTTAGATTTTCCCACGAAACAGATTCCATTTGGCTTGAAGGGCAACTGGCTGTGGAAAACGTCTGAATGGGCCACTGAAAATTGCTTTTTGACGCTTTTCTATATACGACTGTGACGTCATATCGTTTGCGTCACAATGAGCGGTGTGGCGTCGTAATTGTGAAACACGGTGTTGAGCGCCCCTTTGCAAGGCTTGCTTATTTTCCTTTAGGAGTGCCCACCTCGCTTTAACTCACGAAGTTGCCATGCTACGTGCTTTCAGTGCCCGTCATAAGTTCGTGTGAAGTATTACGGTGTAAACAAACTGTTTGATATGGAATACTGTAAGGGACGTTTCTCGCAAGCTCGCATTCTCGTGATCTGGAGCTAAATATGCCCAACACACGACAATGCGAGATTGCCAGAACGCGAGATTTTATTTTATTTTCTCGCGTTTTAGACGCTGTTCGTGCGCAAGCATAGTATCATAAGGTCAAGGCGCATGCGCACGTGGTCATGCTTCTTTCATGCTCTGCATTTAGCAAACGTATGACATGAGCTGAAAATGTAATTAGCAAACAAAAAATCCTATGTAGAGTAGAGTCCTCTCCGTTGTTACAGTTCCCTATGTACTTTGAATTAAAACCCTCAACAATATAATTTAACAAATGAAATTCTGCACATGAATGTCCAATGATAGTGAAAACATTAGTTCAGTGAGAAAGCCGCATCAGCAGTATTGCAGCTATTCACGGTGACACCGTCAGTCATAGAAATAATCACAGGCTGGTGTGTTTCTCCATGAGGCGGGGGCACGGTGGCCCAGTCGTCTAAGGCGCCGCGATTCGCTGTGCAGAGTTGCGTCCCTTGGGCACGCCAGAAACCTATGATTGTAGGTTCGAATCCCGGTTCGCCCCAATTATGTTTCTAGGTTTGTCAGCACCATACCCGTGCTCGTGGGTTTCACCGAAGTGGTAAACGTCTGAGACCTGCATCACTTCGGGCTTTCCTCCCACATTAAGCTGACACGCCGTGATATAACTGGAATACTGTTAAAAGCGGCGTTAAACCCAACTCACTCACTCACTCACTCACTCTCCATGAGGCAATATTATACACGGCTAGCATATTCATTAAAACAAAATTCCCTCGGACCAGTTCATAGCATTCGGCTAAAATGAGATTGTCCTACAACTCGACAACATAGTCGTTACTTTAGGCCATCCAAAAGTAATTACATTAGATTTTCATCCGCTCCCGCCTGATTACAAAACATCCCGCCTTACATTATTCTATTGCCTCCAAGTACCTAGAAATAGAAATATCGCTAATTTGAGTTTTCCTACTTTCTTTACATGATGAAATACTCCACACCCGCAGCCCCGCTGAACACGTACATGTATGATACACGTGAATCGTACCCTTCGACAGCAATTATACACAGATGCCTTAAATAGTTCGATAAGAAAAATAGTTCGATGGTAAAATCAAAATGCCTCCCGTCTCCCATGTTTTTAACAAAATCAATCAAACTCAAATTTAATTGACTTATTGCGGCCTTAACATCCACATGCTAGATATGCTTATACTCGAAATGTACCCCAATATACAGCCTGAGGGACCGACATGGCTCTGAAAAGGTGAGTGAGTTTGGGTTAACACTGCGAATTGCGACGCTTCAGACGACTGAGCCACCATATGACTGCATAGGTTATTGGCAGAAAAACGCGAGATCGCGACATTAGCCAATTGTCGCTAGCTCGCGATCTCGCGTTCAGTGTCAGTTACATATGTCATCTTTGGACAAATTCTCGTGTTTTGGGGCAAATTTAGCTCGTTTCCAGTAGTCGAGATCGCGAAAATGCGAGATCGCGAAAATGCGAGATCGCGAGAATGTCCCTTACAGTATTCCATAGCTTGATCATATAGAGCCCCTTATTTTGTTTTAAGGCTGTTGTCGGTGATTCCGTAAATTCTGACCGACAACCCTCACATTACTCTGGGCTCAACCCATGCCGCTTCGATCAATATATTTGCTGACACGAAAGAGTTCGCGTTTTATTTCGTCATGGTAGAATTGTGATAAACATACTGTGTTTTCGATGTAGAGCAAGGTTACCGCTAAATTTAAAATGTAAAATTCAGTTGAGCGCGGTTAAATCTACGGGTAACCTAGCTCTACATTGAAAACACGGTGTATATATCTTCTAATTAAGACATCAAACATATAACAAAGCCATTTATGATGTAAATAACATTTGAATATAAATGAGACAGCTTATATGAATAATACATGCATCATATTAATAAGACATCTAAATGCTAAATGCCATTCAAAGACTTAAGACATGTATTTAATAGAAAAGACAGGTGGCTGAGATATAAGGCTCATTTTTATGCAATATTTTTTTATTTCTAGAAATCATCTTGCGTGTACAGAAGAGAATGTGCAAAACATGTCTCAGTTATGTAAACTGCAGGGTAGAAGAAAGTATACAGTTGAAAATTGGATTTGCCCCAAACAAAGTTACTATACTGAAACCATTTACAAAACATGTCCGTTATGTGTTCTTATTTATACAGAGATGTTTCATATGTACTAGAGACGTCTTACATTTATATAGAGATATCTCGTATGTACAAACATGCCTCTGAAATATGGAGGAGATCTTTCACATGTACAAAACATATCTCTGAAATATGGAGGAGATTTTTCACATGAACAAGACATGTCTCTGAAATATGGAGGATATCTTTTACAGGCACAAACACGTCTCTGATATATGGAGGAAATCTTTCATATGTACAAAACATGTCTCTGAAATATGGAGATCTTTCACATATACAAACATGTCTCTGAAATAAGGAGGAGATCTTTCACATGTACAAAACATGTCTCAGAAATATGTAGGAGATCTTTCGCATGCACAAAACACGTCTCTGATATATGGAGGAGATCTTTCATATGTTCAAAACATGTCTCTGAAATATGGAGGAAATCTTTCACATGTACAAAACATGTCTCTAAAATATAGAGGAGATCTTTTATGTGTACAAAACATGTCTCTGAAATATGGAGGAAATCTTTCACATGTACAAAACATGTCTCTGAAATATGGAGGAGATCTTTCACATGTACAAAAGATGTCTCTGAAATATGGAGGATATCTTTCACATGTACAAAAGATGTCTCTGAAATATGGAGATCTTTCACATGTACAAAACATGTCTCTGAAATATGGAGGAGATCTTTCACATGTACAAAACATGTCTGAAATATGTAGGAGATCTTTCGCCGGCACAAAACACGTCTCTGATATATGGAGGAGATCTTTCACATGTACAAAAGATGTCTCTGAAATATGGAGGAGATCTTTCACATGCACAAAACATGTCTCAGAAATATGTAGGAGATCTTTCGCATGCACAAAACACGTCTCTGATATATGGAGATCTTTCATATGTTCAAAACATGTCTCTGAAATATGGAGGAAATCTTTCACATGTACAAAACATGTCTCTTAAATATAGAGGAGATCTTTTATATGTACAAAACATGTCTCTGAAATATGGAGGAAATCTTTCACATGTACAAAAGATGTCTCTGAAATATGGAGGATATCTTTCACATGTACAAAAGATGTCTCTGAAATATGGAGGAGATCTTTCACATGTACAAAAGATGTCTCTGAAATATGGAGGATATCTTTCACATGTACAAAAGATGTCTCTGAAATATGGAGATCTTTCACATGTACAAAACATGTCTCTGAAATATGGAGGAGATCTTTCACATGTACAAAACACGTCTGAAATATGGAGGAGATCTTTCACATGCACAAAACATGTCCCTGAAATATGTAGGAGATCTTTCGCATGCACAAAACACGTCTCTGATATATGGAGGAGATCTTTCACATGTACAAAACATGTCTCTGAAATATGGAGGAGATCTTTCACATGTACAAAACATGTCTCAGAAATATGTAGGAGATCTTTCGCATGCACAAAACACGTCTCTGAAATATGGAGGAGATCTTTCATATGTTCAAAACATGTCTCTGAAATATGTAGGAAATCTTTCATATGTACAAAACATGTCTCTGAAATATGGAGGAGATCTTTCATATGTACAAAACATGTCTCTGAAATATGGAGGAAATCTTTCACATGTACAAAAGATGTCTCTGAAATATGGAGGAGATCTTTCACATGTACAAAACATGTCTCTGAAATATGGAGGAGATCTTTCACATGTACAAAAGATGTCTCTGAAATATGGAGATCTTTCACATGTACAAAACATGTCTCTGAAATATGGAGGAGATCTTTCACATGTACAAAACATGTCTGAAATATGGAGGAGATCTTTCACATGCACAAAACATGTCCCTGAAATATGGAGGAGATCTTTCGCATGCACAAAACACGTCTCTGATATATGGAGGAGATCTTTCACATGTACAAAACATGTCTCTGAAAAATGGAGGAGATCTTTCACATGCATAAAACACGTCTCTGAAATATGTAGGAGATCTTTCGCATGCATAAAACACGTCTCTGATATATGGAGGAGATCTTTCATATGTACAAAAGATGTCTCTGAAATATAGAGGAGATCTTTCACATGTACAAAACATGTCTCTGATGTACATGGGTGATATCTTTCACATGTACAAAACATGCCTCAGAAATATGGAGGAGATCTTTCACATGTACAAAACATGTCTCTGAAATATGGAGGAGATCTTTCACATGTACAAAACATATCTCTGAAATATGGAGGAGACCTTTCACATGTACAAAAGATGTCTCTGAAATATGGAGGAGATCTTTCACATGTACAAAACATGTCTCTGAAATATGGAGATCTTTCACATATTCAAACATATCTCTGAAATATGGAGGAGATCTTTCACATGCACAAAACATGTCCCTGAAATATGTAGGAGATCTTTCGCATGCACAAAACACGTCTCTGATATATGTAGGAGATCTTTTATATGTACAAAACATGTCTCTGAAATATGGAGGAAATCTTTCACATGTACAAAACATGTCTCTGAAATATGGAGGAGATCTTTCATATGTACAAAACATGTCTCTGAAATATGGAGAAAATCTTTCACATGTACAAAACATGTCTCTGAAATATGGAGGAGATCTTTCACATGTACAAAAGATGTCTCTGAAATATGGAGGAGATCTTTCACATGTACAAAACGTGTCTCTGAAATATGGAGGAGATCTTTCACATGCACAAAACATGTATCAGGTGTACAGGGGGGAGATCTCTTCATATGTACAAACAGTGTCTTTTATATACATTACAATGTATGTCTCATGCACAAAGAGGACACATTTCATATATACAAAAGCATACTGAATACAATCGAGATTGTACATCGAGCGTGGCGGCAAGTCAATGCAACATCGATAAAGAACTGTTTCAGGAAAGGTGGCTTCGTATTGACGGATGGTGTGGCTGAATCAGACAGTGAATCGGATGGCATTCCGCTATCAGACTTGCGGGATGTATGGACAGAGTTAAAGAAGGTCACAGACATTCCATCACAAGTGACACTCAAAGAATTCATAGACGCCGACAGAGATATTCTTGTTGCCGAACGTCCGAGCGAGGACGACATTATCCAGTCAATTGTTGACAAGCGAGATGCAAGACATGCAAGATGGGATTGACTGCGTGGAAGGTGCCCCACCCTCCTTTGCCGATGCAAATAAGGCCTTTGAAACACTAAACCTCTTCTTGAACACACAAAAATCAACAGTCATGACATCTTTTGACAGTTTGGCTGATCTGAACGATGCCGTTTCACGAATGCAGTCAGCGACACGAGGCCAAAGCAAAATCACAGACTACACATTTCGTATGTAAATCGTAAAATGATAAATATGATTACATTTTGTACATGTATTTGATAACAATCTTCGGAAAATGTTATGAATTTAATGTTATTAAATGAATGTTATAAATTGTTATCAATTGAATGATCACTGCTAATACAAATCAGTGCTGCAATTACGTGTATTGTGTTTTGTCTTATCCAAGATGGCGGACGTTTCCGAGCGAAAACGTGTAAAACGAACAACGGATATAACGAACTGATTTCTCTGGTCCCTTGTAGTTCGTTATAATCCGTGTTTTACTGTATCAATACAAAAATGTCTATTATGTAATATATACACCTGAACGGTGATTAAGCACCCTTGTGATTTCGATCATGTATCTATGTCTAACAACATGGTATCACTCGCGTCAAGTCTGATATACGACGGAAGAAATGCCTTTTTGAAGATGAGCCCTATGATGAACGTGTGTAAAAAGAGGAGATCTTTCACATTACAATGTATGTCTTTTAGGGCATCTTTCATGTGTTACTACCAAATTGTCTATTATGTAATGTATACACGTGGAAATTAATAAGGCACCCTTGTGATTTAGACCGTGTATCTATGTCTAACAACATGGTTTTCACTTGCGTCAAGTCTGATATACGATGGCAAAAAAAAGAAGATAAGACCCTTGACGAACGAAAACACAGATAATGATGGTAATGGTCTATATCATTATAACAGTTTCGACAGTACAAAATGGGAACCACAATAATTATGGATCTGGAAAGTTGAAAACGTTCATTGTTTTAAACTCAGCTCAGTTCGATGTTCTGAGGTTCGATGGCCACGTCTATCCTGCTTCTCATGGTGGCGTTAGGGTAGGTAGCCTAGTGGTTAAAGTGTTCACTCGTCACGCCGAAGGCACGGGTTCGATTTCCTACATGGGTTAAATGTATGAAGCCCATTTCTGGTGTCCCTCTTAGATAGTTAGTCGCCTCTTACGACAAACATGGTCACCTTTTACGGCAAGCATGGGTTGCTGAAGCTCAATTCTACCCCGGATCTTCACAGGTGTCCAAGGCAAAGTGCACAGAAATGCTGTCGTCCGGGGACGTGGCGGTTACACATACCCGGATTTTGATCGTCTTTATGAGATTTCAATGAGCGATCATGGCCTACAATCCAGCCCCAATCTCCTTAACATTTCAGTTTTGAGCTGGATGAGAACACCGCTCGAAAAATGAGATACCTGAAGAGCTCATACAATCTTCTACAGTCGCCCTCTCTGAGGTTTACCGGTTGTGGAGTCAAGCTGTGAAGCGAACCGTGTAACATAACAACAGGATGGGTTACATCACGAACAAGTGATGGCAAATGTGATTCCACCTCTGAAGTCGTGCTCTTGTGGATGGGTGGGGCGTCATGTCAACACCGAACAGCTACCTACTGGTCAGACGTGGTACATATGTCATATCAATGATAGTGAATTGAAAAGGAAATGTTATCTTTTTTAAAGTAAATATAAGCTGTAAAAATAATAAAATATTACTGTGGCTTATTTAAACACATACACGCACGATCCTTCTATCTATCAAGTCTTTTTGTTAATTGTTTGATTTGCATTTTTAAAAGTTGGAAAGTAATAGTAAACGCAAGATATTTTAGGGGTGACACGAAGGTGAAACTTCCTGCCCCATAAACCTGAGAAAAAAAGAACCGAAAGCATCTACCACCAAATCAGATCGAAAATTAGCTCAGACTATATCATCAACTGCCCTTATTACAATATCATGTTGGACAAAGCACAGATGCTATCAAACAATCTTCAGGACTTCACCAAACGACAACTAGCAGAAGCGGTTCAAATCCACCGATACAAACCTTCAATCAACAGAGATCAGGGATACCATCCAATCTGCCTACAATGTATTAACAATACAATGGAAGACTCCAGCTCTCTCCAGTTAATCCTGATCAGCTCTACATAGGTCTGTACTGTGCTATCTTACTTCACTCTTGCTTGACATATGTATAAGGATCTATACGGAAACGTTGCATCATAATACTATAAAGAAGTTGTCATCCATAAAATATCTTGTCTTCACTCTTCTTGTTTATGTTACATCATAGCAAAAACAAGTTGCAGAATTTCTTCTAGTTAGGCGTAGCACGGATTTCGCTAATCGGAGTTTTGGTTCCTGGTCATGCAAGGATCCGCTGATGTTTGATTTGAATTTCTCCTATCATGATTGGCTTGTTAGCACCTGGTTCCGGGTTTCTAACAGAGTAGTATGCATGTTTCACTTCCGGCTTCCCCCCCCCCCCCCCCCCCCGTGAAGATCCGTGTTAGAATTGGCCTTCAGCAGACCATGATTGTCTACCCCTGTAAAGACCCGGATTAGAATTGGCCTTCAGCAACCCATGCTTGTCGTCTCCCGTGAAGATCCGGGTTAGAATTGGCCTTCAGCAACCCATACATGTCGTCTCTCGTGAAGACCCGGGTTAGAATTGGCCTTCAGCAACCCATGCTTGTCTACCTCCGTGAAGTTCCGAGTTAGAACTGACCTTCAGCAACCCATACTTGTCCTTAGAAGCGACCAAGTGGATCAGGTGATCAGGTCCATTCATATTTTTTTCACTGCAATTTTGACATTTTGTAATCTGTTTCGGCGGATAATCTAGACTGGTTATTCTCTTGCTTGGACAATGGATATTTTCGATCTAGGTCGATGTTTCCGCTGGTTTACTGAAGTACTCGAGTTTCATCATAAGCTTAGTAGCATTTATGTATGCTGAGTCAACTCCAAAGGACATGTTTGGGCCGAGATCCAAAATGAACATGTTGTTTTTATTTGTTGCAACCAAATCAGTAAATTCACTCTCGTGTAACTGGATTATCTGGTTCATCGATCATTTGATTGTCTGGTTTGTTTACAGGCTGCCGTCGCATAGCAATACCGCTGTGCGGCGTCAAGCAATAAAACCAATACATACTTACATTTACTTTAGTATATTCAAATTGTGTGAATGGCGGGTGCTACCTGTACGACAGGAATGCTTACCTTTTTCGCGAACACCGGGCGTCATTTTCATTGGTCCATATAATTTTTATAGCTATTTTAACCTTCACGACAAACCTTATTATGTTTCGGCGGATAATCTAGACTGGTTATTCTCTTGCGTTAACACTTAACATTAACTGATCGATGCTCATTTCAATCACCGGACTGTCCGGTCCAGACTCAATTATTTACAAGCCGCCGCCTTATAGCCAGAATAGTGCGGCGTTAAAACCAATTTCACTTGCTCCAGCAAATATACGTTTTACATGTAATTTGTTACAAGTTGCGCACAAAGTGTCTTGCTATTTACGTCAAGGAAATAATCAGTAGCACTTTTTGGAATCAGAGAGCAACGAAATGGGATAGTTTGACCCGGGAGAGCTCGGTATTCAACTGTTCTGACATTAACAGGCAAGTCACAAACCGGATTGAGTTATTCACTAATAGTAAACACTTGAACTACAATAATTATGCTATTCGGGTGAAAACACCAACAAACAGATTCTTGTAACATTAAAATATGACTCATAAATCATGATCATTAAATCTCTAAATGTGTTGGATGGTTTTCTATGTGAAAGCGAATATATACGTGTAAAGGTGGGGTGTCAATGTAGCTTGATTACATAAAAAGGGAATGAAGTCATTCAAACAACACCTGTCGTGTAGTTTAACGCCATTGACGTGACGACTATGTCTATTACCTCTTTCAGTGGCATTTAGAAGTTGGTGTGATGAAGTAAGACGAGAGGATGAACAACTTCTTTATTACAAGTTATGTCTAATACAAATAACTTCAAGCTTGGAAGCTTTGATAGATCTGCTTGGGTTCTAATCTTAGATACGCCTAGATCTTGATATTAACCAAAATGTTCCTGTTCTAATCCTCACCCTTTATCTACTATGCATATTGTTCGAGTTCTATTCCCAAGATCGCACATTGCCAAGCGCGAAATAAACATTCAGTTCAAGGTGAGGTGAAATGGGGTTTAACGTCGCGTACAAGATTATTGCACTTATATAGCCACTTATATATATATATAGTGTGTGTGTGTGTGGCTGCTTGTACTAGTCCGGACTGAAGCCAAATGATAGTGCTAGCTCACTGAGATACCATGCCGCAGTTTAAAATGAATACCCCACTCAGACACAGTATACTGACTCCAAGCCGACCAGTCCTTGTTTTATCTCCTTAATGCCGAGCGCCAGGCAGGGTAACAACAAGTACCATCTTTTAACGTCTTTTGATATGACGCGGCCAGGGATCGAACCCCAGACATTCCGCTCTCCGGGCGGACGCTCTACCATTAGGCCACGGAGGCTGTTGTCATTCAGTACAAGTCACGTAGCTAATTACGATATGTAGAGAGCAAAACCTGATGAAGACCAAATCATCAATACAAATTTATTCATCCAGTATTGACAAAACGGTCGAGCTGTTAACATCTCTAAGGTCAATCTGGGGTTTATAAATAGACCACGTGTATACTCCAGGTGGTTCGGTAAACATGTCACCTGGACGATTTACTAGTCATGACATTAAGTCTATATGTGTCCTAATAAACCATCTTCACGTCATTTACCGTGAATGTATCTAGATTTGGATCGACGGGACGTCTCCGCATGTTCAGTAATTCAAAATACATGCATAGTCGTGTATAGGTAGCTGTGTAAAGTAGTTTGGCATGTGTATCAACATTTGAGACAACATTTAAAGAGCTCTTGTGGAAACCAGGGTACTGTAAATGTCTCTGAAAAACAACCACCTTGTGATAATATCTACCTGTCAATAATGTCCACCTGTGTATCAAGCCTCCCTGTAAATAATGTGCATCTTTGTATAATACCTACATGTAAATAATGTCCACCTGTGAATAATACCTACCTCTTAAAAATACCCACCTGTTGATAATGCCAACCTGGGAAAAGTTAGTCATTTTGTGTTTGATTTTGTATTGATGTGTTTGAACTCCGCTAGAATAGTATTTCATTAATATCCCCGGAAACATGATGTGCGAGCGCCCAAATGACAAAGGCAGGTACACATATTGACATGGGAATGAAGATTAGCGGTTCATGATCAGGATAATCTAAAACTCGATTCAAGGAACTGCAGATTCCGGCACATAAGGAACGTCAGGTAATTCTTCACAACAAAGTGCGGCGTCTCAGACCACTGGACCACGTGTTCTCTCACCAAACTACACCAGTACGTAATGTGACGATGACAATGACGGCACACACACATGACGCACTCAGATGATGTATTTCATTTAGAAAGAAAGTTTAATAAAACGGACAGATTCAGTCTCCATGACGTTGATTGTTATTTAACTAGTCGCTGTTTTGCCATTTGTCTGAAAAGTCCTTTCCGCAATAATTACATTATTTGACCTATACAAATATACACATTGGGAATGGTGTGGGCGTTGTGGGACAAAACTTTATCCTCAAGTGGGTGGATGTTGATGTTGATGGGTTGGTGAAGAGTATCACATTTTTGGCGTTTACCTTCAGTAGGAGAAGGGGTCACGTGTTGCTGACACGCATTTACAAAGGGTATTTCTATAATACGGAATATTTTTTTGTTGTGACGGTGCTGTGACGTGATTTACGTCCATGGCCTGGCTGCCTAATAAATCCAGAATGTTTAAGGTGCTGCAAAAGTGCTGAGATGTCAATCGTGCACAGTCAGTCGTTCGTAACACTCCTGTGCACAGCAAAAAAAATGCAGTTTCCGGTATCCGGATACCTGCCGGATACCACCGGACACTTACCCAAAACGCGTCCGGGTATCCGGTGGCAGATACCTTGCCGGATACCAGATCCGTGGTATCCGGCATGGACACCTCACCTGAAAGTATGCCACCTGGAATCCGGGTATCCGGCACCGGATACCTCACCGGATACCTCAATCTGGGTGTCCAAGGATCCGCACCGGATACCAAGAATCCGGCACCGGATACCTCATTCTGAGTTTCCAAAAACATGTCACAATTTGGGGGTGCATTTTGTTCAATTAAGTGTGAAACACCTAAATATATATTGGAAACTAACCATGAAAATTGAACATTGCTGAAGGTATCCGGCAGGTATCCGGCAGGTATCCGGATGCATTTTTTCGAGATGTCTTATTTCTGGTAAATAATGTTAGCCTGGGCATATTAGATAGCTGTAGTAATATTCTGTGTCATTTAGTTGTAAATATCCCCTTAAAGTTGAGATCTATGGGCATGTACTTTTGGAGAAGACAATTTTTTTCAATTTCATCTATAATTCTTTTTAGATGTTAAGCTGTTTAATGAACAAACATCAGTTCTAATACATGTATGATGATATCCTTAAATTTCATGTTCAGACTTCCAGATTATTCTGAGTGAAAGTATAAACTCATCGACTGTGTGCTCACTTGGGCCTTTGGTCCTAGTGAGATGATAATATGATTATTTGTAAAGGTACAAGTACTTGTTATGAGCATACCAGCTTCATTTAAGTTGGAAACACAATATGCCTCACTCTGAGGGTGACATGTACCAGATTTCATCACACTACAGAGAGCTGTTCCTCAGTTACTGTGAACATTTTTACTGAAAGACATTGAAAGCTAATTTGACCTTCAATATCAGTTGCGACTATTTCAAAAACAATTGTAAAGTGCTTCATTCAGTGTAATATTGACAAACATATGACAATGATATACAACTATGTGTATAAGAGTTATTTAGACTTCTGCGGGAAAAGGCACATTAGAGAACAAGAGTCATCAGAAAGATGACATATCCCCCCGGCAGCTGTCTGTAAAGTAACCACTAGTGCATTTCTGTATGTAATGAGTCAACAGTTGAATGTTCTTTAAGAAGCATACATTGTTTACCCACAAAAGATCCACCATGGTCGCATCCATATGAATGCCAAGTTTCGATCAAATACATTGAATGTTTTTCGAATTCTGCCCCAGAAATGAACCTCATCCCCAATTGAGTCTATGTCCAACTTGATTCCATTAAAAAAAATATTTAAAAAAAAATTAGAAAAATCCAAAAATTTGAAAGGCACCACTTCAGTATGTGCATGATAGCTTTGCCAAGTTTCAATCAAATAAACTGAATGGTTTTCGAATTCTGCCCCGGAAACGAACCCCATCCCCAATTGAGTCTATGTCCAACTTCATTCCATAAACATTTAAAAAAATAAAAATTAGAAAAATCCCAAAATATCAAAAGGCACCACTTCAATATGTGCCTGATAAGAGTTGCCAAGTTTCGATCAAATACACTGAATGGTTTTCGAATTCTGCCCCGGAAACGAAACCCATCCCCAATTGAGTCTATGTCCAACTTCATTCCATAAAAAAAATAAAAAATAAAAATTAGAAAAATCCCAAAATATCAAAAGGCACCACTTCAGTATGTGCCTGATAAGAGTTGCCAAGTTTCGGTCAAATACACTGAATGGTTTGGGAATCCTGCCCCGGAAAAGGAAATGATTACGGACGGACAGACGGACAGACTGGCTGATCACTATATCCCCCGTATTATATGCCGGGGGATAAAAAGTAAGTGTATGACCTGTTGCCAACTTCTATCCCTGCCCTAAGGAAGAGTTTGGCCATTAACAATTTTTTTGTCTGGCTGTGACATTGACCTTTGACATAGCAGATCAATGTGTTATTCCAAAGATGTCCAAGCAATGCATGGTTTTATACGATAACTGTGGCTATCAAACTGAGGCAAAATATTGGAAAATCCCCATTTACACAGCTGGCTAAAGAAACAAACAACAAACAAATAATCAATTTCTTTTATTTATATGCATATATCACACATTGAACAGTGTTCATATAATGGTTCCTGATGCAGTATGCACTTTCCTCCTATTCTCCAATACTCATAACAGAGCGGGATAACTGTTCGCTTGAAAGCATCAGCAGACCATGCTCACCAGTTCAGAGTTACTTGCCCTCAAACATCCTTTTCCTTCTATATTGCCATGGAAAAACAGGAACCAGGATGAGGGGAGGCCAGATGGGCTCTATCCCTGTTGCATTGTGTTAGTAGAATTGTGAACATTCTATTTGGTGTTTGGGTCCACATTTATAGACAAGTAGTCGCAAACATCATTCCTTTCAAGTGATTACCACATGGCCAAAGACAATAATTTCTTCAACGTCCTTGAAGGATCCCACTCCGACTTGGCATTGGTTGGTCTTCTCACATTTGCCTGACCACCCTTTGTGAGTGTGTCCCAGTGTCAATTGGCATATAACTTCTCGGTAGGTTCCCATTGAAATAACAGGACTCTCCTCATCGCTGTCTGCCAATCACTTCGGATATCTTGAAGGGTCCTTCCAGACTGTCAACCTGTCATCCGGGTATCTCAAGCTGGACTTCAGTTTCTGCAAAATTATGTATAAAGATTGTAGCAAAAGAAAAGAATTGTTGCAACATGTACTTACAGATAAAAGGCAGCAAATTCACTTAATTTATCATCTTTGAGTTTTGTTATATACCAAACATTTGAGATATATATTGTTCCATGCTGATGAGTTGAAACAATCATTAACTGACATCTCTTAAAAATGTTCCTAGCAACCTATGCTTGCCATACAAGCCAAAGTAATAGATGAGGTAGCAAGTGGGCTCATTGAAAGCTCGTAATCGTACCCAATAACATGGGATGTTGTCCATAACAGTCATCATCGGTGCGTCTGGATCGAGCTCATAACATTAATCTCTGGTTTGTCTAGTTGAGATTTGATTAATTTATAATCCTTGTCATTTAGCCGAACTATTGCTGGATGTGGTGTTAAATGAGTGAATTGGGTTTAACGCCTCTTTGAACAGTATTCCAGTTATATCACGGCATGTAAGCTTGATGTGGGAAGAAAGCCCGAAGTGATGCAGGTCTTACATGTTTACCACTTTGATGAAACCCACAAGCAAGTGTATGATGCTACCCTCGATTCAAACCCACGACCATCGGTTTCTGTCAAGCCCAAGAGATGCAACTATGCACAGCAAGTTGTAGTGCCTTTGATAATTAGGCCATCCATGCCAACAGGTGATAAAGAACAAGCAAACTGAAGAAATATTTGCAGAATAGCTACATGAACATGATGAACCAAACAGAATAATTTCAAATATTTACCACTCACTGCTACTCTTCTCTTGTTCCTCATTGCTCCCCTTTTTCCATTGATGCTGTGCAGATGACTGACTCATTCATTCATCCAGACATTCTGCAAACATAAGTAGCATTCACATTAGAGAAATGTCCAAACTGTACATGCTGTACATTGAATTCAATTGAAAAGGCCCCAGTTGAGTTTCCAACTTAGAACTGTCCTTATTAAAATATTTCATCCCAAACATTCAGAGATAAAACATAACCCCATATTTAACAACTGTCAAACAATTATTTGACAACAAAGCCAGGGTCATTCAACATACACTTTACATAAGGAATCACTTGTTGCAAAAAAAGATCCTCGCCAAGGTCAGAGTCATTCCATGAAATATTGAATGATTAAGTTATGAAGCTTATACAAAACAAGGACATAACAGTGTAATTATAACAATATCCTAGGCGTAAAAAAAATAAAGTCTTTGGTGGCCATTATTGTAAATTATAATCTGTATTAGCATCCCACGAAAGTTAAGAGTTAATAATCGTTCCTAGATCTTGGTACTTTTCTTCATTATCTATAAAAAAGCGGATCTAATTTGGATCATCTTGTTTTGACCACAAATCAATTACGCCTCTTATGCTAACAAACAGTTGACCATAATACTCAAAAAAGGACCCTTGGCGTTTACGGTAAAGTATGTAGAGCAGGAAAATATCTACATCCATCCGTTCCATAAGATCTCTGCACAGAAATCATAAGGCCTCGAAGCCCTGCTACGTACCTGGCAATGCCAATCGCTTTTCCAAATACTGTTGACTTCCGCGTTGTGGATGGCTGAGAGGAACTTCGGCCGGCATTTCCGTGGTGGAGGTGAATGAGAACAATGTATCGATACACGAGGTAAGCTTATCGTAATCAAGAATCACAGTGTATATCGATACACGAGGTTTGTTTACATCCATGTTCTAAAATGGCGCCCTGGACCGTAGGGGAATATGGGTAAAATGGCTTGTTCCGGGTTAAGCTGGGCCCCGTCTCTAATATCTAATTAATGTTTGGCGCAAGTTGACGACGCGCATAGGGAGCCGGGAACCAGGTTAACACGACATAAGCTGGTTCCCGGCTCTCTATGCGCGTCGTCAACTTGCGCCAAGTTATATTAGAGACGAGGCCTAGCTTATACACTGAACACGATCGGTCATTTCGTCAAAACTGGCCAAATATTGAGATTGCAGCTGAGGTCATGCTGGCAGCTGAAGTGACACATTAAGGTAAGGAATATGTGAATATTACAATGATCACGTATTAAAGTAATTTACCACACGTAAGCCTGTCACATGTGACACATTAACTTTTATAGCCAACATGTAAGTAAATGTATAATTATATTTTTATATGACAAGTAGCCTGTCTATCATATGTTAGTATTTGCTTATGTATATAATGTAGAAATATGTTTACTTTAACTGGATAATTTGTATGCTAATGTGACTCACTGTCTTATTTCATATACTCCCTGTTCTCTGTGAGAATGATTAATAGCCTCAACATATTTTTCCAGATGTGAAGAATCAAGAACAGCTTTAATAACAGGGAAGTTTTGCATCAGAGATCATCGTGAAGTGGAAGAAAAGACATTTTAAGGGTATGAACATTTTCACTTGAACTAGTTGAACAATAACCATGATGACAACTTTATCATGGGGGAATTTTGGTGGTGGGGTAGCCTAGCGGTTGAAGCGTTCACTCTTCGTGCTGAAGACCCAGGTTTGATTCCTGTCACATAGCTGCGATATTGCTGAGTGTGGCGTTAAACATCAAACAAAGCTAACAGCCACATACTTACTCACGTGGGGATTCCAGGTTGAAGTTAGTCCCCATCAACATGATCAACCTATGCTAGTTGTGAGAGATAACTTAATGGATCGGGTGATCAGGCTCCCTGACTTGGTTGATCCATGTCATTGTATCCCAATTGTGTGGATCGATGTTCATGATGTCAATCACTGGATAGACTGGTCCAGGCTTGATTATTTACAGACCGCCGTCATATAGCTGGAATATGGCTGAGTGCAGAGTTAAACAACAAACACCAACATGATTCTACAACCTGCTCTTGTGGATACCATTTTGAAGATCCTACACATAACTTCTTTTCGGGTCTTAACTATTGCAATATGTTCTACTACATGTGTTTTAAACATATATTTTTTTTATAGTGAACTGGATTTGCAAACAAGCCGATGGCTTATCTAAATGATGCTGAAATACAAAATAAGTATTAATAAAATACTAATTCTATACTATTGCAAACTATCAGTTGAGCAATAATGTGATCATCTGATTATAAGTAGATAATGAAGGAGAAGTCCATATTGATTAAATCTACCAGATTCTGAGATAAATGCACGTATTGATTGATTTATTTCAATGTTTTCCTGTACATAATTTTCAACAATTCCATATAAAGCTTTCTTATATCATATCCATGCTGTATAATAATACCTATTATTTCTAATAATAGCATAATTTGGACACACAAATAAGTAATGAATGGTATTTTTATAACAGGTCCCACACATGCAGGATAGGTCATTTGACATGAATCAGTTTTATGTGAATTTAAATCACTACAAGCTGATCTGAGTCATGAAAGGATATGCCTACGATTCTGTGAAAATGGAAATGCTAAAACATCTCCCAATATTAACCATGCTATTACAGAATCTGTTCACTTGTTTTTGTATGTAAAATATTTTTGAACGATTACATCCATCTAATGATTGTTTGATGTGTGATATGCCAGTAGAGGTATATGTGTACAAGCATGTGCATACACATAAAAAAAATTATGTTTGTTTGGCTAGGTACCAGTATATGAATAGGTTGTTTAGTGCGACTTGTATATTAACATCATCATAGTTTCAACAGACAGTTTATGTATATCAAATGTTAAATGTCTTTGTAGGGAGAATTGCATATCAAAACTGTCATTATTTTATTACTTATGAGTAGAACTTTTTAAGTATCTGGCATGATACATTTCCTTGGTCCACAGACACATGTTACCAGTAAACTGACTTGATAAGAAGCATAACAGTCAGTGTGGTTGGAAACTAATTAAGCCGTCACTACTCAATTAAGTAATTAACAGACAATTGCAAGTGATAATACCCACCTGACACTAATTGCCCTGTTAATCCCTAATCCACCATGAGTTGACATTGAGCTCATCTTGCTAATGAGCTGTTGTGAGCATAACGAGATGATAAACATCAAAGGTGGGGCAGGCTTTGATCAAGTGTTCTGTAGAAGAGATTATATCACTTGTTTAATGTTTATATAGGATTAGCTACATCCCTTGATGCGACCAAGACCATACTTGAGGTTATCAGACAGTTTGTCTGGATACAGCCTGATGTCTCAACTGTACTTATTGGATTCTGCCTTGTAGCAAACTATGTGTGTGACAAGGACTTTGACCACTCTGTGCAGATGCATAACAATGCATAATGAACTTGGGGTATGATTCAATTATGTCACACAAGTCAAAGATAGGTTCCACTGTATTTAGAAACAGACGATAGATGCAATACTGTGTAACTTTATAACAATCAAATGATTTACAATTACCCTTGAAAAGTTCCAAAACCAAATAGAACTACTTAAATTATGATTACACTTGACCAATATATTTGGCAGTTTTTGCCGTTATTGTTAATCTGAATTAAAGATAGGATAAATGATAAAAATATGATAATGCATATCACACACAAGTGTGTATTATACGCAAATAAATAAGTCTTGTATACATTGATTTATTGGAAAGGGTCCTAATTGGGATTGTTCACTAGCCAATATATTAGCAAATATTCCCATGGGCGCTTATTAGAGTGAGGCGCTTATTACGTCAAATACTTTAGTTCTGTTTTTATGTATAAGAACCTATTTTATGCAATTTGCATTGCCTTGTTTACCTTTCCTTATGTTTTGATGTAATGCAAACATTTGAGAAAAATTCAGGTGAGTCTGCCTTATGGCACTACAGGAATTGTTTTCAGAAGATCAATTACAATTTTGTATTTTCTGTACAATTTACTGTTTGCTATGGCTTTTTTACATTGGTTAACATGGTTTGGTTAACAGTTGCTTGATAAATTGTCATTACCTTACTCATTGAGAAACCAAATTTTTACCCTTTGTCAATATATGTGTGTTTCTTATATTTTTAATAACAAGCTTTTAAAGATGTTATAAATTGTTTCAGGCACCTGGATTTCACAATGACACCAGATCAGACAAGTCATACAAAGGACTCTCCGAATGATGAATAATCCTCCCCAGAACAACTAACAGGTTCACCTCAGAAAGTGATGATTCTGAATGAAAAATGCCACATCAGTGTGATTCTGTAGGTTGTTTTATTACGACATTAATCAAGTCTAAAGGAATCAATACCACAGCAGTGAGACTGTTTATGTGGTGTACACTGACGCTGACTATACAAATCTGAATGACTTTTGTGGTTTACTGCACAAACATAATTGACTTTAGATATTCTTCTACCTTGAAATTCTTCTGAGATTTGACTAATTTGTTTATTTAGAAAATGGCATTGAAGCATCTGTTTCTGTTTTTGAATGTTCTTGCAAACACCTCTGGTTACTGAACCAATGAAATGTCATAAAATCAATAAATATGATTTTTTATCTTAACAATCTTTTTGTTTTGCTTCTTTAAAGAAATATGATATTGATCATTCATAACATAGGTGCTAACATATATCAAATATACTAATGCCCTGAATGTTTTCCTACAATTAATACAGCTCACTGAACGAAGTTTTTAGTTCCATGTCAGTAGAAAAGTTACATTGATATTTTTATGTACCAGTACTTTATTAGGTGTTTTCTGTGGATGCCATTAGTCTTATGCACCCATTTGGGTTAATGATATTCTGTTTCGAACTTCAATGAAACTCGTCTGTCAAGATGTAACAAGTATTGATACAGTTCCAAAATAAACTTTTAATCTCACCAGGAACAAAGGCCCAAGTGAGCACATAGCCAATGACTTTCATTTTTTTGTCAGAGTGAGTATGGTGTTATGCCACTTTATGAGCAAAATTCAAACAATATTATGATGGGTGACACCAAGCAATGTACCGATGTGGTGAATCGAATGCTTCAACCACTAGGCTAAAACAAACTGGGAATATGAAGATGATATGTAAGGATACCATCATACCAGGACTGAATGCTTTTCATTTAATAAGCTGAACATCTAAATTGAAATATATATGAACTTGAAAAATGTTTTCACCTAAAGTACATGCCCATAGATCTCAACTTCAAGGGGATATTTACAACTAAAATAGCACAGAATATTACTACAGCTATCTGCTATGCCCAGGCTAACATTATTTACTAGGAGAAAGACATCTCGAAAAATTGCATCCGGATACCTGCCGGATACCTGCCGGATACCTTCAGCAATGTTCAATTTTCATGGTTAGTTTCCAATATATTTTTAGGTGTTTCACACTTAATTGAACAAAATGCACCCCCCAAATTGTGACATGTTTTTGGAAACTCAGAATGAGGTATCCGGTGCCGGATCCCTGGACACCCAGATTGAGGTATCCGGTGAGGTATCCGGTGCCGGATACCCGGATTCCAGGTGACATACTTTCCGGTGAGGTGTCCATGCCGGATACCACAGATCTGGTATCCGGCAAGGTATCTGCCACCGGATACCCGGACGCGTTTTGGGTAAGTGTCCGGTGGTATCCGGCAGGTATCCGGATACCGGAAACTGCATTTTTTTTGCTGTGGTGTGTAGTTACCTTGTACATGTTTATTACTCGTACATGGAGGTACATATTGCGTGTATATATTGCGTGTGCAATATAGTACCGGGTAACCAATTCTTTACACATCCGGTCGTGTTTTCTTACAACTTTGAGCTTAATCAGTAAATAACTACCTACATAATTACATATTCTTGTAAGTCACACCTTTGTTTAACAACAATGCACAACAAAACACATAATCGGCGTCACGCCACATTAGTTTGTGTTTGGTTTTGTTTGTTGGTTGTTAAACGCCGCACTCAGCAATATTCCAGCTATATGATTGCGGTCTGTAAATAATCGAGTCTGGACCAGACAAGTCAGTGATTGACATCATGAGCATGGATCCACGCAAATGGGATACGATGACATGCATCAACAAAGTCAGCGAGCCTGACCATCTGCTCCCGTTAGTCGCCTCTTACAACAAGCAAAGTCGCTTTTTACGGCAAGCATGGGTTGCTGAAGACCTGTCCTACCCTGTATCTTGATCTTCCTTTTGACAGAAGGCTCATGTCCTTGTGAACGACACGAGTGGATCAGTGGTCCGCAATTCGCTATGGTGAGTTGCGTCCCTTAGTCATGCAAGGATCCGCTGGTTATGATGTTGGAATACCTCAATCGTGAATTATGATCCATACTCGTATGTTTCATTATTGTGATGAGCGTAAATCACATTACAACACATGGTATTTTCTCTCATATAAAGCTGATTCATCGTTATTCACTAAATATAGTTGAAAGCGGTATAATATCAAACTGACTTGATCGGTCAGCGCCATTTCAATGCTCGGAAGTTTCACCCAAGTCACTTTGGCCTTTCTTCTCGTATTAATTTGATGCCCAGTGACATACCTGAAATACTGTTAAAACAAGTAATACAAGCTAATTTGATTCTTCTATTTGTGCGTTTGATTATATTTAATGATTTATTGATTAATGGTCGATATATCTAGTGATCTTAAAAAAATCGGTTTTCTTTGTCCAATTAGCATTCATTCCCATGTTTGTTTGTTTTTCAGTTTTAGTGCAGGTAATTCTACGCCACAGTCTGTCATATCACAGCTATATCACGTTGGCTGTCAATGATGGAGTATGGTCTAATCAAACTAGTGGTTGATAGCATAAACCACGATCAACACACATCCTCATTTAGTTGGCTAAATTGCAATTCAACACCGAAATATCCACGGAACTCTTTCTCTTTCAAAGCACCATTGTTTGTAGGCATTCGATGCTGATGCTGGTGAATCAAAGACAAACACAATGGCGTGCCTGGTAATATGTCTTGGCCTATATTTTCAAAACGAATTCTAAAAAAAAGGGGGTATTTGAGTTCAGGCAGATGCAATAATCAAACAACTGATCATAAACCATAATAATTTTTTTGAGGTCATGAAACAGGATTTATTCATTTCATCAAAACACAAACCTAGAACCATACCCGGGATTCGAACCAACAATCATAGGACGCAACTCTGCACAGCGAATCGCGGCGAATTAGACGACTGGCCCACCCATGCCCCCGACATTGTAGCAAGTGGTATTGATCAGTGCAATAAGTGCAAGTGGTATTGATCAATTGTCTACAAGCATCGTGATTCATTCAGTCGTGTCAGTCTCACGCTGTTCTTTAAAATAAACATTTGTGCGCTTTCATGTGGCCACAGCTAGCTTATTTCCGAGAAAAGATCGTGGACGAGCTCACGGTGCGTAGGGGAAACATGTTGTTTCAGGAGAAATATGTTTTTACCAGATTTTGCCACAATTGTATTTATACCATTATCTTGACTTTACATAGCTATTTTTAAAAAAAATCTTTGATCGATATATTTGTTTGTTCTGTTATTTATTTGTTCCTGCATTTGTTCATTGCCTTCCACCCCTTTCAACATCCCATTTCGGAAAACTACCAAATCAAGTACAAACTCATCTTGCACATTTATCCACTGCTTTAGTTTGTCATGGTCGAAAGAAGAAGCATTTATCCTTTGAATGTAACCCTTACTACCAAATCAGCAGTGAACCAATTTCTGAAATGTAAAACACAGTAGGTTAAGACCATTATGTAAGTAATGGAGACATATGACAGTGTAAATTGACAACCAGTTCTGACATTAATGTGGGTATTATTTGTACCAGAAATACCAGAGTTAGTGGCTAGTTTTCAGGCAAGAGCCAGCAGAGCACATTGACTTTTAAAACATAATAAGGCGGTTGGGTAGGCTAATTGTAAAAGCGTTCGCTCGTCACGCTGATGACCACCGTTATTGTGCTGAAATATTGCTCGTAACGGCCTAAAACCACACTCACCCACCGATAAGAATCACAACAAAGTATTATAGAGCAAAACTACGAAAGCCTAATGATGTCACTTTGGTAGCATTTACATATTTTTTAAATCGAAATTTCGCGTTATTTCAAATATTTTTTATTTTCTCGAATTTCGAGGTTTATTTATCGTTACTTCGATTATATTTTCGTAGTTTCGATTACTTTCTCGTTATTTCAAGTTCATTTTCGAAAACTCGAAATTTCGAGAAAATTATTGCAATAAACAGAAAATTATCGAAATTCAGAGAACAAAATCGAAATTTCGAGTTTTTTAAATACATTTGAAATAACAAGAAACTAATCTAAATAACGAGAAATTTCGATTTACATACCTCATAGAGAACAGTAAGTGACAGTGCAACATTGTCGTCAGATGGGCCCGGAGTGTAAGTCGTTGGCAGTGACGTGTCTGACAGTTGTTCGTCTTCACTGATAAAAACCGGTTCTGTCTGTTCAGAGCTACTGGAAGACGGCTAGTTTACAACCGATTGGGAGAACGACTTACAGCTAGTTGCGTTCAGGAGGTCGTGCCGTATGTTGGAGACCCGTGAAGATCCGGGGTAGAAGACGATGCTTGTCGTAAAAGGCGACTAACAGGATCGGGTGGTCAGACTCGCCGCATTGGTTGATGCATGTCATCGATCCCAATTGCGTGGATCGATGTTCATGATGTCAATCACTGGATTGTCTTGTCCAGACTCGATTATTTACAGACCGCCGTCATATAGCTGGAAAATATTGCTGAGTTTCCGTGGCCTGCACGTTCCACAGGCCGTCATCCATAGAACACGTCTGGAAGGCCATGGATCGTCGTGTTCGAGAGCGACCTTTCTCCACCCACCCGACAAGAACTGACCCAAGCCCTCCAAGAAGAATGTCGACGTATCCCACGCGACATCATCTGACGACTGCCTTTTTCTCTGCGCCGCAGTGTTGTTGTGTGGGAATGGCCAAACACGCTATTAATGTGACGTGTCATTGAAGTTTAAATTTTAGATGTGTGTGCCTTTTTCCATTACATTGAAAGCTCGTTTTGCTGCCCCTCTTCAATTCGGATGCCAATAACGGATGATGTGTGACTGTCATTTTTAATGTTAACTTCGTTGAGATTTTGATCTTTTCGATACATTTTACTTCATGTGTCTATCTTTTGTGGCTTCTAAACTAGAGTGAATTAAAAATATCGTAAAGTTTCCTTTGTTTTTCAGTGTATTATCCTTTAGATACAGGCATACATTGCACATGCAAACTAATTATTGGAAGATATAATTAATGAACGGGAAAACAAGAAATGTATCCTCTGCTTTATGCCATAGATTAAACCCTTAAGCAAACACTTTCATTTCTGAAATTTGAAATACTCAGACCAACATAATAGAGAATGTTTATACATATTTTCCAGATGCAGAGACAAATCGAATACTGTCCGTTGTATTAAGCCATGGCAGGATCCGCTAATTGTGGTTTCAAATCCCGGATAAGTACTTGTGATTCACCTGTACCAGACCTGTAATCGTGGCTTACCGATGTGGTTAACACAACCACCGTAGTTTAGTGAATAGAGCGTCTGTCCGGAGAGCAGAATGTGGTTGGTTCGACCCCCTTTGCGGCGTCATACCTAAAGACCTTAAACGATGGTACTTTTTTACCCTAAAAAAGGATAAAACAAGGATTGGTCCGTATACTCTGTCTTTGGTGGGTATCCCTGCATGGTATTTCTGTGGGCTTGCACTATGAAACTATAAACACCGGCACAAGCAGACACACACTCACACACACACACACACACACACACACTTTCCGCCCACATTTTGCCGACACCGTGGTGTAACTGAAATACTATTTAAGGAGCTCTCAAACAAACTCGTTGAGTCCACTACACGTGATCATGACCCTGGTGCGACTGTAGTTTGACTAAATGGGCTCATTCAGGAAAACTTCCTTGTCCGCTTCAAGGCAACTGTATGGTATTTGTTCGGAGCCAATCCTGCGTCAACAAAGGATCATGCATAGACTATAACCATCAGTTAACCATGTAACTGTACAATGGAAATAGCGTTGAGTGTGGCCTGTGTGTTAGGGACTGTGTTTCTTCGGTCACCTGACAATAGTCAACGCGAAATGGCATAACTCAAACACTGTTGCAAGCGGCGTTAAACTTTTAAAACACAGTTTCATTATACGATTATTTTGCGATGTTTGTTATTCCTGGTATGAAGGTGTCGATTCCCATATAAATAATAAGTTCATTCTCTGTGCAGCGCTGCGTCCAGAAACGGAAACAAGCGGACTATAGAGGGTTCGAATCCCCGATAATGATCCTTGGTTTGCCATTACTATAGCCCCGGTTTCATGTTTTTAATATTTTAGGCATGATATAACTATAATACCGAATGAGACGGCTAGAACTCACTCGCTCTCCATTCCACTAAGTGACACAGTTATGAAATATCTATAACATCAACCCAAAACAATCTTTGAGACCATTGTGTATGACATTTATTAAATCACACATTTTAGTTTTTTTAATACTAGTTTCCTTTCACAAAATCTGATTTCAAAGCAAAATGAACTCGGAAGTGGCTCTTCTAGATTCACCACTGACAATAAGCTACCCCAATATTGACAAAAGCTTGGTACCTATCAGATGTCATCATCACCGCGTTCCTCAAATGGATGGCCTCACCGCTCAGTTATGTCATGAAAACAATTTTCCCTTTGTCGTGGATTTTCCCCTTGCACCTCATTGTACAATACAATTCAATAGAAACATCCGCTGTCTGTTGCTGATAATATCTTTTCAGATTAAATATGCAATATGCACGGCCCATTGTGAATATCTCATACATACAACTGCATTGACATAAATCTCTTTGTCGAGAGTAAGCCTTCAAACTTGTACTCAACGTTGCTGTGAATAAATTCGTTGATCGTAAGGACTGCTGGTTCAAACTGACATTTTATACTCTTTTGTAGACGTTATGGTTACGTGTCTCCACTAGAGATTTGTATCAAGGGCGGTTGAAGAAAACGCCGTGCTGCAGGGACCCGTCACAACTATATTTTCACTTAAATCAACTTCCTTGTTTCTCTGACCCAATCACACTGCACCTGCCCATGTGTGTAGAATTGAGCTGAAACTTAGTTCAGTCATGTAAGACTGTAGAATAAAGCTATACAACAACTTTGGAAAAGAATTTATTCTTCAAAATGCCGGGAAATCATTTTCCGGCAATTTATGGAATAGTTGTTTTACTGACATGTGCTTCTTCAAGTTTCATTAACTTTGAACCGGGGTTTGAGTACCAGTACAAGTATGATTCCAATGCAAATGTGAAAAATATTGGAGATTTTCAAGTATTAGCCAAGGTGAGTTGTTGAGTCCTTTTTTATTTCCATATTGCTTATTTTTTTCAATTCCGCGTATTCATAATCAAAATATTCTAACAGGAAGACATAAGCGAATAGGCCTAAAGGAAATGATTGACGTTAGGTATTCTTTTGCAAAGTAATAACACATGATATACACTGGATGTCGAATTGTTGAGATGAAGCAGAATAGCCAAGGTGAGCTGTGGAGTCCTATTTTATTTCTGTATTGCTTATTTTTCTAAATCTGCGATAAAAAGTAATCAAAATATCCTAAAATAAGAAATACGTGAATACGTCTAAAGGAATGCTAAAGATTGACGTAAAAGTCATATGTACCTTTACATGACTGGGTATTCTTGGACAACGTAAGTAACACATTAAATAACCTGGATGTCGGTTTGTTGAGATGAAGCAGCCATTCCTAATCCATTGTGATTGCTGCTTATTTCCGACAGTTCACATATCAAAATATTTTATTATGTATTTATTCACCTTTATTTAAACAGTTACTATATTCATTTCTCAGTATCTGTTTACCTTAAGGGGTTCTCTATATATTTCGTGTATAGAGTAAGTAACCGATCGCGAGACCGTAACACAAAACCTAAACAGTGTCTTATGGAGTTGAGCGTCGTTAACAGTATTTCAGTTGTAACACATTTTCAGCTTATTTTTGAAAGAAAAACCCGAAGTGATGCAGGTCTTATACGTTTACCACTTAGGTGAAACCCACGAGCTCGGTTATGGTGCTGTCACATCACAATCAGAGCAAATCTGGAATTCGAACCCACGAGTCTGGTAGATCTCTGGGAAGCAGCTCTACTCAACGATTTGTGGTGTGGCGACTTTACCACCCGTGCTCATATACTTAATACGGCATGAAACGAAATATGAATACTTTCAAATATTAAAGAGAAATAAGAAGTTGGCAGATCACAATTACTCTGATTTGTTGCCATGGTGACGGTGTCATTACCAGGCGATAAGCTAAAACGCAAAAAATCACACACTTTTAATAGTTTCAAAATGGCTGATACATCTCAAGCCTGAAATCAACTGAACTTCTCGATCGTGACAAGAGAAATAAGTCGACACCACCCTACAAACAGGTGACAGGTTCTGCATAGATAAGATTATATCGGGATAGAAACAGAGAACTGTTTGTAAACGAACAATCCAACACCTACACCTACACCTATATGTACACCACCTACACCCACACCTATATGTACACCTACACCTATTAGTACACCTACACCTATATGTACGTCTACACCTACACCTATATGTACACCACCTACACCCACACCTACACCTACACCTATATGTACATCTACACCTACACCTACATGCACAACTACACTTAAACCAACATGCACACCTACACCTACACCTACACCTACACCTACACCTACACCTACACCTACACCTACATGCACACCTACACCTATATGTACATCTACACCTATATCCACACCTACACCTACACCTATATGTACACCTTCATCTACACCTATACCCACACCTACACCTATATGTACACCTACACCTACACCTATGTACACCTACACCTATATGTTCACCTTCACCTACACCTACATGCACACCTACTATCCTGTGCGGCGACTTCAACACAGACATAACCAATAATCAAAACTCGCATCGATCACGCCTAAGAGTATCTGTCTGTGCGGAATATGGTATCTTCCTATGACAGCGGTAAAGTAGTAGGACAACTAATGACATGGAGGAACAAGAATTTCACACAATCGTCCATAATTGACTATGTATTTGTACCTCAACATCTACAACTATCTGTCAACAAGACACGTATATATGATTCAACTCCTTTCGATGTGTCTGATCACTTCCCTGTTATAGTGTCCATACATGATGACAAGCTAAACAGCACTACATGTAAAGCGGACATGCCGTCGACTCCATACAAATGGACAAAAGTTAGTCACTTAGAACTAAGTTTCTATGAAGCCGAGGTTCACAGATTGCTTGGTGATGTAATGCTTGACACTGGGAATATAGGAGCTGATGTAATAGAGAGTTATTTTGACTCGATGGTCAGCGCACTAAAGACGTCTGCTGCTAACTTCATACCACGTGGACACTATAGAGCTCACCTGTAACCTTATTGGAAGAGTTCAAATCTTGACCTCTATCATTACAAGATGCGCCAGGCGAAAAGATTGTGGTCAGCAGAAGACAGGCCTCGGGGTGCCGGTAACGACTCGTATACCCTATACAAACAGGCTCAATGTGACTTCCGACGTTGCAAAAGACAATGGAATAAAAAAAAATATATTGAAATAAACATGGCATGTGAAGTAGATATTGCTGAATTCTACAGGATTGTAAAGAAACAAAGACTATCTAAGACTGTAAATACACACCTCAAGTACAAAGAACGCTGTTGCAATACACCATCAGAGGTGTGCAACTTGTGGGCAGACTACTGTGCAGATTTATTATCACCTCTTGACCGGCCGGAGTTTGACAACGACTTTCGTGTTGAGACGGACTCTAGAATAAACAACATCTCAAAGATCTCTGGACGATGATCCTATACTGAAGAGAGACATAGAAACACACGAACTAAAACGACTGAAACAAAGCTTAAAAATGAGAAAATCACCAGGACCGGACCAAATCACAAATGAACATATCTATTTCGCTGGAGATATGCTTCTAAAACACTTAACCCAGCTGTTTAACATGATGATACGAACATGCTACAGCCCTGCACTGTTGAGATCTGGAACAATTATTCCAATATATAAAGGAAACAATAAGGACAGATCGGATCCTGCAAATTACAGAGGTATCACTCTGACGTCCGTGGTGGGAAAACTGTTCGAAAAGATCCTATTAGAGAGAATTGAGAGATATATCAAATATATGGAGCCCAACTTCCCACATAGATTACAATGTGGCTTCAGGCGAGAACATGGTGCAAACATAGCTACCTACATACTCAAAGAAGTCATATCTTTCTACACGGAAAGGTCTTCCAATGTATACACTGTGTTTCTTGATAATGAGAAAGCGTTTGATCGCATTTGGCACAACGGACTACTCCTAAAATTGGTGTCCAAGGGAAAGCCTGGCATATCATACGTCAGTCGCATCACGAATCTACTGAATGTGTCAAATATGCCGGTGAGACAAGTCGAACGTTCCCAATCGGACAAGGTGTAGGACAAGGATGTGTCTTATCCGCCTGGATGTTCCTTGTGTATATTAACGTGCTTATAATCCGCCTTGACCATTTGAAACAAGGTGTTATGCTTGGACGTGATCACTTCCCAGTTGTCCTACTCGCGGATGACACAACCCTCATAAGCTCAACAAGTAGTGGCCTATGCATGTCCTTACAGACTGTACATCAATATGCTTGCCAATGGAGATTGACATATTATGCAAGCAAAAGCTGTGTTCTGGTGTTTAAAGATGGAAACAAAATCAACCAACCATGTTCTTTTAGACTAGGTAACCATATACTGGAAATGAAATCAAACACAATATATGCAGGTTTTATTATCAGTATTCATTTAGAATCCGAAAGGACCAGGAGAGCTTGCGCCAAGGCGAGGAAGAATTTGAATTCCCTGAGAGGTATTGGACTAAGAGCAGGTGGTCTGAACCCAGTCTGCTGTATGAACATATGACGTAGAGTAATAATTCCAGGTGCCTTCTACGCGTGTGAACTGTGGTCAAATATGTCCAAGACAGAACACAATGAAATTGAAAAACTCCATCGCTACTTTGCACGCAATGTACAAAATTTTCATGTAAGATCTCCGACCGTTGCAACTATTCAGACGCTGGGATTGTGGACAATGACATCTGTGATTGACAAAATGAAGCTGATGTTCCTTGGGAGGATGTGTAGAAGCAGCCACAGATATGCCCCGAAAAAGGTGTTCTATTTCAAGTGTGCTCAATATTTAACAGGAAGTGACAAAAGTAAGTCTGTAACACATGATCTACTCAATGTGGCAAAGAAATATGAATTATGGACCATAATAGTTCACTTTATGAAAACTAACCAGTTTCCATCCAAGGATGTGTGGAACAAAACCGTACAGACTAAATTAACAGAACATGAAACTGCTCATTGGCACACGAGTCTGCGAGATCACCCTGAATTAAACAGATTTATTAAAATTCACAGTAAGCTTGTACCTCATAGACTGTGGAATATGTGTATTCTGTACAATATACCAACTAGACCAATGTACGCACTTGTGAAGCTAGGAACACTACCAATAACACCTGGACAGTGTTTAATGCGTGATGAGGAGTGCGATGACATAATAAAGCACCAACTGCTATGTTGTACAGCTTTAGCTGATGCAAGGAACACCCTCTATGAACATCTATTTGACTCTCTAAACCTCGAACAATACATGTGTATTGAGGACTGTGCAGATGACGAAGTCAAACTTGTGACATTGTTAGGTGGTATAACCCCTATTGTAGAGGATATGAGCCTTGATAGCTGGGCTGAATTCATATCTTCTGTATCACGAGACATAAGCTCCTGGAACCTGCGATCAGTGCTCTATCTTATAGACAGTATATCTCATACCAGGACCGCGACATGTGAATATTCAGTATTGCCAATTTCTCTGCATAATGTTCGTGTAAATATGTTAACATGATTCCAAATGTATATCACTCTCCGAAACTAATGGAGGAAATAAAGATCATTCATTCATTCATTATGTACACCTACACCTATATGTACACCTACATCTATACCTACATCTACACCTTCATCTACACTTATACCTACACCTACACCTACACCTACACCTACACCTACACCTTCACCTTCACCAATAGTATCTTTTTTATCATTAACATTGTTAAAACGACCCGAATAGTTTCTCCTTTATGGTGTCAATTTACATGAAAACTTTCGGAAACGTAATCCTGTTCTAGAATTACAATGTTATTATGAGTGTAATCATTCCTGATCCAAGGGCAAAGTAACCCCTTTTTTTAGCATTAGGCTTAGGACAGTCGCAGCATTACGATCGCATTGTGGGGCGTGACAATCCCCACAATGACGCTGCACGACACGAGCTCCGAATTAACCTCTCAATGTATTCAGGGTGCCAGTTGAAGCATGCAGTTGTCTTGCGTCTGCCTCACATGTCTGATCACGGGACCCTGGGACAAACCGACTCGTGTTATTCAAATCGTCCAGTGATACCCAATTCCCCATGTGTTAGGCAAGGTGATTATCTTTGTGGTATCGATTTTATGATCATGACATATATATTCGACCTGTAAACATTTTAAAACGATGTTGGGGTAAAATGCTTGGCCTCAAAAATTATCTGTTGAGAAAAACTGTTTTGATTGAGGACTAACACTGGACAAAATATCATCCATTCCAAACAATCCAAAACTTGGAAATACCACCATTCCAAATGGAAATATGACCATTCCAAAATTTGTCAAGGTTATATTTCCAAGCTTGGATTTGTTTGGATTTGTTAGGATTTTTTTGGATTTGTTTGGATATGTTTGGATACAACATGTCATAATCATATCTGTTAAACGTTGTACAACTTTTGACCTTATGTGAGATTAGTAATGACATGAAAGTAAATAATTAAGAGTATTTTGGCGCTATTAACCACGAAAAGACCAGATCATGAGCAAATTTAACTAAAAGAATTTCTGTCATTTAAGTGGCTACTCTTTATATTTAATTTCTTATCTTCCTTGTCTATAATCATATGACATTGACAATGAACTTTGAACAATTAAGCAAATATTTTGTTTTCCCATACCGACTTACGGTTGTCGTAGAACAAAGACCGTTTCGAGAATAGAGGGAGTCATTATTATAATTTGAACTAATATACATATGTACATGATTGTACTAGGTATAAATGAATTTTGATAAGTGTTCGTACAAGAATATGAACTTCGAATTATCTCGGAATTATGTGGAACACATAGGGCTGGCAATTTTATAATTGGTCTGGAACTATCTGACGGTAATTCAAAACAGGGAACAAGATTTCGTCAAATGAATCATTGAGCCAGGAATGCAACGATTTAAATGCTGACAAAATGAATAAACATATCTGGAACAGAGTAGACTGTTCATGCGGACAATTATATGCTACGTCTATTGCCAATGAAGGTTATCACCCCATGTTATAGCATTTGTTTCATATAAAAGATATAAGCCAAATAAATGGGACAATTAGTTGTTATGAATTAGATTTACCTCTGTGACATATCACGCAACTGAATATCAAATAACCAATTACAGTAATTAACCTATACATGGACCATGTATGCAGTGAGTTCTTTATATAGAAAAAAGTGAAATTCAACAGTTGGCAATAGTTGACCATTTCAAAGCGTAAACAACGACCATAAGAGCTTTATTGTGATTTGCACAGTATTTGTTATGGTTGAATAGTACAACTTTCGGTGAAAATATCATCTCTGAAAGCCTAACATGACCCAAAAATGATTGATGTACACAAACAGTTAATGTACATATGAGGGAATTTCATTTCTCTTTAATTTTGTACTCGACCACTGAATAAGCAATACATTCATATCAGCAACGAATGACTTTTACCAATGTTGAACGCAGAGGGTAATGTGTTTTTATTGCGTATTCCAATGGGACTATGATCAACATTCAAGACCATTGTCCATCGACAAATCATCAGTAGCTTGTAGCGCACACAATAACTTAGTCTTCACCTGTATGTACCTTGTGAGTGTGATTGAAATGTGTTGTGGGTGGTTCACCACTTAAAGTGAGATCAAGGCGATGTTAATAACATATGCTATCCCATGTTCTACGTTTGACATATCAACAGAAATAGCAGAGATTATCCGTACTATTGAGACCTGTGAAGATCAGATGTGAAGATTAAGGTGTCTTGCAACATCACGTTGACTCGATCCTGCTTTAAGAATTCCAATTGCTCGAAGACGCTCATTTTCGGACAGGCGTGGCATTTCGCAATGTTGAATAATTGCGTAATTTTGTTGTTTTTCTGAGTGGTTGTCAGCACGATGCTAAACAATGCATATGGAATCCCGTTCACTCACATGTTTTCATACCCATTCTTGGGTAGTGAAATGCATGGGGCTTGCATAAAATATGTAAACCAAACTTTACTTGTTTGAAAAATACACTGATATATTGGTGTGACAGGAACTTTTGTTGTTGAGTATACTATTCACAACAATTATCTTTTTTAATTTGGACCGCCTCCGTGGTCTAGTGGTAGAGCGTTTGCTCGGAGAGCGGACGGTCCGGGGATTCCCAGCCGCGTCATATCAAACTACGTTAAAAGATGATACTTGTTGTTACCCTGTCTGGCGCTCGGCATTATGGGTCTAAAACAAGGACTGGTCGGCTTGGAGTATATTGTGTTTGAGTGGGGTATTCATGTTAAACTGCGGCATGGTATCTCAGTGGGATAGTACTATAAAGCGACATCAGTCCGGACTAGTACAAGCAGCCACACACACACACGTGCAAGTTCGTCACAATATAAGTGCAATAATATTGGACGTGCAAGCAAACCGTATTTCACCTCACCTTTTAAAGTGTCTACTTAACAGTCGTTAAACGTCCATAAAATTACCATCAAACAATTCACTTCATTGACAAGAATATGCAACTTGGTCGTTATGTGATGTCCGCAGCAAAACATTATTGAATTCCTTGTGAGGCTCCAAACGTTTCTAATCGTTGCCGTGGTCTATTGGTAGAGCTTCCGCCCGGAGAGCGGATGGGACGGGGTTCGATCCCCGGACGCGTCATACCAAAAGACGTTATTATAAGATAGTACTTGTTGTTACCCTGCCTTACTCTTTGGGGCTAAAACAAAGACAGGTCGTCTCAGAGTCAGTATACTGTGTCTGAGTTGGGTATTGATGTTCAGGTGTGGCATGGTATATAGGTGGGTTAGCATTATAAAATATAAGGACTTCTACGAACAGCCACACACACACAAACACGCGATAATTTAACGCGACATTTAACCCTATTTCACATCACCTCACCTCAAAACTTTTCTGTCAACACTCATATGTCCTTCCAAACAGAATGCATCAGTTGTTTTACTTAGTGTCAGATTAGTCCATTTCCACATACAAGCTGATGTAACCGGAAACAAACCTTCAGCAATAACCACCACCACCCTACCTCTCCCCCTCTACCCACCACCCTCCCTCCAGCTACACAACCAAGTCTTGCAACAACCACCACCACCCTACCTCTCCCCCTACCCTCCCTCCAGCTACACAACCAAGTCTCACAACAACCACCACCACCCTACCTCTCCCCCTCTACCCACCACCCTCCCTCAAGCTACACAACAAAGTCTTGCAACAACCACCACCATCCTACCTCTCCCCCAGCCCTCCCTCCACCTACACAACCAAGTCTCGCAACAACCACCAACACCCTACCTCTCCCCTTCTCCCCCTACCATTCCTCAAGCTACACAACCAAGTCTCGCAACCACCACCACCACCACCACCCTACCTTTCCCCTACTCCCCCTACCCTCCCTCAAGCTACACAACCAAGTCTCGCAACAACCACCACCACCCTACCTCTCCGCCTCTACCCACCACCCTCCCTTCGGCTACATAACCAAGTCTCGCAACAACAACCACCACCCTACCTCTCTCCCTCTACCCACCATCCTCCCTCAAGCTACACAACCAAGTCTCGCAACAACCACCACCACCCTACCTCTCCCCCTCTACCCACCACCCTCCCTCAAGCTACACAACCAAGTCTCGCAACAACCACCACCACCCTACCTCTCCCCCTCTACCCACCACCCTCCATCCAGCTACACAACAAAGTCTTGCAACAACCACCACTATCCTACCTCTCCCCCCACCCTCCCTCCACCTACACAACCAAGTCTCGCAACAACCACCAACACCCTGCCTCTCCCCTTCTCCCCCTACCCTTCCTCAAGCTACACAACCAAGTCTCGCAACCACCACCACCACCCTACCTCTCCCCTTCTCCCCCCTACCCTCCCTCAAGCTACACAACCAAGTCTCGCAACAACCACCACCACCCTACCTCTCCCCTTCTCGCACCACCCTCCCTCCGGCTACACAACCAAGTCTCGCAACAACACCACCACCTTACCTCTCCCCTTCTCCCCCCTACCCTCCCTCAAGCTACACAACCAAGTCTCGCAACAACCACTACCACCCTACCTCTCCCCTTCTCGCACCATCCTCCGTCCGGCTACACAACCAAGTCTCGCAACAACCACTACCACCTGACCTCTCCCCTTCTCGCACCATCCTCCGTCCGGCTACACAACGAAGACTCGCAACAACCACCACCACACTACCTCTTCCCTTCTCCCCCCACCCTCCCTCCGGCTACACAACCAAGTCTCGCAACAACCACCACCACCCTACCTCTCCCCTTCTCGCACCACCCTCCGTCCGGCTACACAACCAAGTCTCGCAACAACCACCACCACCTTACCTCTCCCCTTCTCCCCCCTAACCTCCCTCAAGCTACACAACCAAGTCTCTCAACAACCACCACCACCCTACCTCTCCCCCCACCCTCCCTCCAGCTACACAACCAAATCTCGCAACATCCACACCACCCTACCTCTCCCCCTCTACCCAACACCCTCCCTCCGGCTACACAACCAAGTCTCGCAACAACCACCACCCTACCTCTCCCCCTCTACCTACCACCCTCCCTCCAGCTACATAACCAAGTCCCGCAACAACCACCACCACCCTACCTCTCCCCCTCTACCCACCAACCCCCCTCCAGCTACCCAACCAAGTCTCGCAACAACAACCACCACCCTACCTCTCCCCCTCTACCGACCATCCTCCCTCCAGCTACACGACCAAGTCTCGCAACAACCACCAACACCCAACCTCTCCCCCTCTACCCTCAACCCTCCCTCAAGCTACATAAGCAAGTCTCGCAACAACCACCACCACCCTACCTCTCCCCTTCTCGAACCACCCTCCCTCCAGCTACACAACCAAGTCTCGCAACAACCACCACCACCCTTCCTGTCCCCCCCACCCTCCCTGCAGCAACACAACCAAGTCTCGCAACAACAACCACCACCCTACCTCTCCCCCACCCTCCCTCCAGTTACACAACCAAGTCTCGCAACAATCGCCACCACCCTACCTCTCCCCCCACCCTCCCTCCAGCTACACAACCAAGTCTCGCAGCAACCACTACCACCCTACCTCTCCCCCTCTACCCACCACCCGCGTAGTAGCAACTTGCATTGAATATGTGAAAAACGTGAGTGATTGAATGTTATTTTAAACCACAACCTGCAGTAGTCCAGCTATATGGCGACGATCTGTTGATAGAAACTGGATCAGGCCAATCTAAGTGATATTTATGTTCAAATATAATAGTGTCCAGCCATCAGTCGTCGTTAACAGTGCATTAATCTACAAGACAATGAAGCGATTTTCCGTTATTCCCGGTGTATTGAAGACGCGAAATGAGATATTGTGTTGCGTACGGGTGTACTAAGCAATAGTTCCAAATGTTATTTCTTCAAATATTCAGAAAAAAGGCTGATTTAGCGAGGAGGAAAACTTTGATACCCCACAGTCATTGTGGAGAAAAGAAGTGGAATCCGATTGGACATGCCATTTTGTGTCTATCAGCTTACACTTTCAGTAGTCATGCCTGCTTATAGCAGGGGAATTCCGCCTCGTTCTGGTTCTACAGCGTCTATGGAGAATGTAATCTGATACCAGGTTGAAACACCACTGATCAACAAGAAAGTGGTGTCATTAGAAATATCTTATTTACTTAAAAGTTAAAATAAAAGAAGCCCTTACTTTTTCACATATGAATTCTCCATAGGTCCACCTCCAATTATAAGTAATTATCATGATATAATGATACAGCCTGGCTCCAGTAAATGGTCCAAAAGTAATATGTTCACACTTCCGGTTGTACAGGTTTTCCCTGTAGTTCCAACTTCAATATCAGGATCTTTTTATCTCAAGCCATATAAGGCATAATTCTACATTTTGTATTGGTTGTTGGTGTATTTGAAAAAGAAAAAAAAAGAAAAAGGTGGAGTTTTAGTATAGTGTAGCAATCTGGTTGGTTCAAGAGCATCACCCTTTCTGGATCATTTCATTCAGAAATAGCTGGTTCTGGAATTCACTTTGTGTCAACAGTTTACACTTTATCGCTGATATCTGTGATCGCGGTGAAAGACCTGTCACCCTAGGTCAAATATATCGTCTTTGTTTTGTGTAAATATAATGACATCATCTATTCAAATGGACAGTTCTTCATTAGGGGTAAACGATGTGACTGGAGGGTCACATACTTCTTGTCCAGGATCTTTCCATCTCGAAAGTGCTAAAAAACTGTCATTACTACAATCTTGTGGGATAATTAAGTAAACAATTTATTAAATTGTATTGGCACTTGTATCCTGTGCAGATGGAGAAAAACACTCAGAAGCCACTAGTTGATTCTGCCCCCATAATGAAGTGTTTAGGTCACGTGACCAAACCAAGACGCTGGATTGGTTGGAAATGGAAAACTGTCGTCTGCTCCAAATTGCCATACATTTTTAGACTTTTATTGCAAGGTAATGCCAGGGTGATACTTCTTTTTATTGTTTCTTGATTGGATTAAGAAAGTGATATATTTTTAAACATACAGATATGAAATTATCATTTATATATACAGTTTGCATTGTACTCCTCGTCTTCCAAATGTGGCATAATATCTATACGTGTGCAGATACAGAAAGTATAGTTTCAAAAGGTACTGACACGACATTAGTCTATGAGTGGAATGATTTTAACACATATTTTGATGGAGACTACTTAAATATTCCTAATGAAGAGTACCAACTATTGTCCAGAGATAGTGGAGAGGAATTTTGATAACAATAATAGAAATTTTGCCATGGTGGGGGTTCGTGCATGGTTGACTATCTTGTTGACACAACTAAATATATTACATGTATTCTTTTATCAGATACACATGTCAATGGAATTTTCTGACTTAAATTGAATATGGGGCTCAACACTATCATGATTTTTTTTATCATGATACGGCAAACGCATCAACATGAAAATGATCCTCAGTTAATAACATATATTTCCTCTTTAATCACAGAATTCATGCCTGTTGAAATTAATGGAACCGTAACATAATAACATCTTTGTAAATGCATGAAAACAATATTTGTGATGTTTACAGTTTGTAAAAGTTGTATCGTATTGTTGTTAATACATAGTATCCTTGTGTATTTAATTTTTGAGCATAATTAACAAATGTAACATAAACATTATGATATTCCTGACAATCAGTCACTTACATAACAGTTTGATTCTGTCTGTGATAATAACATTAAAAAAGACACTGAAGTATATTTTTTGTGTTATTCTTTGACGAATGTACTGACACAAATATTACTGCAGACATAGCAGGACACCATGTTTTAGTGTTACTCTCTGCCTTCCTGGGGCGGTTGATCTAGATGTCATCAAAGCGAGTGCTTATCTCTCTTATGGGCCAGTTTCAGATATCACATTTCCCATTCTCAAAGCGAGGCCATTAAAACGCGGGAAAATGAAGAAAATGGGGAATACCCTGCTGAAAGTGTAGACTGCATTGCATTTTGAAGGATGTGTCTATAGGCTGGAGGCTAATATAAGTCCTGTTGGGGGCTTAGAAAAACGCCAACCACATAAAAGCAAGGGTGAAATGTCCCTTTGGTCGTTTACTGGCTACGTTTCAACGGAAGTTCCGTCAATATTCAGGAATATATGTGTCACAGTTGTCAAAAATTCAATTTTTAATATTTCACAATAATACACAACAAACATTCCGCTACATGAAAACATGCAACAAACATACAAGACACAGGCCTCACCTCGACACCCTGGATTTATAACACAATGGATGAGCAGGGGTGAGACTTCCCTTTGGTCCTTTTTATGGCAACATTTCAATGATTTGTTTCCGTTGCATTCAGTACCATCTGCGTCGCTCTTGTTAAACACTGAATCTTCCGCACGTAACTCTTGACACACACGAGGTTGATGACTAACAGATCCCGAATACCTGACCTCCAAGTTTCAATGTGCCATGTCCGGAGGTCGAGTGATTATTCACAACTCTTACTGCGCAGTACTTCTCTTGAAACAAGGAAGGAGATTTGAGAGTGTTGAAAATAAATCAGCAGATCAGATGAAACATGTCATGAATGAATAGCCTTGCTGTGGCTAAACAATTTGTAACAAGTTTATTTTGAGCTGGCATGAATATCATAAAATACTTAGTAAGTCTATCCTCATAAATTTCTCTATTCCACCATGCGTCTGGTCCCATACAAAATATTCTTCATGAATACTGTAAATCGTGAAATTAATGCAATGATGAGCCACCACATTAATGCGAGTGTCCACCCCTGGCCTAATATTAGAGTAGCCTTGTACATAGCACCCAGACTGTAGACTCTTCGACGTTCGACCGAATACTATCATTTGCTATCTTCACAAACTTAGCTTCCATTAGTGTATGTGAAAAGTTCATATGTTCATAGGCTTCTTCACCGAGTGTACACTGTAGTGGACGTTTTCAGTTCAGGATTAGTATTATATCTTGAAATAATTAGGATAATTATTATTGTCATTGTTATTCCTTCAGATTATTACAAACACAACTTATTTTATGTTTCACTTTAAACAGTGAGTGAGTGAGTGAGTGAGTAGGGTTTTACGCAGCTTTTAGCAATATTCCAGCAATATCACGGCGGGGGACACCAGAAATGGGCTTCACACATTGTACCCATGTCGGGTATTGAAACCGGGTCTTCAACGTGACGAGCGAACGCTTTCACCACTAGGCTACCCGACCGCCCCCACATGAAACAGAGAGAGGTATGGAGATTAAGGAGATTTGGGCATTCTTAACATTATTCTTAATTCTTGAGGATATTATGTTTTGTTTGTTTGTTGTTTAATGCCGCACTCGGTAACTTAGGGACATTTCAACATACACACAAGTAAGTTGAGTCTGTATTATTAAAGTTGTATTGTTTTGCAGAGACTTGACAAAGTGATAATGAATGTAAAGTCCCTATTCTGAAAAGTAAGCATACAATAGATGTATCTACCAGAAAAAGTGCACAACAAATGATAATCATATGTCACGACTCTTTTGTACGTCGAAGTCCATGATATTTGTGATATGTTATAGCTACACGATTGGTTGGACACGGACTGTTCATGATACGGCAATGAGAAATTGACATATATTTGATGTTACATGACTAGACACTGATATTATCCCTCATGTTTATCAGTTAACAAAAGCGACAAGAGCCCAGCCAAACGTCGACTGCACGATTCCTACCACATCAGGAGCGCGTGTCACGATTCACTATCAAACAATGATGATACTGGGCGCTCGCCACCTGGGGACCGCCACAATCAAATGAAAAAAGGCAATTGTTTACCCTAATAGGCACAGGAACACACGGTACATATCAAAATAGGGAATTGCATCGCACATCATTTTGGTCACTGATACGTCTACACGTCCAACACAAAACCTTTGAAAAGCTCCATGCACCCAGGCCCTGAATCCCTTGAACACGACCAAACAACCCCCGAGCACGACGTTTGTCGAACTCCAAAGTTATGATAATTACAGACATTTTCCCCTAACCCAAAGTAATCTATTCTTGTTCTGGAGTAGATCGTATTTACCAGTATTAATCGTGGTATGACATTTAGTGCCAGTTACAGGAGCCCGCGATAAACAGAACATGATAAGACACGCACCAAACCTATTCTCTTGATGTATAGGTTGCTCTTATTTAAAAACTGTTGGGTTAACAAGATACGCGTATTATGCTATGCTTTCTTTCCTGCTGTGCTATCATTCTGATTTGAAATAATGACATAAATTGTTACCGCTCATCTTCCCATATAATTCAAACAAGGTTGGGTTCATGACAAACATATTTAAATATATACAACTATACTTACTTATACTAAATTTGATACCTTATTATTTAAAGAAAATACCTGTGAAGATCCGGGTTGGAATACGTTCCAAGCAACCCATGCTTGTCATAATCGGCGACTAACGGGATCGGGTGGTCAGACTCACTGACTTGATACATATCCCAATCGATGCTCATGGTGTCAATCACTGCATTGTGTGGTCCAGACTCGATTATTTACAGACCACCGTTATATAGCCGGACTATTGCTGAGTGTGGCGTTCAACAACAATCAAACAAAAACTAGTATTCAACACCCTCCGACATTTAAACTACACATAGTATAATCAGATAATAGAATAGATTATATTTTATGGTCTCTGGTGTAATATAATGATTCGAATGCCTGTAACGGGGATTGTTTAAGAAGGAAATATTAGCGGATTTGTCCTCTTGATCAGATATGCGCTTCAGTAGTGGTTTTGTATATCTCCAGGTTGATGTTTACAGTGTAGCTCTAATTATTTGTTGATAATTCAAAAAGCAAAATAAAACAAAACTATTCTACCATGGCGAAAGTTGAGGCGAGGGTTAACGTGGCCTTCAAGATTATTGCTCTTAAATCGCGACCTGCATGCCGCATGCGTGTGAGATACCATGCCACATCATGAATACCCCACTCAAAAAAAGTGTACTCCGAGCGGACCAGTCTTTATTTTAGCCCCTTAATGCCGAGCGTCAGGCAGGGTAACAATAAGTACCAGCCTTTAACGGATTCTGGTATGACGAGGCCGGGGATCGAACCACCGACCTTCCTCTCTCCCGGCGGACCTTCTACCACTGGACCACGGAGGCTGTCGATCGAATTTTTCGCATAAATGTCATGCTCGCATTAATTTCATGATTTACTGAAGATAGATTTTAACATTTCTGAGCAACGATCATGTTTGGGTAAGGGAAGTAAATCTTGTCTCCGCTTGCAATTTGATTCAATCGGGCGAGCAGTTCCGAGATCGCAGCTTGACTGTTACGGCCGAAAGGCGGCATCCATGTTGTTCACGCTCCGCTGATCACGGGGCCTCATTTGTCTGTATTCTGCTTATGAGCCGGGATGTGCATGAAACACGGGTGTCAAAACGAATATATTTACCAATTATATGTACGGTCAGTTAGCCAGTCCAAGAGACAATACCCTGGTTCTACCTCCTTTAGGTGTAATTACGTCGCATGCCCCTGGTTCACGGTTCGTCTGATCTCCCGTCATAAAACCACGATGTTTATTTACCTGGAGCCTCAGACAGCGCCGACTTCCTGTGTACATGTACGTACATGGCAATAAATGGTTTGACAGTTGTTTGACGGAATCAATCAATAATTATTGACAGAGTGATGTAATTTAATTTTGTCACTATTCACAACTCCTGTTTTGATTTTCTATTGTTCAGCTGTATTTTCGATCAGTTTTATATGTCTAAAAAATCTTCTCTAGTATTTATATACCAAGCCTAAAAACATTATATAAGAACAATTGTGTTTTTAAAACGTAAGTTTTCTATTAAAACAACCATGCAAATAAGATTTCAGCCGTAATATTACTTCACAGATTACACATCTTATATGCTGCAAACGCAGCGAATGTAATGCTACTACGTCACAGCTGCCTCGGTAATTAAGGGCTGGAATGTTTTTGTGAAAGCAGTTAGCGCAGATGAATTTCCCCCCTCGCTGTATAATGACGGTCGCTAACCATATATATATATATATTTCGTGTTATTGGCATGATTTGATTGTCCTTTGGTGTAAACAAATGTTCAATTGTGAAAGCAAACCCTTTTCCCCTGAACGTTAAAAGACAGGAGACTTTGTTTTTGTCTGAAATATCAACGTTGAAGTCGTTTATATATTCGGAAATCCGTATTATGGTAATTATTTATTCAATGCATGTCCTGTTTTGTATAGATGTATATATTATTATGTTAATATGGATAATGTTTCCTAGGTAGACGTTGGTGCTCTACCGGATATTTCTCTTATGACAACACACAAGTCCGTCTGTGGGTCCACAACGTTTTTTCGTGATCTTAATATGTCTATATAACTACATAGTAGTATGGCCAAGCAGGATCTCTGAGGCGTAAGAGGGCCAACCTGCCTAGCCGCTGTCCGAGGGTCAAGTCCCACTCACAGAAAGCGTACTATCTTTAACCCTCACTGTCAGACTGCAATGTATCGTGTTACGTTACATACATGGTCAGCCTGCAGTATCCCGCACCTCATCCACAGCTTCAGTGGCCAACCGGCCATTCTCTGGCATTAAGTACAACCCGCTGACCCGCACATGACTCTGTGCTGCTGGCCATGGTAATGCTACCCCAGCTGCTGTTATAATTTGTATTGGCAGCACTTTGTTTATTTAATAGAAATAATCAACTTACTTAATTAAGGGAATATATAAAACGTATATACACTCCCTGTTAAAACCTATATACCCTGCCAAACTGCCTATGATATATGCCATTTCTGTAAAGAAGGACGTGTCCCACGTCCATATAAGGAATTGGGAATGAGGTACAGTGGACAATCAATCAATATAACCACATATTTAAAACAATATGAAATGTATAAAGAAGCAAAAAGTACATAAAGCAATTTTCTTTCTTTTTTTAACTGGACAAAATTTGAACTGAGAATTTGATGTAATGTACAGCATTTTGTGTGTGGACCACGTTTTTTTTTATATCTACAAACACTGCTGTCGAACTGAATACAATTTCACACAGAAATATTTCCAGTAACGACAATATGACTACATACGTACAATGAATACAGTGGTTACATCGATGCATTGCTATCCATACAGACAAGGAAGTTACACGTTACAAATATACCACTACATGAATATGTACAATGAAAAAAAATGAACAAAGACATTGATGAATATAACAGCGGTTGTTCTGTCTTGTTCTTATTCCCTCTTCTCGTTATTTCCACTCCTCACAAATAACGCTTTCACTTATGCTCTGCTTCACTCACTTTCTTTCATTCTATTTGTCTTGTCAGTTACTAATTCCCATGTCGACAAACACTTCATTCATCCATTTCTACATCTGTCCTTCTCTCGCGCCTACACTTCCCCTCTCTCTGTCTCTGTTTCGCACCCACGCTATACCCTCTCACTCTCTGTTTCTCTGTTTCTCTCTCTCTCTCCTTTCCTTTCTCTTTCTCCCTCCCCTCTCTCTCTCTCTCTCGCACCCACACTACCCCCCCCCCCCCCCTCTCTCTCTCTCTCTCGGACCCACCCTATCTACCATACATGTCAGTTTTTCTTTTGTATTCTGTCATCTCTTTGTTCATTTATCCTATCAGCAGCTATCTTACTCTTTCACTCTCTCTTTCTCCACTTTACAGTACATAAGACAAGCCTATTCTAAACCTACTTTCATCACACATTTATACTTCAAACAGGATTGACATTTTTCATAAATAGACAACAGCTCACATAGGGAATATATATGCATTCATTTTCAATGATGTATTAAGAATCACATAGGGACAGATAATCGTAACTACTCATTTCCAACCCCCGCTATCAAAGGGCCTATAACGGGTAAGAGCAGTTACTAAGGAACACCAAATGAAAGATAATGAAAGATGATACGTCTGAACACCTGTTAATGGCTAGTAGACATGTGAACATTACATAATGATATTTGAACACTCACAAAATGATGCACTATTCCACAGTCATAATCCATATATTACGTAAAAAATCAGACATCTTGCATAAAATACACTGTTTTTAATGATGTAATTAACTTCAACAAATCGACATCATTGTCACACACTCCCACCAAGGGTACCCTTTAATACAAGAACATTAAATCCTCTGAGCGTTAATAGACTGTTGATAGGTATGGGTTGAGTTTCGTTAGCACCAGGTTTACAAAAGGGTACATGGTCAAAATGAGGGTGGTGAAAATATGAGCAATACTAAGACATCGTAGCAAGAGGTTTTGATGATACCACACGAACTGGTCAAGAGAACGAGCGTTATATTCACATTGGAATCCCATGGAGTCGTTAAAGGGCACAGATTGGGGTCCTTGATTATACATGCAAGGTCGGTATTGTGATGACCTGGGTTGATGAGTTGGGGACTGAGACCCGTGGTTCACATGTTGTGCTTGGGGATATGGTGATGGAATAGATCCTGACTGACATGAATGCTCTTTCTTTGGCCCAGTATCTGATCCTATTGCATTGACATGATGGGTGTTGGGAGTATTGACTTTAACCGTGAGTTCATTTATAGCGGTCATGGTTTCATGACATGTTTGAGGTATTTCAGATTGGGAGGGGGTTGAACCATTTCAGACTGTAAGGACTGGTATACTATTGGAGGACTCAAGACTTCGGGGGAAGATAGGGGAAGACGTTCATTGGCATTGAGGGGTTTCAGAGCGTAAAAAGTCATTCTTGTTGATTGTAATACAATATATGAAATAATGCTTACCAAAACTGTTCCTACGAATGTCACAAATATGAAGGGCTATAGCACATTAATTACAACAAATATTCACTGCAAATCACAATGCCTTTGAGGACTGTTTCTTTTGAGATAGTGGCTGGCACAAACACACAGGGATTACCGGAATGAAACAAATATCTTGGTTAAGTGGAACTTGATGTTGTTAACACAGTGGTCGTCGATGAAAATGTCAGTCTTCGAAATCACCTCTTGATGGTTGAGGGAGGGGTGTGACGAAACAGGTTGTATCCTGGAAAAGTTGCTGTTCCCCGGGACGGCTGTAGGGGTTGGCCTATTAGGGTGGTAACAATGTCTCCGAGTAAGAACAATGATGACAATACTGATGAGCACAGAATAGCTTGAGGATAGACGAACCAGAATGCTGGTTGTTGGTTGTTGTCGTGATTGTTGTGGACCCCAGACGAAATAACGATTCACTTTGTGTTGACTAACTTATTTATCTTGTTGCATTGGGTTTGAGGTACTGAGGATCGAAGCTCCACCAATATATCCGCCGTAGAAAATGTATGTTGTTCTAGGGGATACTTCTTCAATATACGACACACAAGTCCGTCTGTGGGTCCACAACGTTTATTCGTGATCTTAATATGTCTATATAACTACATAGTAGTATGGCCAAGCATGATCTCTAAGGCGTAAGAGGGCCAACCTGCCTAGCCGCTGTCCGAGGGTCAAGTCCCACTCACAGAAAGCGTACTATCTTTAAGCCTCACTGTCAGACTGCAATGTATCGTGTTACGTTACATACATGGTCAGCCTGCAGTATCCCGCACCTCATCCACAGCTTCAGTGGCCAACCGGCCATTCTCTGGCATTAATTACAACCCGCTGACCCGCACATGACATACCCCAGCTGCTGTTATAATTTGTATTGGCAGCACTTTGTTTATTTAAATAGATATAATCAACTTACTTAATTAAGGGAATATATAAAACGTATATACACCCCCTGTTAAAATATATAGACTCCCTGTTAAAACCTATATACCCTGCCAAACTGCCTATGATAAATGGTAAAATTCATTATCACAGTTTAAGTGATATTCACAAATGTATGTAAATCTACTTCGTGATGAATGAAGCATGGCAATAAATGTATGCATCTGATTCTTCATTTGTTCTGTATTCTTTGATGAGAATGAGTTTCGTTAATGAAGATCACTCTCACAGTGGATAGGACTTTAACTGGAGAATAACTGGAGAAAAAAAAATATATAAGTATAGGCGGTCTGTGCACATGTGGTGAAACTGATACCTCATTGATTTGATAATCGGGACTTGGAAATCATAGTCTGTCATTAAATTGATTTTAAAATATACGGTTTTGACTGTAGTACGTCCTGACATCATACTATTATGTTGTAAACAACTTATCTTATCTTTGTAAGTAAAACAATTATTGATAACTTCCTGAATTCCAATCGTTCAATGAACAGAATTATTCACAGCTCTGGCGTGAGACAACAATAAATTAGATGTTACCAAAGATTGTCCATTTTATGATCTTAGGCACATGTCGGCGCACTTACATGTGAGCCGTCTAGACGACTGTCTGTTTTGTAATTAAATGGCAGCTGCCATCCACCCGAATACTTAATCTAGAGACCTATTAGTGTCTTGTCGAGTCAAATGCGGGTCTCTCTCTCACCTTAGGGAGAATGCGACTGTAAAAGCCCCTCGCTAGACAGACAAGTACTGAATGTTTGAGATAAATTTAATATTTATTATATATAGTTTAAACTCAATAAATAATTCATAGTCTTTTTATTGTTCAAATTACTAATAAAACATATTTTAACTTGTTCCTTCTAACCATATTTCCAAATAATTACAAACCATTCCAAACCATTCCAAACCATTCCAAACATTCCTGTGTTGGAAATATGTTTGGAAATGTTGCCAATCCGATTTTGGATTTTCTGGAAAGATCGATCCTTCCAAGCTTTGGAAAGTTTGGAATGAGCGATCTTTCCATAGCAACCCAACTTTCATTCCAAATTGGAATTGACGCTCCTTGGTCCCGTGTAATCACTTACATTGCGACTGCGTTGATTCAGATGATCAGGTGCATTGTCTGCGTAACTACAGTATATGTTAGGGGCCTAATGAGTTTGAAACAGCGTGAGATATAACGAGCACAAAGAGTACTTCAACGCCACTTCGTTTGAGCCGAACTTGAATTCCATTGAGAAGGTGTCGAATTATCAATATGTCGAGAAAAAGTGAGTGAGTAAGTTTGGGGAAACATATTAAACAGTACTTTAGTATAAACAGTTATTTCAATGCGTGTCAGCTTGATGTGGAAGGATGTCCAAAGTGGCGCAGGTGTTCGTGAGTGAGTGAGTTTCGGGAAACGTTTCAAAGAGTATTTCAGAAACAGCTGTATAACAGCGTGTCAACCTAATGTGGAGGAATGCCACAAGTGAAGCAGGCCTAAGATCTGGACCACTGTGGTGACACACACCCTTGGGCATGCCACAAACCAATGACTGTGGGATCGAATCCCGGTTCGGCCCCGTTATGTTTCTAGGTTTGTCAGCACCATACCCGTGCTCGTGGGTTTCACCGAAGTGGTAAAAGTCTGAGACCTGCATCACTTCAGGCTTTCCTCCAACAGTAAGCTGACACGCCGCGATATAACTGGAATACGTTAAACCCAACTCACCCACACACTCGTATCGTAAGAGGCCACTGAATGGAGTGGGTGGTAAGGCTCTGGACTTGGTTGACAGCGTGTCATCGTACCCCAACGGCGCGGATCGTTGCCGTTAGTGTGGCGTTGAACAACAAACTATTTTTATAAGCCACACGTTTGGCGTTTTTCCTCCTCAACAAAACCCTTTTGACGCTTATGTAATGTATGTCCTCGCTGTTTGTGCGCTTGTGTTAATAAACCTTTTTGTTACGTCCAAACACAACTCTGTCGAACAATTCAAAGTATGGGCAGTTTATTGTTAATGTCACTTCTAAGGGCTTTATGACGTTTTCAGTGTTCCGACACAGTTCACTGCACATTATATAAGGCTATAAAAGGGTATGTAGTGCTCTCTAGACCGAAGGTTAATAGGTTGTAGAAAATGAATAAAAGTTATACTGAAAGTTCAATATTACATTCCCAGCGGTAGTGAACATAATATAATATCGACGCAAACACAACCCCGAAGGGCGCCATGTTTATTACTTATAATACAGTTTATATTCACACGAATATTATTTAAATGTGCTTAACATGACACTGTTATAGAAAAACAAAAGTTACATATTTTGTTCAGGATATTCGATATAGCTTAAAAACAGTTAACATGATTTCCATTCACCATAGCTGATCAATTATCAGCGCCAATTATCTGTTGGCTTCCCTTGTTTAGTTTCCACTTTTTGTTTTCTTATAACTTTTGTTGTTCTTACAGGTACATTTATATAGTCTCTGCCTCATAGTATTCATTCACCCGATGAAGGAATAAGCATATACTCCAAAACTTTGTGTTCTCATTATGAAGAAGTTGACATCATTAAATTCTCTTCCTTATGTGTATCACTTCTAAATGCCATTCAAAGACTTAGTTCAAATAATGTCTCAATCGCACCTTTAAAACATATATGTTAAACATAAGATATAAATATTGGAGCCTTATATAACTGAGTGGTAACCCAAGAACAACAGAGGGCTTGTATGAGTCCCATCTAATCGTCCCTTTCTTACGACTATGACAAAGAAAAACGTCAACGTAAATATATAACGTCTTCGTAAATATAAAACGTAAACGTGAATATAAAACGTCTCCATAAATATAAAACGTAAACGTAAATATAACGTCTCCGTAAATATAAAACGTCAACGTAAATATAAAACGTCTTCGTAAATATAAAACATCTCCATAAATATTAAACATCAACGTATATATAAAACGTCTCCGTAACTATGAAAACGTCTTCGTAAATATAAAACGTCAACGTAAATATAAAACGTCAACGTAAATATAAAACGTCTTCGTAAATATAAAACATCTCCGTAAATATTAAACGTCAACGTGAATATAAAACGTCTCCGTAAATATAAAACGTCAACGTGAATATAAAACGTCTCCGTAAAGATAAATGTCAATGTAAATATAAAACGTCTTCATAAATATAAAACATCTCTGTGAATATAAAACGTCAACGTAAATATAAAACGTCTCTGTAACTACAAAACGTCTTCGTCAATATAAAACGTCAACGTAAATATAAAACGTCAACGTAAATATAAAACGTCAATGAAATATAAAACGTCTTCGTAAATATAAAACATATCCGTGAATATAAAACGTCAACGTATATATAAACGTCTCCGTAACTACAAAACGTCTTCGTAAATATAAAACGTCAACGTGGATATAAAACGTCTCCGTAAATATAAAACGTCAACGTGAATATAAAACGTCTCCGTAAATATAAAACGTCAAAGTAAATATAACGTCTCCGTAAATATAAAACGTCAATGTAAATATGAAACGTCTCCGTAAATATAAAACATCTCCGTAAATATTAAACGTCAACGTATATATAAAACGTCTCAGTAAATATCAAACATCTTCGTAATACAAAACGTCAACGTAAATATAAAACGTCAACGTAAATATAAAACGTTTCGTAAATATAAAACATCTCAGTAAATATTAAACGTAAACGTGAATATAAAGCGTCTCCGTAAATATAAAACGTAAACTTAAGATTGTTTGATTGATTGATTGAATCAGGTCGGCTACATCAACGTCGGAGACAGCGGGGACGGACAGGAGGTCTACGTGAAGGTGTATGCTCTGGCTCTGAAGACCAAACACACAGAAGGTAGCAACTACTACTACTCCTCCTCCTCCTCCTCCTCCTACTACTACTACTACTACTACTACTACTACTACTACTACTACTGATACAATAACGTCTCCGTAACTACAAAACGTCTTCGTAAATATAAAATGTCAACGTAAATATAAAACGTCAATGTGACTACTACTACTACTACTACTACTACTACTACTACTACTACTACTGATACAATAAAAAATACTACACACAGCAACATTCCAACAATATAACGGCGGTCTGTAAGTAATCGAGTCTGGACCAGACAATCCAGAGATTGATATCATGATATCGATGCACACAATTGGGATACGATGACATGCATCAACCAAGTTAGCGAGCCTGACCACCCGATCCCGCAAGCATAGGATGACCTATTCTACCCCGGATCTTCACGGGTTACGAAGTCCGAGTTTGCTCTATGTAATTTAACATGAACCAGGAAGACTTGTGTGTCTTTATCATTAGCTATTGATAGTGAAGGGAATGTTACTCAAGCCCCAGCACGCTGCTACAGTCTGGGGATATACGGATGACAGCACACGGCATGCCTCAGTTAGGCGTTGCCGAATATACCTGGCACGTAACATTTGTGAATTGATACATTGCACAAAACAGGCTGTATTGAACATTAGTGTACCCTATGAACCCTCGCGTGTTGTGTAGAGTTAAGCACACACTACTATACTCTACCCTATCCCCGAATCTCCATATGTCAACCAACCCACCACCAACAAACACCCCAATATCCCCCCATTCCCACCATGTGCTCATGTGAAGCGTGAAGACATCTGTAAACGTAAAATGCGTGTCGTTTCAAGTGACACTAAACCCGATGAATAGTTAGTTGTAAAACAAGAAATTGTTCCCGTAATAGATTGATTTTATCTCGATAAAATGGTGGAGAGGTCATAGATATGATGGAGACGTCACTGAACGGTTCCTCTTTCGTCACAACTCGCTCTTACCCGCCACCTGCAACAATACTCGTCATCTAGATATTGTCGAACAGTGTTGAGTACGAAACCACAAACCAGTAGGAATGCGCGTATGATTGATTATAAAAGCTTTTCTCCAAAACCCCTTCGTTTGTATTATTTCTTTATAAGTAGAGTCTGAAACAGACGAAAATGACACGAAACTGAATATCTCATGGTTGTAAATGTCAACCGTGTATTATTAAGAACATATCCATGCAAACTAACAAAGCAAAATGGCCATGAGAATGACTCGAGTCGCTATTCGGCTTGACCCGGAATGACACGAATGGTCACGGATGCGATTTTCAAATTTTGCATGACAATTCGTCACTCTTCCTCCAAGTCCTATGATGAGCAGATTGTTTATGGAGTTATTTGGGAGGTATCTCTGTTTAATCTCTGACAACAAAATATGGACCTTTTCCAATCTGATACCAGTAATGAGCGGCTTTAGAGAAAATATCTGACTAATTCTGTGAAGTATTGGCTATTTGGTGTGTAGAGCCGGTTTTTCTTTATAAACATGAACGTTTTTTTCTAGTGTTAAGTTAACACTGACATTTTTTTTAAATACATACATATTAAAGTTGCTTTACAGCTGCTAAGTCCAATGCTTGCTGCTAACTCGGCGGTAACATTAAGTTTGAATTGGCTACATAGTACACGCCTGCTTGAAATCCTAAATTTAAAAAGAAAATCGTATCTCGTATTGAATGTCACAATGAACTTTTTTTTCTACTCCTAGTTTTCGTGAAGCATTGGAAATCACGTTCCAACTGATACGAGGAATTTTATAAATAACAACCTTAGTGCGTGGTGAATCTTGCATAATCTTCAAAGTCAGTCGACTGATAAAGTATTCTTTGATCAAAGCGTCGCAACTACCGTAATGTCACGCCTGGTCAGTTCATTTTTAACAAACTAGCTGTCACTCAAACAGGGGAAAACGTATTATCGCAAATTCAACTTATAATAAGACCAAAACACAGAATTTTCCGAACGATTCAATTTGTTGCTTTGAAAGGGGGAGCCGAACGATTTAATTTACTGCTGTGTGAGGGGAAGCCGAACGATTCCATTTGCTGCTGTGTGAGGGGAGGGGGGATGTGAAACATTCAGTTTGTTGCTGTGTAAGGGGGAGCCAAAAGGATTCACTTGTTGCTGTGTAAGGGGAGGCGGAACGATTCAATTTGTTGCTGTGTAAGGGGAGGCCGAACGATTCAATTTGTTACCGTGTGAGGGGAGGGGGATGTGAAAGATTCAGTTTGTTGCTGTGTTACGTGTGTGTGTGTGTGGGGGGGGGGGGGGGGGGGGGCAAAAGGATTCACTTGTTGCTGTTAAAGGGGAGGCCGAACGATTCAATTGGATGCTGCGTAAGGGGAAGCCGAACGATTCAATTTGTTGCTGTGTGAGGGGAAGCTGAACGATTCAATTTGCTGCTGTGTGAGGAAGGGGTGGGGGAGGGGGATGTCATTGTTGCTGTGTAAGGGGAGGGAGGGCAAAATCATTCACATGTTGCTGGGAAAGGGGAGGCCACACGATTCAATTTGATGCTGTGTGAGGGGAGGGCGAACCATTCAATTTATTGCTCTGAAAGGGGAGGCCGAACGATTCAATATGTTGCTGTGTAAGGGGAGGCCGAACCATTCAACTTGTTCCTGTGAAAGGGAAAGCCGAACGATTTAATTTGTTGCTGTGAAAGGTGAGGCCGAACGATTCTATTTGTTGCTGTGTAAGGGAAGGCCGAACGATTCAATTTGTTGCTGTGAAAGGTGAGGTCGAACGATTCTATTTGTTGCTGTGTAAGGGGAGGCCGAACGATTCAATTTGTTTCTGTGTAAGGGGAGGCCGAACCATTCAATTTGTTGCTGTGAAAGGGGAGGCCGAACGATTCAATTTGTTGCTGTGAAAGGGGAGGCCGAACGATTCAATTTGTTGCTGTGAAAGGGCTAGCCGAATGATTGAATTTGTTGCTGTGAAAGGGGAAGCCGAACGATTCAATTTATTAGTGTGTAAGGGGAGGCCGATTGATTCAATTTGTTGCTGTGAAAGGGGAGGGCAAAAGATTCAGTTGTGTCTGTGAAAGGGGAAGCCGAACGATTGTTTTGTTGCTGTGAAAGGGGAAGCCGAACGATTGAATTTATTACTGTGTAAGAGGAGGCCGATTGATTCAATTTGTTACTGTGAAAGGGGAGGCCGAACGATTCAATTTGTTGCTGTGTAAGGGAAAGCCGAACGATTCAATTTGCTGCTGTGTAAGGGAAAGCCGAACGATTCAATTTGCTGCTGTGTAAGGGAAAGCTGAACGAATTAATTTGTTGCTGTGTGAGGGGAGGCCGAACGATTCAATTTGTTTCTGTGTAAGGGGAGGCCGTGTAAGGGGGGGGGGGGGGGGGGGGAGTGTTAGCTCTATTTGCTGTTGATACTGCCCTTGTTGTCAAGCTAGACATAACATGTTTGTTAACATTTGATAACCTACTTCATGCTCACTTTATATTCTTCTTTAATTTCAGACACCATCGGCCACCGTTTGGACTTCTCGAAATGGTAATAGTTAGTAGAGAGAGCGCGAATACGTGTAAATATCTCTTTGCTCAAAGTATGTTATTGGGATAGGACGGAAATGTTAAGTGTAGCCAATGTCATGACCTCGTATCACGGTATGACAATGAGTGAGTGAGTGAGTGATGGAGTACAAGAGAGTGATGAAGAGAGAAATGGATTGAGTGATGGAGTGACAGAGTAAGTGAGAGTGAGTGATGAAGTGAGTGAGTGAGAGATGGAGTGATGGAGTGAGTGAGTGATGAAGTGAGAGATGGAGTGAGTGAGTGAGGGATGGAGTGAGTGAGTGAGGGATGGAGTGAGTGAGTGAGGGATGGAGTGAGTTTATACTGCATCCTAGGTTTGCAGTTATTAGGGTAGGTAAGCGTTGCTACACGGACTGGGGCCAAATCCAGTCTGGGGAAAGACGTTGTAACTACTACCGTTTGTGAAGGTGAGACAACGTCTCAAATAAGACAGGGTAAATGTAATCAATCGCAAAATATATCTTACACTGCCCGTTATCTCAAGTCTTCAAGATGTGTCAGGCTTGACCATGATATATATATCAGATCTTCATATCTACATTCAAACTGTATCTCGCAGGTTCTCGTTTGTGATCACGCCCCATGGCGAGATTCTCCACGTCTACCACCCTCCCGACGACGACGATGAAGCTGTTGCCATGAAGAAGGGAGCCGCCGCCATGTTCGCGTCTCGTCTACATCAGGCCACTGAGGTAATGACTGACTGTTATGTCAAAGTTAATCAGGGGTCTTTGTCTCCCGGAGTTAAACTGGGCACCGATGGGGATTCCGGGTTAGACATGATCCCAGTTCCCCATGCTTAAAGTAGGGGCGGACTAATGAGGGTCGAATGGTGACATGGCTGATTGCGTGGCGCTGTGCCTCGATGACGTGGACCGTTCTTCATGCAGTCAACCACTGGTTTGTTTGATCCAGTATCGATGATTCACAGACCACGTGGTATTGTTGGAATATTGTTGGAAGACTTTCAAATGTCCCGATCACATCGGTGAGTGAGTGATGGTTTACGCCGCTTTTAGCTGTATACCAGCAATATCACTAGGAGGGACACCAGACATCATCATTATACCTGTTAATTAAACTCGGGTTTTTAGCGTGACGAGAGAACGCTTTAACATTAAGGCCACCCCATCCCCGTGAAAACATGTGTCATAATGCAGTGAGTGGTCCATTTGCACACAACGATGAAAGCATCAACCCTGTCGTAACTATAATTTTACTTTAAACAAGAAGTATCGATGAGTGTACAGTGAAACCTTCTTAACTTGTCCTCGGGACCATACGTGGGAAATGCATCGAGTTACTAGTAGTTCGAGACAAGCGGAAATCCGTTACTTCACCACAGTGATTAATTAGAGATTCTTTCTCAGTCGATTCAGATCTACCTCGTAACATCGACGTAAACGCTATATCGAGTGGACGGATGTCAACACCCATTCTTTTCTGCTCCTCACCACATAGTATTAGACTCCCTGCGTGGGCATGAGTGGCCCGTCGTCAAAAACACGGCCATTCTGAAGGCAGAATTACTTCCCTTGGGCGTCCCAGAACCCTATGATAATAGGTTCGAATCCCACTTTTATCCTCATTACGATGCTTTGTTTGTCAGCAAATTCCAAAGTCGTTATCATCTACATGTATAACCTGCATAATTTCCAGCTTTCCTTTTGACCCACGGGAAATGTCAAGTTTCAAAGGAAAGTTTTGAAATGTCGGTATGAAAATTATGAGATATGTTCAAGTGGCTAAATTTCTAGCGTTTTTGTTTCTTACACTTTTGGACTGCTGACATGAACAAATATTCTACTCAAGAGAAGTTAATGAACACTCGACTCCTTCATATGATTATAGTTTATCTGCAATATCATATTTAAAGGAAAAATTAGGGTGGTCCTTAGCTTCTTATGAGTAGTATAAATCATTATGACTAGAATGAGCAAAAGGGTAAGTGTTCACCCAAATGAATATTCTTACCTATGTCTGTTGTCAATTGTTTTTCAATCTACATCTAGGAAAAGCATCTCGGGTGAAAGACTTGCTCATCCTCAGATTGTAGTTCAACGTCTAACCCTTCCCTTAACACCCTGGATGCCAAATCTTCACAATCGGCATCAGATACGATGGCACTCATTAGCCAAGTTAGAGAGCCTGACCTCCCGATTCTGTTAGTCTCCTCATACTCCACGAATTGGTTGCTGAAGACCAATTCTAAACCGGATCTTCACGGGACTGACAGCCAATTGTGTGTTGGAGAACTAATCCAACAACGCTCGTCACGAAATAAACACAAATGAAAATTTCAAGTCTCTAACACCCTTACAAATTCTGCCTCCCTGTCCCGACGGGAAATTTGTCGTCCGGGAATTTTAACATTTCATAAGTTCTGCTTCCTCGCTTCCACCGCTGCCTTTTGTACACAGCTAACAAAGGTAACCAATGAACAGTCGAGGCCTTTGATTACGTTTTCATGCGATCTGGGCATTCCCTCGTTGTGGTTCAGCGTCCACGAAACGGCACGTCGCAGCAGTTATATCGCGGCGTGTCAGCTTAATGTGGGTGGAAAGCCCGAAGTGATGCAGGTCTCAGACGTTTACCACTTCGGTGAAACCCATGAGCACGGGTGTGGTGCTGACAAACCTAGAAATATAATGGGTGATTCGAACCTACAATCATAGGTTTCTGGCGTGCCCAAAGAAACGGAACTCTGCACAGCGAATCACGGCGCCTTAGACGACTGGGCCACCCGTGCCCCCCACTCGAGCATGGACCAGGCAAACTAGTCATTGATAATATGAGAAACGAAAAACGGCGTCGGGTGACTATAACGGGCAGTCAACTTTCTTGACCACCCGATCAACTTACGACCAGCATAGACAAGAAAGACCTATTGTAACCAGGAATCTCTAGCTGAGTCAGTACAGTGATGATTCTGTTCGAAATATGGACATCATTGAAAGGGGACACAGCATTCACGTGCCTATTGATAGCTGAAGACGTTTAACTGACTGAGCAATTATCTCATGCATGTATGTCAATGTTTTCTAGTTATGTCATTGATCCAATCGGCCCATGCTACAACATTACAGTATTTGCAGTCAATTGTCTGCCTGTTCGTACACTGCTTGCAGAAAAGTTCCCATTGACAAACGTCTTATGATCTCAAGATTATTAACAGATGCTAGTATGCATATATAACTTTGAATGGGATAGATACAGTATTTATCGGAATACAGATTTAATGACCACAGGCAGTACTTATCAATTGAAAAAATGGAGCATCCATTTGATTTGTATGGGGAGAGTGGTGGGGTTTTGTTTGGGGAACAACAATTTTCTCCGAGCTATTTCCAACAAACTATTTATTTACTAAGCACCCTCAAAGAAACTATTCATTTTTTTCACCAATGCCAACAATGTTTTCATTTGGGGAATATTTCTGAAAAAAATATGTCACGGTGAGACACGCCATTCCTGTCGGAACATATATTTCGCTCTAGCCTTATTACCTACAAAACGTCAGTGCTATAAAGTGATATCAGAGAACAGACAGATCATGTGGACATGATAAACAATAAGCCTGTCTACAAAAAGTCAGGGGATCAAAGTGGTCCTAGGTGGAGTGTTGCGTCCCTTATCCGTTTCACGATCCTCTGAACGTGCGTTTGAATCCACGATTCATCGTTACCCGACGGTTTGTTGCTTATGTTATCGTCCACTGGTTTAGGGTGACCCTATTGCAGCAATCCTGATTGAACTGATTGGGATGCAAAGCAACATTCGTTCTCTCAGCATCCATAGCATCTGGGTACAATGTATTAATCACACGAACATTAAGTTTCTTGGTTGTCTTTTCAGGGCCATGTCCATGCAACTGACGACGGCTGGGGCTATCACGTGAGAGAGACTGGAAATGAGGGTAAGGATCTGGGAAACGGTTTTGGGAAGGTCATGTATTGGGTGTCAGAGTTGGTGTTGGTGGTCGTGGAGAGGTTGTTGGTCGTGGAGTGGTTGTGGTCGTGGAGGGGTTGTGGTCGTGGAAGGTTGAGGCCAGGGGGTTGTGGCATTGTTGGCCAAGTCACGATTAGCAGTAAAAATCTAAATGAAGCCAGTATCAGAGCATCACACATGGAAAGGGAAGCACGCATATCATATAACGAAATGGCAGGTGAATTGCTTAAAAGCAAAATGATCTGAAAACATTTTTATTTCATCTTGATCGTGGTTATGTGTTTTATGGAAGTTCTATTGCATGCAAACATGGACAGTTACACAGTCTCATTTTCCGAGAAACTGTATAGCTGTTTGGCTGATATTTGTCCTCTTCTTTAATAGCTGACAATTTCCTGATTTTAGAACTCATTAACGCTATTTGAGTTTGTGTATCTGTAACATTCATACTCCAGGTCCCCACAACGCCACCTACACTGTGCGGCCGACTCTCACAGGTCACGTGTTCACCAAGACACGACACCCTGGCCACCACCCCGTCAAGCATGCGACGTCAGAGTATACCAAGGTAGATGACGTAGTTTCTGCCGCTGACGATGAAACATATTACGAAAATAATGTTTGAAAGTGATATTGATTTTAAAAATCTTCTGCAAATTCAGTATACTTTCAAATGACAGTTCATAATGGACAGTGACTATATTGCTATTATGCAAAATGCATAAGAAAGGTCAATAAGTCCTTCCAAACCGGAGGAATCAGATTCAGATTCAGAGTGATTCAGATTCAGTTGCTCATCTGTGTCCTTTTCATCACATTGTTTTGGGCAGATTAAAGCCTGGATGCAAACAGGACGAGCGTATAACAAAACACACCTTTGACTTCATCCCATTTTCCGAACGCACAATTATTTTTCAGGAACGTGCACGTGCTCCACCCACAGCTAATTTAGTAGTGATGTGATTCAAATTGGAGAATTTCCACGTAACTCGGACATCCCCATTCTACATAATTTGTTGTTGTTATTTCATTTTATTTCTGTTGACAAATCATAATTAATTAGTCACAGTTATCACATGAATATGCAGGCACTGAGAGTGACGAGTTCATCACACATGGAATACGATCCAAGAACTCAAAACAACTGAATCAAATAATAAGTACCTGTTTGTGTTTAATCTGACTAAACAACATGGCGTGATATGGCAGAATAAGCTTAAATCAGGAATGTCTTCCAAGAAACTGAACCTGGGTGAAAGACTCACATTGAATCAATATTTATATATTAAATTGCTATAATGTTGATTTATGACTATGTTTTCAGACGTTGTATTACGACTCTGCCCTTGGGACTATGCACACCATTCAGGTGGAGGAAAAGTTACAGGTCATGCATAAGACTGCAGAAGGGTGAGGATATTAAATATTTCCCTTGAGAACATCTTGATTTTGATGTTATCATATTTATATACCCCACCCTTGCATGAGGAGGTGGGGCAGAGTGACAGTTTGCTATGCAGTGCTGCGTCTCTTAGTCATGCCACGTGATCGTGGGTTCGAATCCTGGTTCGCCAAGACTGTGTATCTAGGTTTGTCAGCACCATAACTGTGCTCGTGGGCTGCACTATAGTGGTAAACGTGCAGTATTTGCATAAATTCCAGCTTTATCATCATCACCATCTTCCTCTTCCTCCTCCTCCTCTTCCCCCTCTTCCTCTTCCCCTTCTTTTTCCTCTTCCACCTACTTATCATTATCATCCTCTTCCTCCTCTTCCTCCTAGTCATAATCCTCTTCCTCTTCTTCTCCTTCCTCTTCCTCCTCATCCTCATCATCATTCTCTTCCTCCTCCTCCTCCTCCGCCTCATTGCCATCATCATCATCATCCTCTTCCTCTACATCGATTTTAATCACATGACCATCTTTATACTCAGTCTTAATAAATTAGTAAATGGGTTGAGTATAACGCAGCTTTGAAGGTATTTCAGTTATATATCCTATGATTTGAGATTAATGTGAGATAGTGACACTTTGGTAAACCCCACAATCGCGGGCCTCTCTCGGCCTCAATGAATATAGATATTATATAAGGAGCACCACACTCAAAATGATTCTAATAGTAAGCCAATCAGTAGACCTATTTAGTACCGTTGATAACTGTGTACATTCCTCAGTATTAACCAATACGACTATGCTTATTTCTGATTTTTAACTAGATACAACCCGTATGAAAACAGTCGCCCTGTAAAAGCGGTCAACAACTTCACGGAAATGGGTAAGCATTTTCAAGTAACGACAGACCCCTTACGGCTGTCAACGGTAGTAAAATATTTTAAAGACGCTTCTACTAATGTCCATACCATCTGTTTGGATGACTGCATACTCAGCTTAATGCTGTGTACTTCAACAGTTATTGTGTGAGTTTGACAGGGCAGATGTATATTTTCGCGACAGTTTTTTATAGACTAACACAGTGCCCAATTTATCCCAAATACAATCAACTAGAAGGAACTATATATACAATTAAATGAAAGCATTCAGTAAATTCATACGCGGATCCAGACACTTATGCTGACGAATGAAAAAGATTTTACTGAATCAAGAAATTAACAATGAATTGACTAATTTGTGGCAAACAAACCTGAACAATTTTCCATTCTGTTCTTTAAGCTCCTATGGGGCACTTGAACTGTTTCATCACGATTCGAGAAAATTAACGTTTCCGTTTTATGAAGAAGAGTGTTTTGAAACTGTAACACATAAAAGTCTAACTGAGTACTGTCTCCAGACTACCCCGAGATGTCAGCTCAAGGCAGAGGAAAGTTGGTGTTCCTCAGCAGACACAAGGCCGTCAGTATTCCCAGCAGACCAAAGACAGACATCACGAGGGCGTCCATTCATATCAAAGAGGTAACAAGTTTAGCTTTAACAAAATGTTGTATACTTTATTAATTTGAATTATCCAGTGCAATTCCGTTAATGAAGCGACAAAACCCTTTCCATATCCGATAGAAATCTCTGCATAAAGAACAGTCGATAGTACGAATCATGACAGGCCGAAGTATGTTGAGATATTCTACAGATACAAGTGAGAAATGGGCCTGATCAACTGTTTACAAAACTAGCGATTTATATCCTCTGCTATTTGTGCCCTACTCATATCTACATTTATAGTCAATCTGATACATCAAACATTTTTTTTCAGGTGTTAAACTGTTAGGGTGAACATAAACATGTCTTTTCGCACACAACACAAACATTCCTGAAAAAAACAACGTATGATTAAATCAAAAGTCTTCAAGTCAGAGATGATTAACCAATTCCCTTCATCATGTGATCTTGTTTCTAAAGTGTTAGAGAAAGGAATGAGGCAATATATATGTAAAGAATCAATACTTTTGAGACATTATATGCAGAGAAACTCTGTTGTGATAAACTTTAAGACAATTAGTTATCTTGGGTTATAAAAAAATATGACCAAAAAACGTTAGGGATCATGAATAATTGTGGGGATATTTTTTGCAGTGAAGAATGCATAAAATATAACCCCAAGCCCGTCACACTCCTTTATTATTGTGTTCAGGATATATCATGCTAACGCTTTTGTCAATCGGTCAACAGACCGGATAGACAAGGAACCAATCAAAAACGAGGAAACAAAATATACGTATGTATTTTATAGGAAAAAGGTATTGGACGATGAATTAAAAATGTACCTTCTCGTACTGCAACGCAGCATCCTGAACGTTTGTACGTTGGTATTCCAGGTGAAGCGCCAGAAGCCAGCAATCGATGTGAACGAATACCTGCAATATGTGAGGGGGAACCTCACTTGCATGCGAAACGAGCCAGAAAAAGGTACAGTTACGTGTATATATGTCCAGGAGTTTTGACAATGTGAAATCAATGCAACACTGCCGTGTAACATTCAAGGCTATACGGCATTGGCAAATATAAGCCTCTAAATCATATAGTTGATCCAATTGTAACAGATTGCACGTAACCACAACTGTCCATTTCCATAGGTGTTTTTCAAGAAATGAACGACGATTGGGAGTTGTTTTTTTGTACAATAAAACACTGCAGGGAGAATAAACCATGGGGCGCCGCCCCGAGTGGTCTATTCTCCTTGCAGTGTTTTATTGTCTCATCTCTCCCGCTGTTGGATGCGATTGTTCATCGCGTTTATTTGCGTGGCACACCTACATCTATGGGGAACAACTCACTAGACACTCCTTCTAAAAATAACGTCGTCCAATATACAACGTTATCAAGTTTCGAGCGCATGTTCAGATCTCCAGCAATAACGTCCTTATAGAACAATATTTTATCTAGAAATTAGCACTCTTCATTGTTTTTTGCGTTTAGAGCTATCTTATTTTTAGTAATAAAAGAAGAATCTGGATTATTTTTTTCAGGTTCGAAGAATTTGGACAAATGCTTCACGGGAATTGTATCTGTTCTCCAAGACTTACCTGACCAGGCGTTGGTTCTCCTTGCTGAAAAGTACCTGACAGATAGGCCGAGGTGAATAGACCCTTCAAGTACACAAATTGAAACAGTTTGAAGGAAATGACATCATATAGATCAATATTGTATGTGACGTCAGTTACGAAAGCAATGGTGAAAGGAATCTTCTGCGTACATGTATGCATACACATTTCGTTATGTACATTATTTCAAATTATTTTCGTATTAAAACGGCCCAGAAAGTTTATCATTTACCATCGAAAAGTGCATTTATTTTTCTACTAATAAATATATCAAACAAATAGTATTTGTAAACTCTATCAAAGCTGAATGACATTATCTACCACATCATTCCCTTTTTTGTGCACTTGATGTACAATGTAGGTCCTTTTGGGTACCAGTAAATATCCTGTTACCCTATTTAAGATGCGAGTTTTACAGAAAATAGCTGGTTGCTATGGTACGAAAAAGCAAGTCCTTTCATGGTGACCTCAGCGAAGATGAGTTATCGTTTTCCGTGTAGCTTACTTATTTTGCCCTGAACTGATGCAAAGTCTGGCACACTAGAATATCATTAAACCACCATGCTTACAAGGGTACCCTCCATCTCTTTCAGACTGACCAAGACCTTCAAGGACCAGAACCATATGTTTGATGCTATCGCTAGTCTGACCACAGACCTGTCCCAGCAGCTCCTGCTAGACCTTGTGCTCAACAGATCCAGACCCGACTCCTCCCTGGTGAAGAGACTCATGTTCCACATCATCTCACTTGATGGACCACCGATAGACGTAAGTGTAACTATGTGTGTTATATAACAGTTACAAGCTTATGTTGTACATAATCTCATTTGATGGACCACCGATAGACGAAAGTGTAAATATGTGTGATATGTCAGTTGCAAGCTCATGTTCCACATCATCTCACTGGATGGACCATTGATAGATGTAAGTGTAAATATGTGTCATATAACACTTACAAGCTCATGTTGTACATCATCTCATTTGATGGACCACCGATAGACGTAAGTGTAAATATGTGTGATATAACAGTCACACGCTCATGTTGTACATAATCTCACTCGATTGACCACCGATAGACGTAAGTGTAAATATGTGTGATATAACAGTTACACCCAAATGATGTACGTTATCTCACTTGATGGACCACTGAAAGAAGAAAGTGTAAATATATATGGTATAATAGTTACAAGATCATGTTATACATGGGATCACATATAGACGTAAGTGTAAATATGTGTGATCTTACACTTAAATATCATGTTCCCCTTATAATGCCTTGTCCTTTTGTCACGATTGAACAGAGAAGCGCCGACTATATGGTGTGTAAATGTGCAAACAGAATTGTTATAGCAATGTTTCCTTTTGTTATACTCGATATTACACGAAGTCTGAAGTCTCCACAAATCACGTAACTGTTATTCGTCGCAAGAACGCTGATCCAGCAAAGTGTTTTTAACTTTGGTAGCCGCGAACAAGGCTTCTACGACCAGTTGTACTATTAATTCACGGAGTGTCAACTTTACGTGGTAGAAAGTTCAAAGGGATCTAAACGATGCGGTTTCAACTTATATCCACGATTATTCGGGTATTTTTTCACATGTTGTACAGAATATCATCACGAAACTGAAGAGCCTGTGTTTTGAGCGCGATAAGGCCCCAGTGGCTTTACAGGAACAAGAAACATATCACAGAATGGTGCTGGCATTGGGGGTGGTTGCTAGGCGACTGTTGGACGCTGGGAGGAAGGGGGAAGCGGTTAATATTGTCCTGAAGCTTGAGGGCTGGCTCGGATTGCACGGTGAGAATTACGTTTTGATTGTGTTTCGTCGTACCCGATGGCTTTGACCTTTGCGTATTCCAGTCATAGGTTTCTCTGACTCTGACTCTGACTGATACTGTTCTTACAGATCGACTGACATAGCCTTAATATTACTGACTGCAGCCTTAAAAACTAACCGTGATCATCATTCAGTTGTCGATTACGTATCTACAAATCTGTTCCAGATCCCTGGATGTTCCGTCAGAAACGGTCCACCATGACAGAACGTGAAGTCCTTGATGACGACCGTTGGAGAGTTATCTTGCTGGGATCTCTGGGTAATGCCGGTCTCGACCAATCATTTGAGATGATTGTGTCACATGTCAACACCACCAACTCTCAGTGGGTGAAGCGAGCTGGGATACACGCCATGAGGAAGTACCGACACGAAGGGGTATTGGAAATGATTTTAAACTAACTTTTAAACAATACTTCAAATGATTTACACAGTTGAGACAGTACATTTTCACTACCGAATATTTTCTGTAGCGAAATCTCTGAAGTTTGCAAGTCGCCATGACCATACTTTAATTCGAGATCTCAAGTAGGAGCTTTAATTATATTGTCTGACTATGCCAAATTACGATCTTACTCCTTCAACATTTGGTTTATTTGATTGATGCTCGAACCCAGGATACAAAGTCTGCACATTATGTTGGCAACAAATATAAACAGGCATCTCAGCAACGTTGACCACGACCTGAAATGGGCAGTTATGCGTGTTATACATGTACGAATTATATATAACCTGTTGCAGGCAGCACATCTGATGTTGAAGACAGTTGTGCATGTGTGAATGATATATTCCCTGTTGCAGACAGCACATCTAATGTTGAAGTCAGCCTGTATGTATGAATTATATATCCCCTGTTGCAGGCAGCACATCTGATGTTAAAGACAGCCTGCATGTATGAATGATATATCCCCTGTTGCAGGCAGCACATCTCATGTTGAAGACAGCCTGTATGTATGAATGATATATCCCCTGTTGCAGGCAGCACATCTGATGTTAAAGACAGCCCTGTACGATGACGACGAGAAGGTCCGATATGAAGCTCTGCTACAATACCAGGCCCACCCAAAGGCTGCCATAATCGCTCCCATGTACAGACAAGAAGGGTGAATGTTGAATGATTTTGTGTGTTTAATGATTCATACATTATCCTTTTTCGTGGCACCATGATATGTTCCCTACAAAGCCAGCAGCTCATGGTGTACCAGCTTGTACGAATTGTACCTTCCTCAATACCTCATTGGGCCGATGGGTAGCTCTGTGGCTAAAGACTCTTGTTCCAGAATCGCCATGAAAAGTGTCAGTAAATTCTACTGTCTTACTCACTCATTTCTGTGTACCTCTGGCTCCCTAGCTTGTTGGCAGTAGTCGCCTGGTTGTCCTATACCACGCTATTTACTTTACAGTTGCATCCTTTCCACTTGTATAATGAGACTTGGTCTCTTACGAGCCCCCTACCCGTGTCCGTTGGCATCACCTTTGACTTTGACTCTTTCCTTCAAATTGAACTGATTTTACGCAATTGAAAAGCTGTTGAAAACATAATACATTGATACATTACAGTCCTATGAATGGATCCATATTTCACGTGGACCCCCGCTATGTTGGCAAGCGGGACATTGAGGTACACGACCGACACAAAAGGGGACTCTTTGATGAGAAGATCGAATTCATACTGGCTTCACCAAGTGTAGACTGGAAGAAGATGCTTGGGTCAACAACCATTGGAGCGTCCTTTGGACTGATTATTAACAACGCTTTAGACTTCAAAATAGGTATGCTAGTGTCAATGCCATACATGTATATACCCTTATATCGTATCCAGATTGTTCAAGACAAGACGGCTAAAAAAAATAGATATTCATTACTTACGTAATTCAGATTCAAATGTAGACGTTATAAAACATCATTGTTGACGTTGACTATTATGTCAGGTTGTCATTTGAAAACATTTGGCGAATACCAAACCCAAGTAATGTTGAAGCAATCCAAACCAAAGTGAAAGCAATCCAGAGCAATTCGTAATTCCTACATTTGAAGGATTCTGAGGAACGGAAGTTATTTGACCTTCAATTTTTTTTATTATTTGTCTCTATATATTCTGTATACTGTATCTGACAGTTTATTTCGTGTTTCTTCAAAGCTTGAAAAGAGGGCAATTCCTTCCAGTGCTATTGCATATGATCACTGCATGTTACAGAGCCTCTGAGCGGACACATGAGAATAAACATCCACGATGAAGCTTTCGCCCGCATCCACCTTGGCTTCAAGGGAGAGAACCTGGAATTCTTTATGGGGAGGATCTGCTTCAAGGGAGGAGCGTCTTACAACCTGAACATGCTGCAGGTGACCTCACAATGCAACCTGTTGAATCGCACTTCTGTGGGATCGAGTCTGCTCAGCTTAACCACTGTTGGCACTCAACTATTTAGGACTACCGCTGTCTCTCCCCAACCACCACCCCTCCCTACCAACACTCCTGTCTGCATGATGTGTCCATTCAGGACCATCAGCCACAACCTGTAAACACATGACTTTAATGTGCCTTTAAACGTTTCCAATATTGTTTCCAACGTCTAGCGTTCTATTATATGTCTACGCTCAGTCGTATTAGTAGTCAAGACGTCTGGAGCCCTACAGTGTAATAGGAAGACAATTGATTGTCAAAATGCCATCAAGATTACTATCACATCAGATTAAATCTGAAAACATTTTTAAAAGAGAATATCTCTTGCAACTGTCATTATAATATTATATTGTTTCTTATGTGATTCGCAAAGATGTCTTTTTAAGGGTTTATTTAATTGTGCAGTTCTTCATGTCCTTGTCGGGGTCACGGGTGGCCGCGATTCCCTGTGCAGAGTTGCGTCCCTTTGGCACGCCAGAAACCTATGATTGTAGGTTCGAATCCCGGTTCGCCCAAATTATGTGTCTAGGTTTGTCAGCACCATACCCGTGCTCGTGGGTTTCACCGAAGTGGTAAACGACTGAGACCTGCATCACTTCGGGCTTTCCTCCCACAGTAAGCTGACACGTCGTGATATAACTGGAATACTGTTACAAGCGGCGTTAAACACAACTCACTCACTCACTCACTCATGTCCTTGTCCATGTTGCAGGAGTACGGCGTGGACAACCTCAAGAAACTGGTTGAGCTCTACGACGCTGTTAAAGGTGATGCTGCTGGCGCTCTAGCGACAGGTCTGGATCTGTTCAAGAGCATCGTTAGTGGAGAGTTCTCGTTTGCTGACATGATAGAAGATTTCAGGACGGCACTGGAAGAGCTACCAGATAAGGTGGAGGTTTTGAGATCATGTTAATGTAGCGTTAATGTTGTCATGTATGAAGGGGCGGTTGCCTCTGGCATGTTATTGATATGCGATCTCTGAAGTTACTTTAATGAGTGAAGTTATGTCTTAATTAACTGTCGATTTATAAAGAATGGATTTTTGTCTGTTACGCCAAATGGATAATTTTTTCTATGGATACTCCATACTGGTTATCATGTTGCGATGGCATTTTATAACTTAAGTGAAATTATGTCAAATTTGATTCCAAACTGATTTCATTAGTCGTGTAGCATTTCGTAAAGAAACGTGACTGGGATGTTTGATAAAGTTGAACACAAAAACAGACGGAGATTAACCAGTATTTCCTTATTGGCAAGGTAGATGTACATGTAAAGGTGGTATGTTGCAGGTTGTCAGTGTTGGGAAGAAGGCATCAGACGCTATGGAAGTCCTTGGCGAGCTGGATGAGAAACAGCTGCCTCCCTTTGCTAAACCTGCCAGGAACCTTGTGTTGAGAATCACAAACCTTTACAAGGAAGTCAAGTCATCGGTGCTCAGCTTTTACAATGTAAGTAATTCCACAATACTTGTGTGTTCTTGAATATCTTGTTATAAAACCACCCGAAATTCTATTTGAGCATTATTTCTGTTAAATAATATTATAATTCCATGTCTTTGGGTATATGAAAGTACATTATATAGCATAATTGAGGCCTCGGAAGGTTACCCTCTACTATTTGGATGTCAGTTGGGCAGGATGCTCTTAGTCCGCGTGCCTGGGGAACTATTATGTATTGATTCCCGAGGATTGGTCGTGGCTGTAGACAGTATTTCAGTTAAGCCACGATGTATCAGCTTAAAGTGGGAGAAACACCCAAAACGTTTACATGAAATCCATGTAAAGGGGTCTGGTAATTTTGCATATATCACAGCCTTGCACCATTGGCGCCTCAAACCACCCGGTAGGCTGAGGTTTTGTTGAACTGAAAAAAATGAAATTAATACAACATACAATACAATAATGATTCATCATATGTTTTGTTCACAAAAAAAGAAACAAGGAGAATATCACTAGGTTGCCCATTTCAGCAACTGATGGAGACAGTGACGATCATAATACCCAGGGCAGGGAAGATGATCTATAAGGCTATCAAGGCTATCATTGATAGCTTTAGGACGTTCAACAAAGACCCAAAACAGGCAATTTCTACTGTCGCTGGTAACGTCATCACGTGAGTACATCATCATGCAGTTACACATAGTGCGAGAGATTATCTTTCGCCAGGCAATGGTTTAACATATTGTTTGTATTTTTTAAATGTAATAATTTGGGTTCATCTTGTATTTTTTCAGTATTGGCCTAGAAGTAAAGAATCTGGTACAGGCCTTAAACAAGACAAAGAACACATTATTTGCGACCATAAGTAAGTGTTTTTGAATTGGTAAAATCGTTTTGGTAATGACAAGAGTGAGTGGGTGAGTATGGTTTTACGCCGATTTCAGCAATATTCCAGCAAACCACGGCGGGGGACACCAGAAATGGACTTCACACATTGTACCCTTGTCACAGGTACAGGCGTCAGATCTTTGGTCCCATTGTTGTACCACATTTTGAAAACCACCCCTGGCTGTCAGACCCGTCTACATGGGTACAACGGTAGACAACAACGTTGTCGACTGGTAACAGAGTTCCAGCAAAAGGCCACCACGACCATCCCTTTGGCCCACCAACCTGATCTCAACCTGCTTGAACACATCTGAGGCGCAGGATGCAGAAGCTGGACCAACCAGTAGCCAATCTACAGGAACTAGCACAAGCATTGTACAAAAGTCACAGAACAGAAGTACAGAAGAGCATCAGAAATCACAGAACAGAAGTACAGAAGGGCATCAGAAGTCACAGAACAGAAGTACAGAAGAGCATCAGAAGTCACAGAATAGCATCAGAAGTCACAGAACAGAAGTACAGAAGAGCATCAGAAATCACAGAACAAAAGTACAGAAGGGCATCAGAAGTCACAGAACAGAAGTACAGAAGAGCATCAGAAGTCACAGAACAGAAGTACAGAAGAGCATCAGAAGTCACAGAACAGAAGTACAGAAGAGCATCAGAAGTCACAGAACAGAAGTACAGAGGAGCATCAGAAGTCACAGAACAGAAGTACAGAAGAGCATCAGAAGTCACAGAACAGAAGTACAGAAGAGCATCAGAAGTCACAGAACAGAAGTACAGAAGGGCATCAGAAGTCACAGGACAGAAGTATAGAAGAGCATCAGAAGTCACAGTAATTTTACCTTTTACATGTATGTAGTTGTATTACTGTTATGACTACCCTGGTCTAGAGTTTCACCAAATTGATAAGCATCTACAAGCTGTATCACTTTGGGCTTTCCACTAACATATAACTGACTAAGAATCCGTCATAAAGATCAATACTGCTAATACCAGGGTTAAAGCCTTTTTTTACCTGCTTCAACAGAAACCCCCCCTGACTGGATGAACCTAGCTTCCCAGGTGATAGAGATAGTGGAGGCGGGGTATAAGGCAAAGAAGGCACTGCTGGAAGGTGGGGAGAAGTGGATCAAGGAGGTTGTGAAGGGGAAGAGGGATCCTGTAGCGGAGTTTTCCAAGGGGAAGACTAACGCGGTGAGTGGCTCGATATCATGTATATGTTTTTTTTAAGCACTAGAGCTAGATATTACCCTTACAAGGATACTGGCATCCCCCCATTGTATTTGGCCGCATCACTTCGGGCATTCCTTCCACATTAAGCTGACACGCCGTGATACAACTGGAATACTGTTTCAAGCGAAGTTAAAACCCAACTCACTCACTCACTGTTACCCTTCTGGAGGATGCTGGCATCACCTCATTGTATGTGTTGTATTATGGACTTGGCCCTCGCGGTATCAAGTGAAGTAAAGGTCCACAGTATCTCATGCTTTTCGCAAGGACTGACTAAAGATGATGGGGGATGTCAGACTCTTTCACATGGTTGATTGTGCCACGGTTGCATGGGTCGTCACTCATGTTTTGTAAGTCACTGGTTTGTCCTGTTCAGACTGGATTATTCACAGGCCATGAACAAAAGCTGGAATACTGGTGACTGCAGCATGAAAAAAAATCATTAATTGCCTATGGACCAGTCAGATCAGGAACTGACCAGGTGGATATAAAGTTTGCGAAATCAATTGCAGTATAAAATACTCCACATGTGAGATAAAAGCATGAGTGTATGATGGACAGGAGCTTTGTGTCAGAAGTGGAACATGTGCTTTATATCGGTTTTCCCCACTATAATCCTTCGTATAACAGAATGGTCGATCCCCTAAACCTACAAATAGTCTATTTATGCATGGATTGAACAGTACTGTTCAAATTTTGTAGACTGCACTGAGGCAGGAAGTTGTGACCATGCTGAAGGACATTGTTGATGATGTACTGGCTCCTCTTATACCTCTAAAGAAACTGGGAGGGAAGTTCTTGGACACTTTCAAAAAGGTGTTTGATCTCATCAACAGTGTGAAGACAGCTTACAACGCGCTGAAGGAAGGGTAAGGAGAGGCATACACGCAATAAAAATGATTGTTGTTAAATAGTAATATTGCTATCCTCAACTAGTATATATTTTTGTCGGGGCGGTCGGGTAGCCTAGTGGTTAAAGCGTTCACTTGTCACGCCAAAGACCAGGGTTCGATTCTCTCATAAAACACGAACGCGACTATTTCTGTGGAAGATACCTTATCGCAGGTATGAATTTTTGTCCAAAAGGCATAGCATTATTTATTCATTTTATTACATAGTTGGGTGTCCTGATATACATTTCAAATAAACCAACCCGAAGCAGCATTTGTGTAGAGAACGCATGCTTGGCTACTAGCTATCTATTTCGTTTTTCATGTGGAATCCTTATTCAAAGTTCATTCAAATATGGTGGTTTGTGAGTTAAAGGGAGATAGGAATTTGGAGTATTTTGTACATTACCTTATGTGACCTTCCTACTCCTATGAATCTATGTTCATAATGTTTCAGATATCGTGCAGCCCGCTCTTTGATCGACCGTGTCTTCGGCCCCAAGTGTCATAAGGAGTTCCCCCGCACCCTTCGACTTGCTGGGGGTGGATGCAATGGGCGTGGCAGCTACCCCTCCGAATTGAAAAGTGGAAAGGAATACGAGCATGAAGGGATAGATGTGACCATTTCTTCTGGAAAAGACGTGAGTAACATTTGTCGGTCTTCATCTTCCACTCCTGGTGCTAAGAGATAACGTGTGCGGTTCTTTCGTAAACATATTATATTTTAAATGATACATGTATTTCAACACTTTTCCAAAACTTTAAAATAATACGTATTTGAACTTTTCAAAAGAATATCAAAAGAAAGGAGTAACTCTTTTCTGGAGAACGTAAGCATTTCTTGTACTAAAGAACATCGAAACAAAACTTTAAGTAAAGAGGTGTCGACACTGACATGTGGTTGTATCGTTTGATCATTCATAAACAAAAGCTAACTTCCTAGCGAAGCCTCATCAAAACGTGTTCGGAAATATTAGTTTTTTCATAAACCATGTTCCCTTTAAAAACAAGTTTCACATTCTTTCATGTTCATATTCCGGTCCAATTTCTCTTCTTATATTGCACATAGGGCGCGGATGTAAATATATGTCAAATCATTTGAGTATAGATATTTTTGATCGGGCGTTTTCGGAGGCTTCCAAGTTATTCCATTAGTTTTATTGTTTGCGAAAAGAGCCACAGCAGTGTGACGTTGGTACTTGTTGTTACCCTGCCTGGCGCTCGGCATTGAGGGTCTTAAACAAGGACTGGTCCGCTCGGAGTCTGTATACTTTGTCTATATGCGGTATATATATTAAACTGCGACTGGTATCTCTGTGGGCTTCCACTATAAAATTGGCTTTAGTCCGGACAAGTACAAGCAGCCACACACACACACACACACACACACACACACACACACACACACACACACAGAAGGGCATGTACTTGCAATAATCTTGAACGCGACGTTAAACCCCATCTCGCCACAACGCACCTAATAAGACACAATTAGATGTATGAAGCATGTGCAATGAAGGCAACAACAGAGCAAGTTGACATGTGGTCATTTTACTAAAATAATGTTTAAAGTGGCATCAAACCCAAGCTACTCACTCACTCACTCACTTGAGGTATATGTCCATAACAACAACACTATATTCAACTTCTCCGCAGATTGTGGCTCCGTTTGCTGGCAAAATTAGGCTGTCTGAGAATCCCAATGAGGTCATCATCATCCCGAATGCAGGATCTCTGAAGGAAACTGAGGTCATCATCACCAACATTGATCCCGACAGCTCCTTAAACATCCAACATCCAGGTGACTCTACTTACGTGGACAGCCCAGTAAGTCGTGAATTGCAACATGGAGTAGACAGTGACAGGCTTCTGAGACGAAAGGCAATAAATACTTACTTTTTTGTGAAAATTGTATGAATGGCTGGAGCTACCGGTAGGGCATGCCTACCCCTTTTGCGAACACCTGGTGTCACCACAGATTTTCAGTCGTCCATTCATATACTTTCTACAGCTGTTTGCCCTTTACTCAAAGTGCTATCTGTTTCGGCAGAAAATCTAGCTGGTTATTCTCTTGCACTGACAATTTATATTAAAACCTCGAAAAACATTTGGAATCGCAGCTCACGTTTCACGTTACATACTACTATGTACATACCTAAATATATCTCTGAATGGCCTAACATGCATAAATTGAAAAACATGTTTATCCAACATTAGAGTAAGAGATATGAAAAAAATGTCCAATTTGCTTTGGTGGTCAAGCTCGGCGATTTTGCGCGTGCTACCGAACGTGCATCATGCCATCAACCACCGGTTTAGATGACCAAGATATTATTTAAAGATCCTCTGATAAACCTGTACTTTTACGTACTGGGATATAATTTTTAAAAACTTCATAGTTATACCTTTGTACTACCATTCACAACCAGTCAATTGCTCGTCCTTTCTTATGTCAAGCGTCGTCATAAATGTTATCTTCAAGTTATCTGACATTATAATCGCCTTCTCGTATGCTGTCTGTAGACGGCAGATTGAAAGTGCAAAACCAAATTGTCCTTTGTTTTGTCGTGGGTGTTAGGTTCTTATATATGTCCGTCGATTCATTCCAGAAATTAAACATCTTCTTTCACTGTTGTTATTGTTCAAATTCATTGTTCCTTCGCTATTATGCCAACTGAAATTTTTTGTTAAATACTTTGCCATGTCTTTTATTATAACTGAATGTATGCCCCAGGTGAATGCTGGACAAAAGATAGGCGTGGCGGCCAACTCCCCGTGTGGGGGTAACGAGCATATCCACCTCGCCCTGAGAAGGAAGGGTGGCTATGTCGACCCAACACGCTACCTGGAGGTCAGATTACCCGAAATCCCGGAGTGGGTGCAAGAATGTGACGACTACAAAGTGGTGTTTAAGGCAAGTGACATATTTAGCTTTCTTTGTTAAAAAGGGACAGACACGTAAACATGTACGTGTACTTGCTGAGGTTATATTTATCTATGTATCCTAGATGTAATTAGCTTTTGTCCCAAACACGAAAAGTAAGCAGTCAAGCTGGTGTCATTTGCATAACACGCGCATTTGTATAAACACAAACTGTTACGTGTTTTCTATAGACACATGCTTTGGCATATGTCGACATACAAGTTTTCTATGTACACATAATGTTACATATTATGTGACATATTGTGTTTTATACAGACACAAGAGGCATTATATTTGTTGTGATTGATTTCCTAATTCTTGTTCAGTCTGAGACTATAGCTGAAAATTGCATCATCTGTCTGGATGGTAAGAAGGACAATGACACCAGTCCAGAGAGAGAAGGAGAGGAAATTGAAAAACCTGAGGATCTTGATTCCTCAAAAGATCCTACCTCAGTCGCCGACGCCGAAAATGGTAGGAGTTCTTCATTTTTAACTATTGAGTTACCAGAAGTTTCCCGATAAAATGCGGTAAATATTAACGAGTGTACTGTTTTAGGGACATATATTGTGAAAGCGGTGAATAACTTATTGTGTGTCATGCTCCCGATACTTCAATGTTTGAACGATGTTACACATTCAAGTAAGTCAAACATTTATTATATTAATTTTGTTTATTCAAATAAGACAGGTGACACAGTCTGAGATAACAAAATGTACAACTTTATGGATAACAACTTCTGATTTATTGCATACAGCAACGTTTCGATGTATGTTCTGATACCCTTATGAAGCTTGAGTGATAACGGTTTTAGAATCTACATCGAAATGTCGTCATATGCAAAACATTAGAACTTGTTATCCATAAATTTGTACGTTTCGTTATTTACTCTGCAACTTCTAGAATGACAATGAAACAGTTAGTCTAAGATAAATAATACAAATGCATGATAAATAATGTTTTCAACCGAAACTGGCCCCCACAGGAGATATCGCTTTGGTGAGATGAATCGATCTCTCCTTCGAGATATCGATGTAATGAAATTGCTCACAATGATTTGCAGACAAAGCAGGTCAAACATTGTTACCACCAGATTCGCATTTCAGTCAGCTCTTAAAACAGCCAAAAATTACTCAGGAACACAGCATCTCAGCTGTGCAACTTGTAAAAGATGAAGACACAGAAAGGCCTTTCCGTGCAACATACATGTATCCCGTAGCCTTCTAACTGTACATTAATGTGAAAGTTTGGGACAGGACATATAGGCAAAAAGAAGGTATCCCATGGACATTAATTGTGCTCCCCTACTTGCTACCCGCAGAATCGGAATTTGTGCTCGATTGGCAAAATGAAAACAGGAATTTGGCTAAGATGTGTACCTGAAGTTTCAGGTATATCGATGGTCTGGCATCGTTCAATAATGGTTCCTTCCACTGATGTATCTTCTTGACCTGAAAATAAACTAGAAACCAGTGAAACGCAACTTCTGTTTCCTATTTAGATAAATGCATACAGATTTACAAAAAGCTACCAAATACAATAACGTATGACAAGAGGGATGACATAAACCTGCCAAAAGTCAACTTTCCCTTCTAAAGAGGACATTTTCAAATGTGACGCATCAGTGACCAATGATGTCCGATACAATTCATTAATTTGAGTTGTACCATATGTCCCTGTGTTTGTTTCAGGTAAACACTTGAGATTGACGGGTGCTCACATTATCACGAACACTTGGTATCACTGTTTTATTGTGATTCATAAACGCATGTTTATGATAAAGAATGAATCGTACAACTACAACTACCTGCTATAATTGTGACTACTTTATATTTTACCTCTTTTATTTCAGAAAAGCCAGATTCCATGTACAAAAAGATGCAGCCTCGAAGACCACAAATCCAAGAAACGGCCAAGAAAACCAAAGATGGTGGTGAGTAGATGCTGCTGATGCTTTCATTAGACTCATATACAGTCCCTGCTGGTAGTATCGATCGAGATCGATGCCTGAAAAAGTCTACACTCAGTGTATGTATGTTTTCGATAGACAGATAAATCTGACACGTTGTGGCGTAGGTGTCTTTTCTATCGATACAATCGGTGACGATTTTTCTTTGTGACATACATGCTGTAAAACATGTTAATTGCAAAATATTCCGTGATGGGGAACTACTTAATAAGTTATTTATTATTCCAAGCTATAAACTCACTGACCGCCGTTCACATGAACCTACATTCTAATACCACCAAATATTTATTGCAGCTCTGGCAACCCTCTTCCAGAAGGCTGGTGCTTTTATGAAGAAGTTCTCTATACGTAATCTGAAAATGGGGTCTATCTTGGATCTTCTAGAGATTCTTGGCCTTGACGAGAGTCAGGAAAAGATGGCCGAGGTCATCAGAACAATAAAGGTATTTTTTGAATGCTGGACTCATGTGAAGCATTGTTACTGTCTGTTTGGTGGGACTGTGGCGAACTCCCTGGACGATGACTGACAGTCTGTCCTATAAAAGAGTATCGTGCTACCTGGACCATGACAATCTCACAAAGCAACCTCAACTTAAATGGTGATGGAAGATCAGTGTAATAATATACTGTCCAGCTATTTGAACCACTAACGATGAGCTGTATCGTAAACAACCCACATACCATTTATCATAAATATGTGCACGTGTTTCTGTGCTGCAGGATCTGATCGACAACAAGCCGTGTTTCAACCCGTATCAGATGACGGACGACCAACTGAGGACGGAGCTGACCGAGAGGGGGATGAGGGCAGAGGGGACCCGGGAACATATGATCAACTCCCTCACCACGCCATCCAACTGTGAGTACACAAGGTATTCTTATAACTTACTGATATAAAGTGGGGACTCGGGAACATATGATCAACTCCCTCACCACGCCATCCAACTGTGAGTACCCATGGCATTCTTATAACTTACTGATATAATGCGGGGACTCGGGAGCATATAATCAACTTCCTCACCAAGCCACCCAAATGTAAGTACTCATGACATTCTTCTACCTTACTGGCATAATGTGGGGACTCGGGAACATATGATCATCTCCCTAACCACGCCTTCAAACTGTGAGCACACTTGGCGTTCTTATAACTTACTGATATAATGTGGGGACTCGGGAACATATGATCAACTCCCTAACCACGCCTTCAAACTGTGAGCACACTTGGCGTTCTCATAACTTACTGATATAATGTGGGGACTCGGGAACATATGATCAACTTCGTCACCCCGCCATCCAACTGTGAGTACACATGACATTGTTATAACTTACTGATATGATGTGGGGACCTGCGGACATATGATCACCTCCCTCATGTACTAAGCGTAATCAATATTGACAGGCTATTGTTAAAATCATATGAATAAAAAATTGAAAAAATACCATTTCCCTTATATGCTTATATTCTTTTGTTATTGTGCAGCCTGTCCTCTCATGAAGATCTCCATGCCTAACAACATCTACTGTACATTTGACGACAAATGTCTTGGGTTGGAATGCTGCGTACATTTCAAACTCTTTGTGTTCCGAAAAACCTATAAAATATATTCAAGATTTGACCCCTGCGATTTGACATTTTCTGTCGGTGCTGGGAAGTTCAACAAGTCGTTTGGAATTGACGGTGACCTGAAGGATATATATGCAGGTTGGTGACACTTGTTGAATTCACCCTCTATATATTACTCACAGTATCAAGGAAAACATTATGAGAAATGGATGCTGTGTTAGGAGTTAATTTGTATTATTTTCCCTAAAAGCACCAGAGTTTCAGCAAATATACAAATATTTCCAATAATGTTTCCAGATTTTGATTTCTTTGCTTTGCAGTTGATAACCCTTCTGATTAGAGAAATTTTGAATTGCTTTGAATTATGCTTTTATGGTTAATATGAAAGATGGTAATGCTTATCTGTAAAACAATATTGAAAACATATTTTTCGGGAATTAAACATAATTCCAGCTTTGGAATGATAGCTTGTTTGTTTTCGCTTTCTGTTTTATTAAAAACCGATTTGTTTTACAGGACTGGAGAAAACTTTTCCGACGAATGTAAAACTGGATATCTTAGGAGGAATAGAGCTGGTCATTAAGTATGAAGTTACTTCCTCACATAACTGTTCATTGAAAATTCAACTTCGTGTTTTCAGTGATATAATACAGCCTCAACGAGATCGTTGACTTCAGAAATGCAACACGTTATTTTGAAACGTTTACCTAAAGGAAAATTCTATCAACGTATTTCAAGGCCAATTGGTTTACCATTGGACCAACGTGGACCATTTTTAACCAAACTATAACAATTATTATTATTATGAAAGTCAAGATTCTCCGTATTTTAAGAGTTAGATTATAAATCTATTGCCCCTTGTCTGAACTATGCTTGCATCATTCTTAATGGGTTATTTGACTATTTGCCTGGTGACCTGGTCATTTTGAAAACAATTCTAGGGTTCTGATGAGAAACATACTTTTCACTGCCTCAAAGCATATTCGTCTGTACATACAATATGGACGTCAACTACCTTTCCCATATATTCACGGAGGGGATCGCCATACTCCCCACTTCGTAACTGGACTGGACTTTCCTCCAATCCAGACTGTGTCGCAACCATGGGAAGAAATCGCCTCGTTACCTATGTACTACACTGGTGCTCAGTGGTCTAATGCGTCGCAATTCGCAAAACAGAGTTACGCCCCCAAACTGATAGGTTCCGCTGACATTTGGTTCGAATCCAAGATTTATCTTGATTAAAACCTTTCGTCTGTCAGCATCACACCTATCCAAATGGATAAACGCTTCACTGCATTACTTTGAGCTTTTCTCCCGAATCATACTGTAATGAAATAAAGCACTTCCGTAGTTGTAACCCTTGTTTCTTTACGTTGCTATCATCTGGAGTAATGACCTTGTCTTGGCTGTACTGGAGGAGTGGTTTATTATGACATCATTGCAGTTGTAGACATACATGTCTCACCTGTGAGGTGTGATGTTCAGATCCCTCATTCTTCAGTACTGATTCTTCAGAGTGAAGCTGGAGAAGGATGACACTGCTGCTCTGATCACAGTGGCGGCCGGCTTCTGTTCCCAGGATGACCACGAGAACTGCATCGCATTCTTCAACATCCTGGACGAGTTTCTGACACCACTGCCAATATGTCATCCAGACGGCTCAATAACCTGGCCAGAGGGTAAATACCGTCATTAGTATTTATCATCTTGAAGAAACTGTGTCAAAATATCCCTCTAATATCACACGAACGTGACCATTTCTGTGGAACATATCTGATACAGTTTCCTTATCGCAGGTATGAATTGCATATCCAGTATTGGGGAAGTGTCACGTACCAGCCTAGTATTATATTTACTGTTTGATACACGGTCAGGGGCGCTGGGCTGACCTAGTGGGAAAAGCGCTCGCTCGTCACGCTGAAGACCCAGGTTCGATTACCCACATGGGTACAATGTGTGAAGCCCATTTCTGGTGTCCCCCGCCGTGATATTGCTCGAATATTGCTCAAAGCGGCGTAAAATAATACTCACTCACTGATACAAGGTCACCCACTGCCTTTTGCGATGTAATCACCAGAAGACACTTTTGCTGGAAAGGTAGCATATCACTATTACCACTTTCAGTTTAAGTACAAGGCACAACAGACATACATTACTGTTCATAATAAACGTCCCCTCGATCGGGACGAGTCACGTTTATCAAAATCGATATCGCATACAAAAGTGTTCCAGTGATTGCGATCTTTTTGCGAATATCTCGCACGCATATCCTAATTGATGGGACGTTATTGTTTACAAAGGGGATGTCTGGAGGCTGTATTTAGTGACGACTGAAAATTGTATTGCTCGGTAGTTTTGTTCGTACGTCAGTCTAACTTGCATCCGCTCCTTCTTTTGACAGTTGATTACAGGGGTCTGTTTGATAAGGAATCAATTAAGAGACGAATTCGTGAAAGTGCCAAAGAGTTTGCCAAAGATGCTATAAATAAGGGCATTGAAGAACTACTTGACTTCATCCCGTGCATATCCCCTGATGTAAGTATGGCAAGAATGTGGTAATATTGTCACAGAAAATCAGTGTCACGTTCCCATTATCCACTGTCCTTTCAGCATGATGTAAATATGATGAACAGGAACAAATATAGAAATAACGTTGAAATATTTGAAAGGAAAGGAGGGACCATGTTGAAAAAGAATGCTTTTTTCTGGGGATCAGGTTAGAGTTGATATTTTCACTCGTTGCCACGCCAATCATGAACATATCAATTCCAACCACGTCACACGATAGTATAAACCTTAAACAGCCTCCATTAAATACACTCTCTATAATCTTTAAGTTATTGTAACTTGCATATATGATCTCGGCAGAATGGACACTATAGTTCGTATTTATCGGTACTCCTAAACAGTGGTACCCAGGTCTAAATGAGTTAAAGTGGTAAAGTGGTAAACAAATTAGAAAGTACACATGATTGCATTTAAGGCTCCAGGCAAGACAGATCCCTGTCCCAAACCTGAGGCCCTGACTCGGGATATCCTCAAACAGAAACTCCAGCATCGGGGATTGCAGATCACAGGCACAAGACAGGAACTGGAGCAGAGGCTCAGAGTTGGACACAAAAGTGAGCGGTTCATGATAAGGAGAAGTTCTGTTCATATTTAAAAAAATATATATCATTGGGTGAAGAAAAGGTCTGGCACAATATACTCTATGATCTCCCAACACATATTATAAAACAAAACAGCACGTACTGTGCACTGGGTGGTCAGGAAGATTGTGGGAAACTATTCAAATGCAAATATATCGCATTAAGAAAGTGTGGCATTTTACGGTTGCAATTCTGTGGTCAATTATTGCAGGTCTCAGGATGATGGTTTGGATTTGACAATAAAAAGATTGTACAGTACATGTTTGAGTTATTCAATATACTTGTACAAACAATTTGCACACTAGCAATACACGAGTATGGTACGATTTGTAGATCTGATTGTATTGAAGCTGAATATCACTTTTTATGTGTATGTCCAGTGTATAATGATTTAAGAGAAAAATAACTAAAAACAATTTTTACCATAATCCAAATGGTAACATATTAGGTAAATTAATGACATGTGATTGTACAGAAACTACGAGAAATTTATCAATGGTCATTTATCATGCTATGAAACTAAGAAAATGTATGAATTTGTAACATGCCCCAGACAATGAACTATAGGCCTTTGGCCTCATCATAATAAAGATTGATTTTACGAACACTTTCCAAAGAGGGATATGGAACATGAACGTTCACAGTATATAATGTTTAACTTTTATAGTGAAGCCACATAACTAAACGATAATGAAATATTTCATGTATTTCGAATCATAATCAATTCCTAAAACAAATCAATCCTGAACATTATGCAATGGAATGTATAGTAATTATAAATATACCGCATGGCATTGTGTACCCCCAGCTTGCAGACTGCTGAATAGGACAGTGACACTCCCAACAATAACAAACGAGAAGATCAATAAGATCGTTTACATGGAGATAGCCCCGGACTGTCTGCGGTTTGATGCGTGTGTTGACATTAAGATCAAGAAGCTGAATTTCAACAAGGCCGTCAATGCTTACATACAACTTGACCCTTGTAAATTCAAAATGACCATCAACTTTGAAGACTGCACTACGAGATTAATACTGCTGGGATACGACTGGGGTAGGTAGTGGTTTGTAAGTTAGAACCATTTTGGGAAACTGTGAGTCCTTTGATTCAAGCAGTATGATAATCTGAATACAGTTGACTAATGAATCGCACCAATGCTATTTGAGTGAGTGAATGATTCAATGATTTTTTATGCGCAAGATCAGCAGATCGATAGTATAGTGGTATATAGTTGAATGCAGTGTTATGATGAATTACCATAAATACATGTATTACAAATAAATGTTCTTTACCAGAGTTGTAAAAATACAATTGTTACTAGAATGCGATTGCTTCTCCACATGCGATGATGCTTGATGATAAGAGGCGTCAGCATCACATCGTGTTTGCTTCATAGAGATCTTCATCCCTTTCACATGTAACACATTTTCAGGTATACAACACTACTGTTTAGCAAACTATATGATATGTCTGCCATTCCATTTACAGGCAAAGAGAAGACCACTAAACTGAACGACTGGGTTTCCATAAGGTGAGACAATGAGAGCACCTTTTGTATCTTTGTTATATCCATTCGGTCTCCCTTTGAGGAAACGGTGTTGTCATCAATAATTGTTTTTACAATTTCAATGAATATAGACATGTGAGAGGTTTCACGTCCGGAGACATGCATAATGGCAAACTGTTGATCCTAACACTACGGGTTTTTTTCTGAAATATGTAAATCATGATAAATGAGGAGAATGAATAACTACTCAAATGCAAGACATATTATCAGGATGTGACTGTTTCTCTGCGAATTATCAATCTTTCCTACTGATAAAAGATAAATTGATGTCTTTTAGTTCTGAAGTGCCTTTCTTATAAAATGTGTTTGTTTGTTTGTTGTTTAACGCTGCACTCAGCAATATTCCAGCTATATGTCGGCGTTATGTAAATAATCGAGTCTGGACCAGACAATCCAGTGATTGATGTCATGAGCATCGATTTACACAATTAGGATACGATGACATGCATCAACCAAGTCAGCAAGCCTGACCACCCAAACCCGTTAGTTGCCTCTTACGACAAGCACATATACGCCTCTATAGGGCAAGCATGGGTTGCTGAAGACCTATTTTACCCCGGATCTTAACAGGACTATAAAATTAGTAGACGAATGAATTAAAGCAGCGTATCACGTCGATTTATTAAAAAATCGCATTTGGACAATCCAAACAAGTAGTGGATAACAATGAAAAGTATTCAACTCGTCAAGGTACGCTGGCCCAGTTTAATCAGGTCACATAGCAACACCCCACACCCCATGTGTGTGTGGTACTGAGATATTTCGAGCGGATTTCTAATACCAATAGTGTAGTAACGATATGAGTCAGTCAATCAAAGACCAAACTATCACTGTGTTATGTTTACCGTTCTCCAGATACACCATTGACAGAAGTGAAGCAAGGAAGGTGTTTGTGATTGACTTGGGTCTGCAAATAAGTGTTGGAGCATCGGAACCGATTCTGGATAGTTTGTTGATAGAAAAACTAGATGTACCTATTCCCATTTGTAATGAAAACTTCTCTCTGCCGGGTAAGTGTCGAAAACAGTAGATACTTTTATCAACTCATTGTATTACTTAAAGTCGAAATATTCTGAACCATTCATGCAATTAAACTCACTTAGTCGGAACCAGGCAGTCTGGAAATCCAGCCTTCCGATCGAATACTGTGAGAAAATAGAGGAACCTATGTGAACGAATTCAATAGGGTCGATGCCGGGGTTTCGCTATATACCCTATGTTTAGTAGATATGCATTCATCACGCGCATTGCATCTCTAACAATGCCAATCATTTGGTTAAATTCAGCTCAATATGAAGAGGTAACATCGTCAGCTTCAAATACATAACCATTTCATAAATGTCTGATTAAAGGAAGCGGATCTCTGAAGAAGCTTGCGGAGGAAATGGGAGGAAAGCTAATCAGAGAAGTTGTAGATGTGGTGTTTCGAAAACTTGGACTGGATGTAAGTTTTCAGAACCGACTATTGGCTTATATGTCTCCATGAACTTTCCACAAACACACAAACTGATCTTTGATGCGAAACTGAAGTATGCTATGGGCTCGTATCAAAATATTTAGTGGAAACTATGAACTATGTAACTATATAACCCACAAGTGTAGAATGATCGGGTGTAATAACCGACATTTGCACATGTGCATTTTGTCGATGTATTCACCCGGGCCATATAATCCGTAATTCCTCGCAGCTAGTGGTTATTCTCTATATCTACAATGAAAGGGCCAGGTGCACCAAGGAGACAAATGTTGTTATTAATGTTTTGTACCTGTTTTTCAGAAGGTTCTGTTAAACGGAAGCTGTGCAGCATTAACACCCAAACCAGGTAGTATGACAATTCCGCGAAGATCCGAGGTAGAATAGGTCTTATACAACCCACGCTTGTCGTAAGAGGCGAATAAATGGGATCGGGTGGTCAGGCTAGCTGACTTGGTTGATGTAAGTCATCGTATCCCAATTACGTGGATCGATGCACATGACATAAATCACTGGATTTCCTGGTCCAGATTCGATTACTTACAGACCACTGTCACTTAGCTGGAATATTGCTGAATGCAGCGTTAAACCACAAACAAACAAACGAGGTGGTAAAACGGCAGGAAGTTAAAAATCTATGTTTACATTTTATGTTTGTGTTTTACAGAATGTATGTATGGAATCATTTGTTTTCATTATCTGGTAGACCTGAAAGTAATAGATGTTTAATGTAGACAAAGTAAGAAACACAAAAACAATTTTTCAAGACTATCACTCCAACAAAACCCTTCCGAATTAGTTATAAGTTGTAAATAGTTAAAGCCAACTTCATGTACCAATACATTTTATGAACCCTGTTGATAGATACATAATGAGACCTTAACTCGAACTTAATATGACATTTGTGCTTTAAGGCGATGTGATATAATGATTGAGGTCCAGTCTGTATATGCACTATCGTTTAATATTGATACTCCGTTTGTCCCGAACGAGACATAACTCGATATACTTTCGATGGTCCTTCGACCTTGAGACTAAATAAGGTTTCATTGCACCATCTAATACACGCACATAAATACCGCCCCAGGTGGTTGAGTAGACGATATTGTTTGTATTACTACAATATTTAATATAAACTGACGGCCAAAAGAAACGTTACCAACGATATTTCTAGGATAAAATATGACCAACACAATTTGAAGCAGCTATAACAATTGTATTGTGGAAATTCATATTTCAGAACAGTAAAATGCGAATTCAACAACAAAGTCCTTGACCTCCAACAGGGACATTTCTTGACAAGGGGTCATTCGTCCAGTATTCGATCAACAACATTGGTTACAACTAAGGGTACGACGGCCCAGACCATTCAATACGGGATAAAACCTCCAATGCATCTTCGGATGCGGCTTTGAACTGAGTAGACAAGCGTCCTCACATCGACTGCAGGTATCCGATTCCATTCCTCACGGAGGGCAACGATCAACGCTTGTCTCGTGAAGGGAGGATGTTGACGTTTCCGAAGACGACGCCCAAGTTGGTCCCAGAGGTGTTCTATGGGTGACAGTTCTGGTGACAGATCTGGTGATCGAGCTGGCCACGGCAGGACAGTCACGTTGTTGGCGTTGAGGAAGTCTCTAGTAATACGGGCTTTATGGGGCGTGGCGTTATCTTGTTGGAACACCGTCCGTTGTTGTCGCTGGATAAAAGGAAAAACCACTGGCCGTAAGATATTGTCAATGTAGCGTTGTGCTGTCAGATGATGACAAGTTCCGTCTTCTCGTCCCCGCAAATGCCACCCAAGACCATCACACTTCCGCCCCCGTAAGGTTCCACCTCCTGGACACAACAATGAGCCGTATGTTCACCGCGTCGTCGATAAACTCGCGTCCGCCCATCAGGTTTGAAGAGTTTGAACCTGCTCTCGTCCCTAAACAGCACTCACCGCCATTCCCTTTGTTGCCATCGCTGAGTTTGCCTGCAAAAACGTCAATCTGGCACGTCGATGTTGACGGGTCATGGTCATGCCCTTGAAAGGGCGATAAGCCCGGAGACCATAATGTCGTAGTCGCCTGGTCACTGTTTGTCTGCTGACCTGATGTCCTAAGCTGTTGGCAACTTATGACGTCACAGTAAGAAATCTGTTATTCAGATGAAGTACCCGTAAAAAGCGGTCATCCTGCGGGGTCGTGACCTTTGGTCTGCCACTCCGTGGTCTGTCTGCAGCTCTGCCTGTCTGTCAGAGACGTGCGACCAGTCTGGTAATGGTCATCTTGGAGCAGTTCATGTTCATGGCAACCACTCTTTGTGTCGCTCCCATCTGCAGCATACCTATGGCTCTCTCCCTCTGTACAGCGGTCAGTCTTGGCATGTCCGTTGGTGTTAATCATCGCAACAAGTGACTGGGAACAGATCCGTGCGTAATTTATACCCGAAAATTGCACGATAATTTGGGAAAGAATGTTTTAAAAAATTGCTGAAAAACACAAATATCTCCCAAAATCCGCAAAGCACGTGCAAAGAACGACAGAGAACATGAAGGCTGTATTCGTGAGATGTGTTCTTTACTGTTTTTGAACAGGTTGGCATCTTTGTTTCAAAGTGGCAAATCAGTTAATGTTGGTAACGTTTCTTTTGGCCCTCAGTTTAGTTGAAAACGTCTACATTTAAGTTCAAAAACATTTTAACTTGGCATAATGACCTCAAACTGTCTGTTTTCTTCAGACTGCCCTTGGTCCCTCCCAGACTACAAGAAGCTCCTACTCGCCAGTTTCCGGGACAACGTCAACTGTAAACTGCCGGACAACTGTTTCGGTGTAGAGTGCTGCGTGGACTTCTCCTTCGACATCCCGCTGTTTGAGACCCCCCTCGTCAAGCACGTCCCCTTCTTCCTGAAGTTTGAGCCGTGTAACTTCACTGTGGAGGTCGGCTTCGGGAGCTACTACCATAAGGAAAGACTGTTGGCATACAACTGGGGTAAGTCGTTTGACTGTTGACATACAACTGGGGTAAGTCGTTTGACTGTTGACATGCAACTGGGGTAAGTCGTTTGACTGTTGACATACAACTGGAGTGAGTCATTTCACTGTTGACATACAACAAGGGTATGTCGTTTGACTGTTGACATACAACAGGGGTAAGTCATTTGACTGTTGACATCTAATTTCAACCAGCTTTTTTTCTTCTTCTTTTGTGCACCGTTCTAAGTTATCAATGTGTGTTATTGCTCATGTTTATGACGTATTTCGTGCCATATATGTGTGTGAAGGCATCCGTGTGTGATTTCAGGTGCTAACTAGGGGCATAATCTATAAATGATTAAATTTTTTGCTTATGTCACCAAGGTCAGACATGGTCCCGGGTACCTAATTCTATCGGGAAGAGTTGACTGATATTGGGACCTAAGTTGACCGATTCTGTGTCTTCTTTTCCCGATGACGTGATCGGGACTTGTTTGCCTTATAAGTTTATTTACAGGCCGTGATGGTGTGGCTGGAATATGGCCAAACATTTTATCGATTCTTTCGATGTCGATAACGTCTCAGGCAGATGTGACATACATGTGTCAATCATTAGTTTTAAAATATAAACTATACATTTCGAAATAGTATTTATTGATTTTCTTTAATAGATTTTTTATATTTTGCGCTTCATTTATATTTTCCCTAGGGACTGAAAATCAACAGCAAATAGGTAATGGCAACCCATCTCCAGTGATCATCAAGTGAGTAACCTTTTTCACATTTAGAAAATCTTTTATAATCGCTCTGCAGGAACATAAAAAATGAAATATTTCTTGCATGGCCATGAACAAAACTCTAAATATGTAGACGGTGACAGCTTCTGTGTATTTTATCTATTCAAGATTCACGATCTCCAAGTACCCCAAAGGTTTCCTCGTTGACCTGAGTGTCCACACGTGTATCCCTATAGATGGTGACAGCTTCTGTTACCCAGAAGGAGGCATGACGCTAATGAATCAGGAGAAGGTACCTGCCTGTGATGCTAATGCGCTGGTCGAGTTCACAAAACAAAGTAGGTTCACTTTAGCACAGAAATGCTGGTTTACATTAACTGACAAGGTGTTCGTGATCAGTCTGCTGAACAGAAGATCTAACTTTAAACTTGAAATGTGTCTACTTTTTGTCACCGTGTAACTCCATTTTTTGTCATTTTTATTCTTCTTTTACCCAATTTAGAGGAACTGTAATGTTGCTTAAACATTGTTTCCAAATTTTGTAAATTGTTTTTTTCATGTTCCGTTTTGCATGTATGAGGTTTGTAGCAATAAGATTCACGTTATTGAAAGTTATGAAAGTTATGTTCGTTGAAAATTGGTCTTTCATGGTTAAAAGGGGATTGTTGCCTATCGTTGTAGATTTCTCAGTTTCTGATTGGCTGCGTGACCTTGACCTTGACATCAACCTGAAGTCCCTCTCCCAGGCAGCTGCCAGGATGCTACTGGACAAGTTCGGCATCTCCGAGTACCTGCTGGACCAGAGATGTGATGTGTCTAGACCACCATACAGCCCCACTGTTGACGGCTGGTGGAATGGTAGGAAAAGTTTAATTTTCCAAACACGAATCAATTTCGTTTCGATGGGGTAACCTAATGATTAAAGTGTTAGCTCGTCACGCAAAAGACTCGGGTTCGAATCCCCATTTGAGTACAATATGTGAAGCCCATTTCTGGTGCCCCCGCCTTGATATTGCCGGAATATTGCTAAACTCGGCGCTTTAAACAATACTCACTCACTCACTCACTCACTCACTCTAAGACAATTTCACAGTTCTGCGTGCAGGTAATCTTGTAACATGGGTTTAGATGATTGAATCAACGGCCCTCAATACATTGACGACCAGAAGTTTCCAGTCGAATGTACCTCTCTGAATAAGAACGAAAAACATGATATTTTCATACACAGAATATTACCAACAAGGGAATGAATTACACGTTGTGCTTCAGAATGCCCCAAGAGTATTGGCAAGCTGCCCAAGCTTCCAACAAATCTGTACTGCCACCTAGCGGACACGTGCACCAAGATAAACTGCTGTTTCCACGTCCCCTTTCTGGAGATGTCCTTCAACGCCGTCCTCAACGTCGAAATGTGCGACTACGTCATTTATGCTGCCATCGAGAACAAAACTACCACCATAGGAATGTTAGGGGATGATATTGACCTTGATGCTGGTACGTGGCCTATTGTCGGCTAAGATACTGCTCAGTATTTGATGCGGATAAATGTCAAAAGTAGTAGCGAGGTTTATTTAACTCACTCACTCCAATCTCAAGAAAAAAATCTCCTTTGTAATATGAGGCTGATCAAGATACTGGTTTTCAAGAATATAATGCCATTCTATGAACTTATATTACAAAACAGACGTGCCTTAATATTGTTTCCGTAAGCTTATCATTACCCGAGTTATTATCTGAGTCTCATCATGTGATGGTTCATCTCAAGGTACATCAAAGATGCTGGACATCGCCGATGTCTTCCAGATCAAGTAAGCTACTTTTCCGGAGTGCTGGTAATATTAATTAGCCTCAGTAATGTACTTATATGGTGTAATAAGAGGAAATGTGTTTGGGTGTAAATAAAAGTTTCAACATCTGCAATACGATCCAAAAGTTTATCATTTTCATTAACATAGATTTGGTTTGAAGAAGAAAGACAAGGTTCTGCTCCTTGATCTTGACATCGAGGTGTGCTTGGAGAAGGATTCCTGCCTCTTCTCCATGCCTATTATGAAGGGAACCGAAGTTCCACAGCTTGTCTGCGACCTTGATGCCAGGTGGAATCTAAAGAGTAAGCCAGATCTTGTTTATGGTGCCCCCGTACGGAATCTGGATACCACATAACTTCATAATGTATCTGACCAACTCTGAACAAATAATGTTGTTTAGAACTTTGAAATGAATGCACCAAAGTTGCATAGGTAACTTGGGTGGGTCTTGGTAGTGACATATAGCTACCCACTCAGTTGGGTTAGACATTCAATGACAAAGTATCACAGTTTGGAAGGTTATCCCTTTAGTATTTGCAACACATAGTTGTAATTTTCAGAGGCTAAACTATTTGAAGATGGGGATCCTGGGCGTAGGGTGTTGGGATGATTGCAAGGTGTAGGGGTAGGTGTGTAATTGGTGTGAGAGTGTTCCATTAAATCTACCTACCTATCCATCCATACCCCAATTCACCCTTCCTCCTATCTACCTACCTACCTATAATGTTGTATTCTCCAGACTTCAGTATATCAGACTGGGCCAGGGCCAGGGGACAGGACTTGACCAAGGGTCTAGCACGGACAGCTGTGAACCTTCTGTTGGAACAGCTGGGTATCAAGGACAAGATGCTGGATCCACCCTGTAACCGCAGTAGTCTCAAGTACCAGCCAGCTGATGCGGGCAACTGGAAGAATGGTCATTATCATTAGTCACTTTCATTGCACAAATAGGGCACACTGACTATGTAACCTTATTTTTACACACTATGAATAACATGTTTCAATAACATTACATTCAGGTGATCAGGCATGCATGCGCGATGCCCTGAATAGTTCGTTTTTGTCTTAAGTCTTTTTCACATGCATGTTTGGTCTATAAGACGATTTAGTTCTCTGTTTAAAATGATGCATGATTTACATTTTGTTATAGTGACAATAAGAGGCTGGGGACCACGTGGCACTCATTGGCATCTCAAACAAATTTGGGTCATGTTATTCAAACTCCCTTTTGTATGTCTGTAAAAATATAATGTTGTGATGAATAACAATCAAGAAATTAATCATTACCCTAATCACACACAGACACTCAATTTTTTACACAAATTACTCAACAGGTCAAGACCTGTATCTGGGATGATGGCTTCTCTTTAAAATATTATCATCTTCATCCTTATTTCAGACTGTGACTTGGGCGGAAGCGCTATCACCCTCCCAGCAATAACTCTCCCCGCCAACTGCCACATCAACGACAAATGTCTTGGGATAGACTGTTGTCTCCATAGCAACGTACTTGACCTGTCTCTTCACACTGCTTTCAACATTGACCTCTGTAACTACCTTATTGAAGGCTCCATTGAGAAGTTCAGCTTTAAGCACAGCATTCTGAACTCTATCTGGGGTATGTCTTATATGAAATAATTTGTAATAAGAAGACTTTACAGAAAATACAAGATGAAAGTTTAACGATCGAAAAATATGAAAAAATACGAAAGAAGAAAGAGGAGATGCATCATGTTGTTTTCTGCGATTTTTACGGTAATGTTTTTCGGTTCGTACGGTACATAGTCTTGTTTCAGGAAGAGAAGAAGTAATTACATTCGATGGTGTTCCTCTTCTCAAACTGAGGTAAGTGTTGACAAGCTTATTTTACATCTAATACTTTGCCATCATTACATGTTCTTGGCTTTTTAATGCCGAGCGGTCGGGTAGCCTAGTGGCTAAAGCGTTCGCTCGTCACGCTGAAGACCCGGGTTCGATTCCCGACATGGGTACAATGTGTGAAGCCCATTTCTGGTGTCCCCCGCCGTGATATTGCTGGAATATTGCTAAAAGCGGCGTAAAACCATACTCACTCACTCACTCACTCACTCACTCACTCACTCACTCACTCACTTTTTAATGCCCTGCAAACATGGACATTTAACTTATCTTGGCCCAGACAACAAATCCGATAATACACATGTATATAATCTGACTAAAGCTGGTTACATGTACCTTCAGGTGCATGAAGTTATTTCGAAACGTTTCAATTAAGAATTGACTTCAACATTTTTGCGTTTAGGGAGATATAAAAATAATGTAGGAACAGGTAGTCAATTCTTATAATAACTTAACAGCTTATTTAATCATGAGCATATATTATAGAGAATATGCTACATCAATGACATCGTTTAGAAGAATAAACCACGCCCACAGAAAACAGTAATCCGCTGGCGCTGGAGGGGTGATATAATTTTGGAAGGTTTATGGAAGCAAAAAACATAAAACACATTACTTTGGTAGCTAATCAAATGCCATGGAATTGTGAAAATACTCAATGGCCGGACGGTTAGGTCGGTGATTTGGACGATTGTCTGGTATCGACTCGGGTTTCAAGAGACAAGCAAACAAACACTGTTTAATTGTCCCATGATTTTGATTTAGAAAACCAAACATTGAAGGCTGAACAGTATCTGTCCATGCATCAATGCTTATTAGAACTACAGCTTTGATGTATTCGACATTTTCTGAACTCCAACAGATGGTCCACTGTTCTGTCTATCGGTGTGTTCACAGGTTCAAGATTGATCGGCTTCTGTACCAGCAAGTGTTCATTGTGGATCTGTCTGCGAGTCTGTGTCTGGAGGGAGATGACTGTGAGCTGGATCTGAAGGTGCTGGATCAGACACGACTTCCCATGCCAGGGTGTGCCAAGTTCCAGGGATTCAAACTACAAAGTAAGGGAACACTGTCGGGATATGGCGACGTTGCGATATATAATTTAACATCGAACATTAAGGTTAACTCATTCACTTAAAGGAAACTGTGGCCCACTAAGTAATACTTACTTTGACCTTATATGTCGGAGGGGCGGTGGGGTAGCTCGTCACGCCAAAGTGAGTGAGTGAGTATGGTTTTACGCCGCTTTTAGCAATATTCCAGCAATATCACGGCGGGGGGCACTAGAAATGGGCTTCACACATTGTACCCATGTCGGGAATCGAACCCGGGTCTTCAACGTGACGTCACGCCACGTCACGCCAAAGATTGGATTTCTGGTGTCCCCTGCAGAGATTTGGCTGGAACATTGCTAAAATCGGCGTAAAACCATACTCACTCACTTAAACATCGGATGTTGTTTGTTAATAGTCAATCCACAGATCTAAAATATGAGTTATTGTATTGAATATTAATTTGTCTGGAACCATGTCCATTTCTTATCTCAGATTTCTCTCTGAGTGAGTGGCTAAGGGAAAAGGGTAGTAAGATCACAGCTCAGCTGTCAGCAGTCCTGCTGGAAGAGCTCGGTATCAAACAGTTCCTACTGGACAGACCGTGTCAGGACTACCTGGAACCGTACAGGGGCGCTGTGGGAGGATGGAACAATGGTAGGTGTCCCACTGAGTGAATGTTGTGATGTAGCTGATGGCACATAAATATTTCGTTTGTCATCATCATCGTCTGTGGATTCTATTTTACAAACATCGGTGGGATGTTTAATTTAGAGAAAGCTTTACTGGTCAATACCTGCTGGTATTATTGCTTTATTGACTCATAGGGTTTGGGTAACTTTTGAGATGCATACATTCATTGAAACCTTTTTTCAAAAGATTTCTTTAAAAAATGCCAAGATTATGCCAATGGTTATGCATGGCGCTGAAATCCGGGTCTTGAAGAAATATATCAGCTTGATATAGTCCTGCTACATGCATGTAAACGGTTTCTGAATGATAAATCGTCCGCATAAATATGAGGTGTTAGACTATTGTTCATGGTTTCGGTAATCTGGTATATTTAGAATTTGTGTGTGGACGACATCACAATGCACGAAGAAACCGACTTGTATTTTTATTAGTTTAAATTTGTCCTGCTTATGGTAATATGAAATTGTACCAAACAACTAATTTTTAACTATATTCTATTAAATGAACATGCTTTCATAAATGAAATATAATAAAGGTAGGAATGTATTTGTATTTTGTACATCAAGTAAGAAATACAATTATAAATGTTTTAGCATAAAAACCTGCATGTACCTTGTCGTATACTAAGGCCTGGAAACAAACTGACTGATTCAACTCAGGATAGAGGGGGTATGAGTATGGCCGTCAGTTGATTTAATCAGGTAAGAATGTAGCTAATTAATTTTGACTGTTTGACAGTGTACGGTATATGGTATAATGAGTATAGATATGTTGAAAATTTGCAGCTTGTCCTGAGAACATCACCCTGCCAGCTCTGCCTCCCAACGTCTTCTGTCACGTGACCGACTACTGTACCGGGGTCACGTGTTGTGCCAAGGTGTCACAGGTCAAACGGAACTTCAATGCCTACCTCTTCCTGGACTCCTGTAACTACAACTTAAGAGTCGGTATTGAGAAGCTGGAGTTCAGTCATACACTGTTTAACTATACATGGGGTAAGTTGTACGCTGTTGAACTATACATGGGGAAAGTTGTACACTGTTTAACTATACATGGGGTAAGTTGTACACTGTTTAACTATACATGGGGTAAGTTGTACACTGTTTTACAATACATGGGGTATGTTGTATACTGTTTTGCTATGTATGGGGTAAGTTGTACACTGTTTAACTATACAGTAAAGTACGGTTATAACGAACTCAAAGGGACTACTAATTTTAGTTCGTTATAACCGTAGTTCGTTATAAGCATATATACAACATAACTAAAGTAATTAGCCGGGACCAAAAAGTAAGTTCGTTATATCCGTCAGTTCGTTATAAGCGTGTTCGTTATAACCATGGTTTACTGTACATTGGGTAAGTTGTACACTGTTTAAATATACATGGGGAAAGTTGTACACTGTTTAAATATACATGGGGTAAGTTGTAGACTGTTTTAACTATACATGGGGTAAGTTGTACACTGTTTTACAATACATGGGGTACGTTGTATACTGTTTTGCTATGTATGGGGTAAGTTGTACACTGTTTTACTATAGCCAGGGTAAATTGTACACTGTTTTACTATATCCGGGGTAAATTGTGCACTGTTTTACTATACCCAGGGTAAGTTGAACACTGTTTTACTATACCCGGGGTAAATGGTGCACTGTTTTACTATACCCAGGGTAAGTTGAACACTGTTTTACTATACCCGGGGTAAATAGTGCACTGTTTTAGTATACCCATGGTAAGTTGAACACTGTTTTACGATACATGGGGGTAAGTTGTACACTGTTTTACTATATATGGGGTAAGTTGTACACTGTTTTACTATACCTGGAGTAAGTTGTACACTATTTTACTATACATGGGGTAAGTTGTACACTGTTTAAATATACATGGGGAAAGTTGTACACTGTTTAACTATACATGGGGTAAGTTGTAGACTGTTTTAACTATACATGGGGTAAGTTGTACACTGTTTTACTAAACATGGGGTACGTTGTATACTGTTTTGCTATGTATGGGGTAAGTTGTACACTGTTTTACTATAGCCAGGGTAAATTGTACACTGTTTTACTATATCCGGGGTAAATTGTGCACTGTTTTACTATACCCAGGGTAAGTTGAACACTGTTTTACTAAACCCGGGGTAAATAGTGCACTGTTTTACTATACCCAGGGTAAGTTGAACACTGTTTTACTATACCCGGGGTAAATGGTGCACTGTTTTACTATACCCAGGGTAAGTTGAACACTGTTTTACTATACTCGGGGTAAATAGTGCACTGTTTTGCTATACCCATGGTAAGTTGAACACTGTTTTACGATACATTGGGTAAGTTGTACACTGTTTTACTATATATGGGGTAAGTTGTACACTGTTTTACTATACCCGGAGTAAGTTGTACACTATTTTACTATACATGGGGTAAGTTGTACACTGTTTAAATATACATGGGGAAAGTTGTACACTGTTTAACTATACATGGGGTAAGTTGTAGACTGTTTTAACTATACATGGGATACGTTGTATACTGTTTTGCTATGTATGGGGTAAGTTGTACACTGTTTTACTATAGCCAGGGTAAATTGTACACTGTTTTACTATATCCTGGGTAAATTGTGCACTGTTTTACTATACCCAGGGTAAGTTGAACACTGTTTTACTATACCCGGGGTAAATAGTGCACTGTTTTACTATACCCATGGTAAGTTGAACACTGTTTTACTATACCCGGGGTAAATGGTGCACTGTTTTACTATACCCATGGTAAGTTGAACACTGTTTTACGATACATTGGGTAAGTTGTACACTGTTTTACTATATATGGGGTAAGTTGTACACTGTTTTACTATACCCGGAGTAAGTTTTACACTATTTTACTATACATGGGGGTCAGGTGTACACTGTTTAACTATACACGGGGTAAGTTGTACAATGTTTAACTATACATGGGGTATGTTGTACACTGTTTTACTATACATAGGATAACTTGTACACTGTTTTACTTTACATGGGGTAAGTTGTACACTGTTTAACCATACATGGAGTAAGTTGTACACTGTTTAACTGTACGTGGTGTAAGTTGTACATTGATAACATCAGATGGGTACATTTTACACTGTTACAATAGATACTCAAAATCAGTTCACTATCCAAAGCTGGCAAAATAACAACCAGTGGAATACTTCTTCACAAACCTTTGCACACATCCCATCCTTTTCTGGTAACTCCAGGTGAAATAGACTTTTGCAAAATATTTTAAAAAGATAAACATAGTGAATGATCGCATCATATTCTAATTCATCTGAAATGGTGGTCCACATTATTTTCGGGGAAGGTTTGGGTTAAATTAAAATTAATTGGAAATATACACCTGTCATTTGTACAGGTGAGTTCATAAACGCGTTGGTATTGATTACAATATGTTATTCTTCAAAGGTGAAACAGAAGTTATTGATCTTGGAGGACTTGTACGAATTGAGTAAGTATTTAAGTTATCAATTTATAGTTAACATCTAATCAGTTTTAATAAGTGATATTGAAAGGGATACACATCTGGTGCTGACGAGAACTGTTTGGGTTTAGATCTGAATCAACTTTCCATTGTCATGTTCAATGGAAGTCTAGCTCACTGACTTGGTTGAAGCATGTCATCGATATCAATTGCGTGGATAGATGCTCATGATATCAATCACTGGATTGTCTGGTCCAGACTCGATTATTTACAGACCGCCGTCATATGGCTGGAATATTGCTGAGTGTGGCGTTAAACAACAAACCAAACCAAACCAAAACCAAACCTAGTCTAGAAAGTTGATTGTACTATAGTGTGAGTTAAAGAACGATTTACAGTTCTGATAGAAAGATTTACATCTCAGATATACCATCAACTCGGGTCAGAAGAAGTTCCTGGTGAACCTGAGCCTGAAGGTGTGTCTGACTGCTGGAGAGGAGTGTCAGTTTACCTTCCCTGTGTTCACAGACATGATCCTACCTAAACCATTCTGCGACTGGAAGGCCACCACACAGCTACAAAGTAAGTGTACCATTGGTAGCCTTTCTATTTATGTCTCATATTGCTGGATTGATGTGGGCCTAACATTCCAGTGGAATTATTATTTACATGTATAAGAATGAAGTAAGTTATACATTGAAGGACATGATTATTGAGTGTTTCTCAATCCTGTCATTTGTAATCATAGAAATATCCATATTAGAACATAATGACTACGTGCTAGAACATGATAGCTGTAAGTAAAGACACGAACTTATATAATAACGTTATGTCAAATGATGTTACTTTGCTTCAGATTTCTCCCTGAGTGAGTTTGTGACATCAGAAGGCGCTGCATTGGCGGACATAAGGAAACATGATCAAACGAGCGATATATAGTTCTCTACACAATTGTTTTACCCAGCATATCTAATATTTCTTACCTTATTTATAACGAACATTGATGTTCTTCTTTGACAGCAATGGTAGATGGGTGTCTTTGTCTGCCGTTTGATAATATAATGTAGATACGCAAGAGTAAATGTTTTACTATTTACATTGCAGGTGTCTCCTTTGATTTTTGGAAGTCTGAAAAATGTGCTCTGCAAACTTCCGGTAGGTATATTAATTCTTTTATTTGTATGTTTCTAATACATGATCACACAACGTAGAATATGAAATGAAGAAACATGCAAATGTTCGTAATAAATTAAGAGTTCCTGTAAACAATGGTTATATTATTTGATTGTACCTAAACGCATGATTCTGGTATAGCCGGAATTGTACAATGGCGTTTACATTAGCCATGTGTTCTATTTATGATCCAAGCTTGTCCGGCATCCCTCCCTGCTGCCATCTCGAGCACCTGCCGACTGACTGACAACTGCATGGGAATCACGTGTTGTGTGGACGTCGACCTCAAGTACCTCGGCATCTACACCATCACTGCTGGCATCGAGGTTGACCACTGTAAAGACCAACTTGTGTACCATATAGAGAACAAAGAGTGGATGAAGAAGCTTCAGGCTGTGGACTATGGTGAGTGGAGAGGGTAACTGGGGCAGGAATACCCAAAGAAAAGAAATTCATTGAGATGTTCTTCTTTATGAATTTAGAACAATAAAAGCAAAAGGAAAATAATTGAAATTACATACCATAATTAAAACAATCCATTTGATTTTTATCTTGGTGCTTTCATTGTCTTTGACCATGAACTTTCACATTTTCAACACCTTTAGTGAAATCATATCTAGAGTTGTGAGGATGAAATTTCACATTCATGAATGTCGCTCTTTGGATTATGAAAACATACTGAGCAAATTTTAGATTCATTTCTATTTCAGTCATTTTAAGTCGTATTTTGGACGATGTTTCTTGATGGTATTATGGCAGTGAATGAGTTACTTTGGTTCAACACCAGATTTCAGTTATATCAAGGCGTGTCAGCTTAATGTGGGAGAAAATCTCTCACAAGCATGTGTATGGCACAGACAAACCTATAAACATAATCAGAGCGAATCGGGTTTCGAACAAATGGTCAGAGGTTCCATGCACGCCCATCAGTCGCACAGTGAATTACGGCACCTGAACCACCTATGTCCCCCTATTATGACCGTTGACATTTGATGTAGAAGGATTTAGCATGCATGACATACTTTGCCCAGTTAGTAATACAGAAGCTGCAGGGGTAAAGGTTCTGGGTTGGTTCCTCTAGTATTTGTCCGATTTCTTACTCGTATGTGAGGATTTTCGTTGTTAATATGTACAATAATGGCAAACACTGGTATGTGACCAGGCTGTCAATTGTCATGATGTATTTATTATTGTTCTGTTAGACAAAAACCACACTGAGCCAGTTGGCAACGCCATCACATTGAGCTACGTGATCAGCAAAACGCCATCCTTATATGAGGTGTCCTTCCACGTGAAGGTCTGTGCTATGAACGGGCACGACCTCACCAACAACTGCTACTACTACAAACTCCTGGATGAAAAGACATTCCAGATGCCATCTTCATGTTCGCCTGTTGGACGAAGAAGGAAAAGAAGAAGCCCTTTAGATTTGTTAGTGTTGCATAATCTCTTTACTGAGGACATGTACCATTTCCTTTTTCTCCATTGCTTGTATACGTTAGTTGGAAAGTATGTGGGTTTTACAAAAAAAATAACTCTCTTATATACCTGATCTGTATTTCATAGCCCTGTTGACTACTTTCACAAAGTGTTACATCTATTAGCATTTTCAGTAGTTCAAGTATTGTGCTGATGCGGGACTCGAACCTTTTCAATGTCCCTTGTATACATATGCGTGTGTATATATGCGCTTTTGAGTTCCACAACAGTACAATGCTTCAAACTACAGTAAACTACGGTTATAACGAACACGCTTATAACGAACTGACGGATATAACGAACTTACTTTTTTGGTCCCGACTATTTGCTGTAGTTATACTATATATATGCTTACAACGAACTATGGTTATAACGAACTAAAGTTAGTAGTTCCTCTGAGTTCGTTATAACCGTAGTTTCCTGTATTAGAATTGCTTGAAGATGAATAAAGACTCTTTCCAGCTCATCTTCCAGGAAAGACGTTTAATGGAAGGGATTGTTAGCGTGTGATAAACATACAAATGCAGATTTTGAAATTTACAAAATGTGGCTGAAACTCTTGACATACAAAAACGCGCGTGACAAACATGTTCTGAAAATAAGTGGGAAAGGAAATATAGCTCATGTGTACAACATAATTATTTTCCTGAAAACAAATCCTTTGCTACCAACGTCTTGAATTAGCATGAAACATCCAACATGTTGAGATACGAATTTAAGACAAAATATACGTTCTATAGAAAATTCATCCGGTGTCACTCATGGTAAAGATAGAACTAACTAACGGATGTCTAGGTTTTAACAAGACGTCTTCTATGGCCTTCTCCTTCTTCAGAATACCAACAGGCGATGCCAAGCGGATCCTCAATGAAGCGATGAAACAGAATTTCACGAATGAAGAAATCAAGGATCTGTTTGATAGACTGAAGGCTGAAGCAGTATGATACTGATTTTTATCATTTCTTTATGAATCTTTAGGAAGAATCAAAAATACTCTCGTTAACATATAAGGATTGTTATCCGTTTGATAACAGACGTAAATGACCTTCTATACAGGAGGCTGTATCAGAAACATTTGTAAGAAACATGGTGTAGCAAAAATTCGAAAACTGATAGCCCGAAAGTGACGTATAGTGTTTCATCTGCTGGTGGATCACGGGAATGGCGTTGAAGTTGAGGTTTGGTGATCAATATATTAATCCGTAGGAGTTTTAGACGCCGACATAACTTTGTACTCATCATGAATGGGTTTCTATACTTTACAATCTCCAAAATAACTTAAAAAATCCTTCTATGAATTAGATTTTTTTTTCAAATTTCAGAAATTCAATACATTGAAGTATTTACAACATTACTTATCTGATTTAAATGTAAAGAATTTCATATTGGTCAAGCTTGGTTCTGATGTTCATAGAACAATCATTTTATTTTATTGATATACCTTTATTAAAAGAGAAGACAAAATCTACAAGCTATGTACGAGCGTAACTTAAATAGCATTGAAGACGAGTATCACTTTCTTCTCATTTGTCCAGTTTATTCTGTGACAAGACATAAGTATCTAAAAGACTATTACTATGTTACCAACGTTCTTAAGTTTATAGATATGTTAAATAACTCTCAAATTTTACTATTACACCAATTGTCTATGTTTTTATATATTGCAATGATGTACAGAAAGAAGTTTATTTAATAACAAATATATTGTACCTTTTCAATACCACATATATATTTCTCTACCTTCCAGAAAAGAGACAGCTCACTGAAAATATCACGCACGGATGAAGATGGCACAGCAACCAACACTAAGAGTGCCATCAAGAAGATGGGTTTAGCCAACCCAGGCACCATTCTGTACTCAGGGGAGGTCGGCGGTGGAAACGTCGTGCTGGGCATGGAAGGAGGTGGGTAGTTTGTCTTGTCACGAAATGTGCATAGAATTGATTAGTTAACGGTTGTTTAGACATATCACCTTTTGATTTAATATACGAAGATATGCATCTTGTTTGTCTTGTTGTGGTTAGTTTCTTATACATCTTCTGCTATGTCCATTTGGTATCTTAATTGCAGTTACTATTTTCTTTGGCAGTATTATTTACCTGCACGTAGAGAAGCATTAGTAGTACTCTGTCCTTGAAAGTGTTCTTAGAACTTAGCATGTAATATAAACTATAATTCACCTCTCTTTGTAGGTGTGAACTTGCATTGCTTCATCGACATTTTGTGTGTTTGCCTGCTCTGATTCGATCGCAATGTAATGCCTAATTACTAAAAGCCAGTCCACATATTTCGAGTTGGTATTGTCCATTGCAACTACTATTAGAATGTCTCTGGGTACCTTGGAATGATTTTGTTTGCACCCTGCACAATATGGTAGCCAAGTGGTTAAAAAGTCAAAGACGCCATTCCATAATCACTCATCGCTCATAGGTAGCAGTGTCTATCGTACGATTCCGACTGTCTCATAATCACGTGTTAATGAATCACTATCAAATATGATGAAACCAGGAGTTCGCGAAAAGGTGAGCATACCCTGCTCCACCTGTGGCACCCGTCACAAACACATGCAAATGCATGTCAATTATTCACTTACAAAACCCCCGGAACATATGGAAGTTCAAACTAGGGAAGTGCATCGAACATAATTTTAGTCACAGATGTCAGTCAAATTTGCAAATGTCTTGACAACGGTCTTGAATGTTGTAACCCAAACCATCAAATAACTCTTGAACAAGAGTCGTATGACGCTCATTGAAACAATAAGCCGAAGAACTCGTCAAATTGGTGAAATCCATTATGTCTGTACCCTGAGTGACATGTCTTGAATATTGCTAAATGCAGCGGTAACTGCACTCACTGAGACTCACACACTATCCGGATCTAATTGCCTCATTCGTACAACTTGGGAGGGCAATTGTTGGTTAAATTCCTTGTTAAGAGCCTCTTATTTCAGTCACGTTTTAGTACTGTAACTGGTGTTCCCAGGCGAGAAGATCATGAAGGTCCTGGGTCAGGTCACCGACATCCTGGGTCGCGGGGATCAGGCGTACACTGTGGGGAAAGGTCTGACTGGGAAAGGACTGCAGCTGCTCGGTGCTAAACTTGCCAACATGAGCATCGGGGAGATGATCGCATTGTTTGATGCCAAGAACATCGACCCTGAACTTGCTCTACGTCTGACGAGACAACTGAGAGATCTGGCTCTTGCCCTGGTAAGGGACATTCACTATATCACGACAGACGTGTGTTTTGAGTGTACTTACAACGTTAATGCCTCTGCACTGCTAGGTTGTTCTCTTGGGCAGTGGACGTGATGTTTCGATAATTAATATGACATTCAACACCTTTCCCTTTCCTTGGCATAACATATCGTTTTATCAGTGTCAGTTTCTAAGGCAAACTTTCCTCTCCACAAACAGGAAACGTCATACTTGCATGTACCATGTTGATGCTATGTCTATCAAAGGTCAAGTTAATTTTGGTCAAGTTCTGGAAGAACTATCATTGAACAGTGCTTGGAAACCCTTCTTATATCAGCAATGACGGGGACATTTATCTTGATACAGATACAGGAATTATTTAGATGTAGACGTGTACTGCATGTGCTAAAAGTAAGACCAGCATGTATCATCAAAATACTAGTGTCTGTTGTAAAGTAAATGATATTCTCTGCCTTAAGCCAGCTCTCCCCGTATAATCAGCAATCTGAATTTCAGTATTCCGAAATCATCAATGCCGTCATCAATGGCGATGGGGCCAACGCATTCAGCTCATTTGACATTACCCTTCAAGGAGACTTCAGCATACCTAGACAAAGCATCAACTTCTTCCGCTACAAGTATAAGTTCCTGATTGGGGGACTTGTCCCCATGAACTTTGGTGAGTGTTGAGTTATGCTACAATCATGCTAATAAATTGAAATAAAACTGATTCTGCATGACATGGAATGTTTATCTTATGTTTCTACATCCAGATTAAGAGTGTTGCCACTGTCACACGTCACATTGAGTACAGTTTCTTTCTTTCAAGGGGCGATGGAGTAGTCGCCTTAGGGTTAAAGCATCGCATGGGTACATTGTGTGAAACTCATGACTGACCCACCATGACATGACTGGAAAACTGCTTGAAGTTCACTCGTTTGTTCACTCACTCAATACTTTCCCAAAGGTTTAAATACAACTAGGTGGTCAAAGTTAATAGTCTAAGGAGACGCAACTTGACATGGACCATTGCGTCCCACTGATTTAATGTCATATTCGCTTTGATTATGATCCCTGATCTTCACCATACTTATGCATTTATCTACTGACATTGTCACTTTGGGTTTCCTCTTTCATACTGTTTTGAACTTCGCTCAGCATGAAAATCTTCTTTTTCATGTCTTCTATTTACAACTACCCACTCAGACACAGTACACTGACTCCGAGCCAACCAGTCTCTGTTTTATCCCATAATGCAAAGCAGGGTGCCAACAAGTACCATATTTTAATGTATTTTTTTTTTTATGCGACCGAGGATCGAACCCCCGACCTTCCACTCTCCGAGCAAACGCTCCATCCACTAGACCATGGAGGCGGTCCTTGAAACTGAAACTCCTCTTTATGCATGTAAACCACTGAATCACTGTATTAAGCCACTGAATCACTATATTCAGCTACTAAATCACTGTATTAAGTCACTGAATCACTGTATTAAACCACTGAATCACTGTATTAAGCCATTTAATAACTGTATTAAGCCACTGAATCACTGTATTAAGCCACTGCAATTTCAGAATTCGGAGCTGGAGCCACTTATGGAATGGGAATAGTTGCAGGAGCTAAGATCCTTGGCATGACGGTGTTTGGTCAAGTCGTGCCCTATGGAAGTGCCCATGTCTACGGAGAGCTTGGCATTGGATTAATACTGTATGGCAAACTGAGATTTGACGGCTACCTCATGAATATTGCTTTCCCATCCAGGGCTGAGATAGGGTTCTATAAGTTTCCACTTAATTTAAGGTGAGTATACTCAACTAACTCATATAATACCAAATACCTGTCTGTCCCACTATATATTCTTTTTTAAATTCATCTAGACAGCCTAGGTCACCATCCTAATTAACGAGTGTGATATTAGTAGTGTGTTTAAAAAGCTCAGTAATGTTTGAGAAAAGATTATATTTACATTTTTCGTGTTTGCCAGCTTAACTTCAGAGCATTTCAAGGGCTTTGGTCCTGCTCCACATTGAAATGTTATCGTTATTGTTTTCGTTTTTATTATTTTAATTTATTTTTTATTATATTGATATTTGTATCGTAGCATCGCCTATGCGCATGACGATAATCCTCCTAAGTCTAGACATGTTAGACTTTGGCACCATGTAGAATAAGGACGCCAGGTAAAATGAGCATTGTGTAAGTAAATGAGTACCTTGTACAATTACAATATTATTGCAATGAGACTCATAATACTAATGTAAAACTATTGCAACATTAAAATGCCACCAATGTGTTCTCAATTTTGTTCTCAAAAAAGTAAAAAATTACTCAAGGAATCATGTTCCTCTTTTGCAACATTTTCTAGTTTGACCATGGATATAGAACTGGTCCCTCTCGAGATGACCCTGCGAGGTCTAGTCACCCTGGAGGTCAACCTCTTGTTAGATAAGATCAAGAAGATATTGTACAAGGCTGTCATCTGGCGATATGCGACTCCTGTGATAAGGAAGAGACTGATAAATACAGGCAAGAAGGAGGAGGACACGTCTCCACCACAGTTCCTCAACTATGTGGACAATACTGTACGTTGTAGAATAGTATTAAAGTATAAATTTCAGATGCTATCGATAGCATTGGGCGTTTGCATTTCTCAATTGCTTAGGTGCTTTACAAGTAAGCTTTTGAAACAAGATTACTCCACCAAAAGTCCCAGTTAGTCAGTCCAGAAATTGTATGCTTGACATTCAGGTGAATTTACTAAATGTGACACGTCGCTTGCCAAAGGGACAAAGCAATGTGTTTATTATCTGTGTACATCAGGGAGGTTCTGGACGAAAGAAGAGGGCAGTGTCCACATCAGGGAGCTGCTTAGTGAGACAACTCCCCGATAGAGACTACTCAGAGCCGGCTGTAGAGATAGCCATAGCTGCCCAGGATGACCGGAGTCAGGTCCAGATCTTGTTGGATGCTGGGACCAAACCTGGACTCAGTGATGTGCTCAGAAGAGTCAGTCTTGGTGGACCATCTACAATTATCACTCAGGTATGCAGGAAACGTCATCATAGCCTGTTTTAAAATGGCTTGGAATTATGTCCTTCATGGTCAGTGAATGTCGGTATGATTTCCAGAATTATTCAGTGTTTCTTTCTGATGAGCATCAAGCTTGAACCTTTTGGACAATAATACCCTTCCCCTTGTGTTGATCTGACTTGAATCCTCATTTTGGACAACACAGTCCTACCCCCTTGTGTTGGCCCTGAAGTAAATCAGCCTTTGAGATAACACTGCCCTTCACTATTGTGTTTGCCTAGAGTGAATAAGTTTTTGGAACAACACTGCCCTCCTCCTTAGTGCTGGTCTGAAGTGAATCAGCCTTCGTGTTCGCTTGAATAGAATCAGCCTTTAGGACAACACTCCCACTCCCTCGTTCACTGAGGTAGTTGATTTCATTGCCTTAAGTCTGTCCTTACCATGCTGACTCGTACTACAAAAATAATATAGTAAGATGTCAAAAACAAAACACCTTGAATACGAAGATAATATATTACCATTATTAGAAGTTGATGCCATTCCTTCATATAAATAAATATTCAACATGGACTTTCGTATTTATCTTGAGCAGAGCGGAAAGCATGATATTTGTCAAAGGTGCAAAACAGACTTACCTTCAAGTATCTGTATGTTGATAACATCTGTATGTTGATGGACCGCCTCCGTGGTCCAGGGTATAGAGCGCCTGCCCGGAGAGCAGAAGGTTGGTGGTTCGGTCCCGTCGCCACGTCATACCAAAAGACTTTACGCGTTATTACTTCCCCAAGTATCGGCATTAAGGGGAGACTCGTAGGTAGCATATTGTCTATATGTGAGAGTGGTATTCATGTTTAAGTGCGGGATGGTATCTCAGTTGTCTAGCACTATAAATCTGGCATAAGTCCAGACTATTACAAGTAGACACACAGACACAGAAATGCGCGTCGATAAAAAAGTGGATGTGTTTGTAATGCAATGTTAAAACCCATTTGATCTTACCTCACCTGTTATTACAATAAAGATATTTCAATACTTCATTTTGAAGGGATCCTCTCAGTATATATACATATCCATGTTGTAGCGATTTTCCAAGAATGGCTATGGCGTCCCCATCTTTTTCACTGTGTATGGTGAGAACAGTGCTGGCGCGAGATCCACCGTGACTTGCAGCATCCCAACCTATGACGTCACGCCTCCTGGTGGCAGACTTACATCAGACTTCAGTTCAACTAGTAACCCAGCTGAGCTGAGAGGAAATGTGGTGGTGTATGAAGATTCAGATCTGATTAAATCTTCCGTGGGTGTTGGACTGGGAAGGGGAATCTATGGAGATGAAGTCATAGCCTACAACTCTGTCAATCTCAAGGACAGGACCAATGCACACTATGACCGTAAGGAAAATATAACTAATACCATGAAAAACTGATTGACTTTGTATATTCCAAGAACCAAAACAAAAACCAAGGCCTACAAACTAATTGTGGATGACTTAATAATCAAAATCATAAGTAAAGGGATATGAAATGTTATCAATTAACATAGATCAACAAAATATTTGGAAGACAATAAATGTTGAAACTAGGGTTAGTGAATAGTAATCAAGATTGTTATTCAACTTTTGCAATACTAATAAACTATTTTACTTTACGAAAAGGTGGGGTGGGGTAGCCTAGTGGTTAAATCGTTCGCTCGTCACGCCGAAGACCCGGGTTCGATTCCCCACATGGGTACAATGTGTGAAGCCCATTTCCGGTGCCCCCCGCCGTGATATTGCTGGAATATTGCTAAAAGCGGCGTACAACCATACTCACTCACTCACCCACTTTTCGAACAAGTGACACCATCTATGTTACTGTAGTTAAAGCCTAAGTGATACACATTGAAGCTTTGTCATTGCCAATCAAGAATCCGTAGATCATTGTATTGCATTGCTACAACAACCAGGCCATGGTGAACAGTTCATTCAATACGGATACTTGTTGCGCATACTGTCTTTTTATACGCAGTAAATAATATGTCATTTCCCGAAGGTTGAAATCTCCAAATTATATATGATCGTATTTAGCAGGCTGGATATGTGAAAGGCGATTGTTGTTACTCCTTACAGCTTCATCTGATAATTTTGGCCACGAAGCGCTGAAACATTTCACGGGTCTGAAGGACGGCCGACTGATTGGTCCGGTGTTTGCCGAGTTCTTCAGTATGAATCATGCCGGGTCCTGTGTGAAGGAATGTATGAAGTTCCCGGAGACCAAGTGTATGAGCGTCAACTACGACTACGGCCCTAAAGGACATTGTGAACTATTAGAGGGCATTGAAGGACACGACCATAAAATTTTCATTGTGAGCTTATATTATGCATTGTTATGTGATAAACAACTCATGTATGCGATGTCGATTTTTATGGAGCTTTAGATCGGAGTACAACAGAGAAATGGGCATGTCTTCAGGTTTTAAAGTCAAGTCAAAACTTGACGGTACTGATGCGTGGTTTTCGCAGATTTCTACCTCGGTTAACTCACTGGCCTTACATGGCAACATAGCTGGGTAGAATAAATGGGCAGATGTGAGGAGATTTAACTATGAAGGATCCCGGAAGGGTGAGCTAGACTACCAAACTAAACATTCGACTCCCACACTTTCAAATGACAACAAGCTGCCAATATTGGCGCTGACTCATTTGAAATTCGTCCGGCGATAAAAACGAATACCGGTGATAAAAATCCACGATTACTACATTATCTTGAATTTGCTTGCTGTACAAAGATGTCAAACAGCTTCTTGTCATGACACTTCAAAATCTATGAAAACAATCTTGACTTGAGCCTGTCATGTCAGTACGAAAGTACCAGCCAAGAAATGTGCAGTCGCAATGGCAAATCAAATTAATTCCTTCATTTCAGTATAAAACGTATTCTTTCAATGATTAAAGATATGTGTATACAACAAGGTAAATGCGATTATGTAGTGACAAAAGATTGCCCTAAGCTTTAATTTTTCCAAAACTTATCTATTTAGCTCGCAGGGGTGTTCTAGTATGTGACTCTCCATTTACATTTTGCACATTGTGTATTCATAGGCACGTTTCAGCCATTATAAGTACACATAGACATAGCTATATTTAGTAAATAATTAATACAAACGTCGTTGGTAATAAAAACAGGATACAAAACTAGTCATCATTTCATAACGAGATTATGTCACGAGTGGAATATGTTTTTACTCTTCCCGGGCGAGGGACAGAAAAAATATTCATAAAATATAAGGGAAATCTGAAGCTCCTTTAATATTCTGCAATTATTGCATTGATTTTACATTTAATTAACACAAATGGTTCGTGACGGTTTTTTTATGTATGCATTATGTAATATATGGTAACCAAATATCATGTTTATCCTTGAAGTCTGATCAGTATGCTCACTTTGAGAGACTTGGAGTTGGTCTTGCCCACGAGTTCATCTACAAGGATCTGTCTCTACGTCATGGTGTCATGTACTACTTCAACATCCACCTCATCAACGACCTTCAGTTCGAGTCCATCCTCCATAGCAAGGGTGTTGTGGTGGATGTCACACCTCCCGAGCCAGGTAAGATGTTACTTGACCTTGATCTTTTGTATGATAGTATATTGTATATCCTTGATCTGTGAGGATTGACCACAGAGTTTTCAGGTGAAGAAAATACTTGTGTTTGGGACGAGTGCTATCAGTGGGCAGGATACGCTCTCATTTTCGCGAACACCTGGTATAATCACTATTTGATAATGATTCATTAACGCAATGTTATGTTATTGTGTCACTGGCCTGTCAGAATAGGCCATGGGGTTACCAAACTATCAAAAACGTGACAAATGTCAATCTCCTTAGGTCACCTTGTTTGAACATGTGATTTATATGAGCGAGAAATTGTTAAATGAGTCGTGTTTTCCTTATAGTTAATTACTTGGGAAAATACATTGCTCACTGAATACAAAGATGTTCTTGTTCTACTTTCAGCTATTTTTTGTACTTGATGACTTGAAAGAATAACGTTAACACCTGAATAAGATTTTGTGATGCGTTTTCAAAAAAAACGATCGATACCATTTCTGTTTCAGGTCCACTGGCTAATGTGAGTCTGGATGTACTGGAGGTGACCTCGTGTGAGAGTGTGGTTCCAGATGACAGACCGGACTGGGAAGTCAGGTGTCGAGGTGTTAACAGTCAGATAAAGAACCACAGGTGAGAGACAGTTTTTCATAAACGTTACTATATTCAAGACAGGGTTTATTGGTCAGAATTTGTGACAAAACCCGAAGAAAACAAAAGTAAACTTATGTTTCTATTCTTGTGATGATGTGAAATGAACAATTAGGTTTACCTTGTATTCATCTACATGTCTTATATTTATAAAAAAAACTTCTGAAGTACTTAACTTAAAACAATCAGTTGAAACTGGCTTATAACCTTCTGCACATGCCTATCAACATCTCTCGGTGCTTCTGAAGCACGTAACTTAAAACAATCAGTGAAAACTGGTACAAGGCATTTAACCTTATGCACGTGCCTATCAACATCCCCTGCCGCTTCTGAAGCACGTAACTTGAACCAATCTGTGGAAACTGGAACAAGGCATATAACCTTATGCCTGTGCCTATCAACATCCCCTGCCGCTTCTGAAGCACGTAACGAACCAATCTATGGAAACTGGAACAAGGCATATAACCTTATGCACGTGCCTATCAACATCCCCTGCCGCTTCTGAAGCACGTAACTTGAACCAATCTGTGGAAACTGGAACATCTCCTGGTGTGGTGATAGGTTCAAGGTTGCTTTTAGAACCTATTTCAGTTTTCTTTTCTCGGAAGAATATGTAAAGATCACAGATTTCTCAGATCACGGAGCCACCTTTGTACGTGGGTCATGTGAACTTGAGTTCTTACCTGGGACGTGAAATTACTTCTAAATGTAATCGTTGTGTTTTCAGGATAATTCATGACGGCACTGGGTCAAAAACCCTTTTCAATGGAGACACACCCCTCGCCGATCTCTTGTACACCAGAGCAAACAGATACGTATCAGGTCGGTGAAATATTATAGTTTTTAAAAGGAATTTCAACTATGTGAAATTTATTTCGGGAATACGAATTAAACCGTTATGTTGAAATATTTTAACTTGTCCCGAAAATACTACTTATATCCATGTATCGTTATGTTCTTAGTTCATTATCCATAATTTTGTATGTATTGTCTTTTTAAAAAGGGGTGTAAGTGTTTTGAGGCCAGATTTATTTGAATACATTTGGTATTCACTATAAATAATTTCTAATATAATTTCAAATTTTTTATAAACTAGGCAAAGTTCAATGCTAACGATCTTCTCATATATAAACACTTCTGTGACTGTAGATTTTATGGGTTATACCAAACTGAGTTGGAATAGTTTTTGTTTAACGGTTTTGCATTATGCTTCAGTGGCGTATACCATTTCATTTAAACACTATTTCCACTTGATATCATTTCGAAAGCATCACGTCCAATGCTATGACGACGTGTCCCTGTTTCAGCTAACTGGGACGGCATCATGGATAAAGAGACTGGCATCCTTGGCTACTCCTGGACCGTGGGGAGACAAATCTGTGAGGAGCTGATCCACCCTCATCATGACCCTCACAGGCACCTGTTTGACGAATCAGAGTGGACCAACACTGGCCTCATTTCCCCAATACCAGCTCCTTACGACCCCCTCCCAGGTAAAACACAAGTGTGAGGCTTTTAAAAATATGACAACGCAATGACCTAAAATATCACTTAGGATTGGCCTCTCACAAGAAGATCGTCCAACCTTACAAAAATAATGGATGTATATACTGATATGAGTTGCGCAGTTAATAAGCCCTCAATAATCACTTAAAAGACGAGGTGATTGTGTGGCGTAGCTCGATGGCGATGTTCAATGCTCTTATCGCTCTGTAAGTGCAATAATATTGAACATGGTTGATATTTTTTCAGATCATTAGGGATGGCTTCAGAGATGATTTTGGTTTTGTTTCAGATGGGAAATACTATATCACACTCCGTGCCTTGAACAAGGTTAGCTATGGAGGTCCGCTGGGGACAACAATCTGCCACACCACGCCCCTTGGAATAGACAACTCGCCCCCCCTCCTACATGAAATCTATAACATCTCCTACGCCGAAGAAACCTTCTTCATCAATGCACAGTATAATGCCAGGTAATAATTTGTTGTGTTTCAAATGCTGTATTGCTACGTAAAATAAATAAATAATAAAACCCATTCATATTGGAACATCAACATTACCTCCCTTTAAATATTTAGTGACAAGTATTACAATTTAGTTCATCCATTCACAGTGACCCAGATTCAGACATCAAAGAAGTGGACTTGTGTCTGGGACAGACCACACGTGACTGTCATCACATGGACTGGCAGAGATCTTCGCACAGTGAAGGCTACATCACCCGTCAGTTCCAGATCCCAGGTGGAACTCCTGTCTGGATTAAAGTCAGGGTGATCAACAATGGTGAGTCATATAAAAGGTGTTTTTAAGGTGATGGATACGTCGCCGCCTGTTCCAGATCCCGAGTGAAAGTCATGGGTGGATTAAGGTAAGAGTCATCAAAAATGTTGAGTTATAATAACAGGTTCCTACACAGTGATGGCGATATCACCCGCCAGATCATGATCCCAGGTGTAACTCATGTCTGGATTAAAGCCAAAGGCATTATACACGCTTGAGACCCTATATTGTTATGATATCTTATATTGTGATGACATCAAGGAACTTAAAGACTTGATCATAATAAAAATATTGCTGTTACAAACGTTGATCTCTTTATTAAAAATAACCACATTCATCCTGATATTTCAATAGAAATGGCACCGTCCGGAATAACGACGTTTCATTGTGGAATAAAATCATTACCTGCATCACGTCACGTTGTATACAGATGATATGCCATCAGTGAGGTTGGTTAAAGGTTCTTTTGCAAAACTTGTCAGCATCTCGATGTATAGACACCAACAACAATTTGTTTGTTTATTGTTTAACTCCGCTGTCAGTGATATCTCCTCCGACCCACGTCGCAGGGGTTCATGCAACATATAAGATCTGACGTCCCGATCCTCACCAGTCTCCTTTTATTCGAAGGATAGGTTGCTGAAGATCAATTTCTTATCGTGGTGTCATAAAAACAACCTCAAACGTTTTGTAAATATCACATTCTAAAGAAATCCATTATTAATTGTGTGTTTAAGTTGATTTGATGAAAGTGAGCGTTTCCGACCATCCGATCATAGTCGACACATCACCCCCTGAACCAGGCATTGTTTATGATGGACCCGTCTTCAGACTTGACCTCAACTTTACCAAGGATGCTGACAAGGTAGATTTTTACTTCACAAACACGTTCTTTGTAAATAGTTGATAGCTAGGTGTTAATATTCCATTTTAATTGATACACAGCCTCCAGTAACCGATAAAGTTGCACAAAATGCATTATGCCCAAAACTTTTTTTCCCTTTAATAATGGTCTGATTTTATAATCTGATCTTTTTATTCCAGATTTGTGCAAACTGGTTTGGGTTTTATGATCCCGAGTCTGGTATTTCCCACTACGAGTTGTCGGTTCTTGATGACACAAACACAACGATCTCCGAGCCGGTCAGCCTTGACCACAAGACACACGAGACCTGTGTCCAGCTTGACCCTGACAAGAGGCTCGAACACGGCAAGGCCTACAGCTTCTATATCACCGCATTCAACGCTGGTCACAAACAGCTTTACGTATCGGCAATGTCTGATGGAGGTAAAACAATGTCAGATGGAGGTAATACAATGTCAGATGGAGGTAATTCAATGTCAGATTAAGGTTTTGCAATGTCTCCTGAGGTAATACAATGTCTGCTGGAGGTAATACAATGTCAGATGGAGGTAATGCAATGTCAGATGGGGGTAATACAATATATGCTGGAGGTAATACAATGTCAGGTTAAGGTTTTGCAATGTCTCTTGACGTAATACAATGTCAGAAGGGGGTAATACAATGTCAGGTGAAGGTAATACAACGTCAGAGGGAGGTAATACAATGTCAGATGGAGGTAATGCAATGTCAGATGGAGGTTATGCAATGTCTGCTAGAAGTAATACGTTGTCTGCTGGAGGTAATACAATGTCTGCTAGAGGTAATACAATGTCGGATGAAGGTAATACAATGTCAGATGGAGGTAATGCAATGTCAGATTAAGGTTATGCAATGTCTGCTGGAGGTAATACAATGTCAGATGGAGGTAATACAATGTCTGCTGGAGCTAATACAATGTCAGATTGAGGTAATGCAATGTCTGCTTGAGGTAATACAATGTCAGATGGAGGCAATACAATGTCAGATGGAGGTAATACAATGTCAGATGGGGGCAATACAATGTCAGATGGAGGTAATACAATGTCTTCTAGAGGTAGTACAATATCAGATTGAGGTTATGCAGTGTCAGATGGAGATAATACAATGTCTGCTGGAGGTAATACAATGTCAGATTGAGGTAACTAAACTAAATAAATATACAGATACATCAACACTATCTGATCATAATGTATGACACATTTCTCCTCGTACACATATTGTTGAATTGACATTCTACATACTTGTGGATATATTTGTGGATAAAGTCTATCTACAAGCAATGTTGAGTAGGAGCTGTAATGGAGATTATCAGATACATGGACAGAATGTAAAGTTTAATTTCATCCCAAAAATAGTAAGCACCGTATTCTGCTCTGCATCAAAGTATGACTCATATATGACCTTGGGTCTTGGACTACAACTACCACCACTCCCCACCCCTATCCTCTTCACTCCCCACCCCCATCCCCATGCTCACCAATACCCATCTCCACCCCGCCTTCATTACTCCCCACCCCAACCCCTTCACTCCCCAACCCCACCCCCATCAAACCAACACACTGTGATTTCATTGGAATAATGTCACTATTCCAGTGATCGTGGACCTGACTCCACCGGTGCTGGGTGAAGCTGTTGACGGTATACGGAACGGCTTTGACGACGTTGAGTTCAGTACCAACGTTGCCACAGTAGGAACCCAGTGGAGGAACCACAGTGACCCCGAGTCAGCCATCAGAGAATATGCAGTACAGATACTCAGAGCAAAGTAAGAGGGCAGTAAATCACTGAGGAAACATTTGCTATATATAATGCTACAGTGACTCAAACATGTTCTTATGAAATGCAATTTATAAATGTGTATGATGTTAGTGCTGAATAATATTATTCGTAATTATGGCACTATTGTAACATGAAAGAGCAGGATTTCATATATGCAGCGTATACTTAAGTGAAGAAAAACATTTATCATATAACGGGTAGGTTTCTCGGCAGGGTAAAGCCAACGGATAAAAACGATATCCGTTGGGTTCATATGCGGATAGAGATGCAAATATCAAAGTTCAAGTAGGGACTACTTTCAGTGTTTATAAACAAACATGGCGTCGCCCTCGTCATTCGGCGATCGAGTCAGAATTAACCATCGGGAATGTGGATAAACTAAAGGGATAATTGCCATCATTATCAAAAGAACAATCTAATATGCTGAAAATCAGTGTCTAACTGTGACGTAGCTAAGGCATTTTAAAAGTTTTGGCAACTTTGGAGATATAAATTTCGATACAATTTTGCGAGGGCACGAGGCCTAGCCAAGCGGGATCAGTAGCCATATCTGTGCTTTTAGACCTCTGCGGCTTGAAACCTTCTCCACAAATAAAATAGTTGGATTTGGCCGAAATATGTTTGAATTGTTACCTTGTTTCGTTTTGTCGCCAAGGCTCGCTAAATACAATGTTTATTCCTAATGCAGGATATTTACCATCCCGAAACACACTCGCGTGATAACCTCTATTTATTATTTATATTATGAAATAATATCTTGAGGAACATATTTATGCTTACATAGTCTTCAGCGGGATATTTGGGGAACGTCTATTAATATATGACCACAAAGTCATTCCTTCATATCTATGAGTCGATAATCTGGATCAGGTAACTTGAAAAGAGACCGAAGGATTGTTGGAACACAATGTACATGTATTCAACTCTTGGAATATCCCACCACAGTATGATACTCAGATACAGCGATTATGTTATGGCATCTCTCTGCTGTGTTTAAACGTTCCCTACCGACTTCTTTGAGAGGCATTTATAAGTTGGAGTACTAAGTGAGGATAAGATATATCGATGAACAACTTCTTTATTACAATGAGGAGCAACGTTTCGGCTTTTAACATTTGCTTGAAGATGGTGTTAGATCCTACACTGAAACGTTGCTCCTAATTGTAATAAAGAAGTTATTCATCGATATATCTTATCCTTCCTTAGTTCCCTACATTCACCACGCACTGTACGTTTATCTATTCTAGAGGGTTGTCGTCAGACTTTGAGGTAGTAAAGGACTGGAAGACTCTGGACAAAGACGTCAGCCAGATCGAGTGGCACAACTTCCACCTGAACCATCAGGATGTTGTCAAGACGACGCTGAAAACCATCAACAACGCCCTGGGGACTGTAGAACAGACAACAGATGGGTTTGTAGTGGATCTCACTCCGCCCAGGATGGTGTTCCTAGGTGATGGACGTGAACAGAACAAAGATGCGGAGTTCCAGGTGAGGCTGTGGAGTGAAAATGAAAAATCAAACATCATGCTTTATGCAAGCCATTTACTGTTCCAATGACTAGGCGTTATAAATATATCTACCTTTCATTATGTTTGACACAAATGATATGGTCTGGATTTATAATTGACATGAACAGAACAAATATTCAGTGATCGAAATGGGTAATATGTAACCCTAATCACAGTGCATTCATTGGATGTCATATGCTGTCTCCACTATTATTGGGCTGATAACCACATGGTCTCACATTTTGTTTTGTCTGTTCGTCACATTATAAGGATATTGCGATTATTATAAATTGTTTTGTCTCCGATATTCGTCACATGACTGGTTTAGGATCAATTATATTTGCATCAACTTTTCCAGCATCAAAACAAATTTGTCTTCTATACCCCGTGTTATGTACACTACACATTGGCATTTATAGTACATGTATGTGTGTATCCCCTACCTCAGCTCTCCTCAGCAAGAACGTCATCCCATACATTAACATGGGTTTATCCACTAAGATGTTTACATCATCCATTAAGAATAGTTCGTGTGTACACATCTGCTAGATGTCTAGCATCATATTTGTTCTGAAAAGTAAATGAATTATGCTTTATCAGAATACGGTAACAATAAAACCGTGAAGAATGTGAAAAAAACAAATTGAAGACAAATTTATCGCTATCATGCCATCTATTTGAAAAGGAATGTTTTAGTTTACTGAGACTTTGATTTGAACAAATAATGAGCTGTAACTAATTAGGGGATAAACATGCTGTGTTTTCTACCATGACTTTGGAGTTAGCAAATATACTGAGTGAAGTGGCATGGGTTGAGTCCAGTGTTTTGAGTGGGTTATCGATCTTAATTACGGAATCACCGAACAAAATATGACGCTGTATATACTCAAGCAGTTTTTTAAACGGTAATACTTCACTCGAACAGGCATTGAAAGCACGGCAACTTGGTAAGCTAACATGTGGTGTGCACCCCTAAAGAAAACAAAGCAAGTTTTGCATGGCTTTCACTCTACATCGCACGTCAACATTATGACGTCATATCGCGCATTGTGACGCAAAAGATGTGACGTCACAGTCGTATATAGAAAAGCACCAAATTCCAAGCTCTCTATTGTCTCCAAAACGTAAATACATTCCCTTTGTAGATTTCTATCGTGTTTTCTGCATGAAATGTATTGCCACACATCCTTTGAATATTGTAATACCCGCATCTGTGTATTTTGTAACCTGTAAATGTAGATATAATTATTTAAATATGCCTACCGACATTGACTGAAAATAGTACTATTCTATGAATATTAGCTTCCGCGGCGATGCGGCCGTCAAACCAGCTGTTTAAATCAGAGGGGGTTTATTTTGATTTAATAGCCTCTGATTGACCCATCAGAATCGAATAAATTCCAAATTCATGGTTGAATAAATGAAATGTTCAGGGGAAGACGTTTTACAGTTGACAAATGGGGGAAACTGTAGAATCGTTTAACAATGTCTTGTTGGTTTAAGTATATATTTCGTATGGGGGGAACTTCTTAAACCGCAAGGGGTCACTGGGTGTTTTCCGGGCTCTGCTTGTATACTGACACCTCGACATACATATTCGCAAACACCAGGAAGGATTCTTTCGTTGGTGTTCGTGTCTATAAACTCATTTTCATTTTATTTGAATAGAGATATGAATGCACAAAATGTTTCGTCCTTTTGTAAACTCATGTTATCTGCCACTTGGGATAGTGCGGCTTTTAAGGGGCTTAAATTTAACTGAACTGAACCCACCCATTTTAAATTAACTACACATTTTTCATGATTTAATTGCAGCTATCTAGCACAACTGTGGAAGCCAACTTCCAGTTTAAAGATGACGAATCTGGGTTGGACCATTACAAATACCAGGTGTATGAGCTTTACCATGGGTCAAAACATCAGATCTACCCGGGTAAGTGATCTTGTTACATAACTGTATACAATATTTTTAGGGAATACCTTCAACAGCTGAACAAAGAGTGGCACAAGTTCAGAATATTTACATCAATATCATAATGATGTCTCCAAGACCAATAAGTAAGTTCCTGATTCCGCTGGAACAATTCTCAAGTATTAATATCACGGTACGAAATCTTAATGCTGGAGACAGCCCATGTGACACATAAGCATGGGTATGGTGTTGACGAGCATACTATCTGGTATTCAAACCTACGACCAGCGAATCTTGGCGCAGCTAAGGGAAGCACATTCCAACAAGGAATTTATATTACCCATGCCTTCTTTCTTAATTTTTCAAGTTGCACTAATCCCAACGTGACTGTAAGATACAACTCATTCACTCGTTTTGGAACGCGAAAATTCCTAATACAGAATCATATACCACTCAACTTAAAATTTTGGGGGTATTTTTATACATTTTATGTATCTTTCCGTTTTACACAAAATTGAATACCATAATATGTCAAGAGTATACCTGAATAGATATGATTATCGCTGCCACATGTTGTGTAGTATACATGCTTGGAAGCATCCTGAAGTGAATATTTCCCCCTGAAACAGGCTCAGAAGGTTGGGAGATCACCAGCGACCCAGGCAGCACCAGTGTCATGAAGTCTGGCTTGAGTCTCCGACCAGGCGCCCAGTACAGTGTGAGAGTCGGGGCCGTCAACAGAGCCGGGGCCGTCGCCATCTACGACACAAACGGTGTGCTTGTTGATAATACTCCACCTCAGGTAAGAAATATAACCCATATACGAAAGTATCCAATCTTAAATGTGTAGACGTTTTGCTCGGACAGTACCATTACTTAGTACTTGTCCAATTTAAATGGTCTCAACTTGATATACATCACAATTACACCAACACCATAATCTACGTATAAACAGATGACCCGTGACTATCCGGGTTAGAATGGTTCTTCTGCAACCCATGCCTGTCGAAAGAGGCGACGAACGGGATTGGGTGGTCAGGCTCGCTGACTTGTTTGATGCATGTCATCGTATCCTTATTGCGTGGATCGATGCCCTCGATATCATTCACCGGAAAGTCTGGTCTAGATTCGATCATTTACAGACCACCTTCATAAAGCTGGAATAATGCTAAATAAAACATCAAACAAACAAACCAAAAGCCGATTTTAACACTATCAAGGGACGCAACTCTCGGTAGTGTGGCCAAGGAACCTGTAACATTCATGAGAGCTGATGTCTCTTCACAAATTAGTTAGATGTTCGTGAAGTTCAAACAAATGTGTTAGTTTGCTGAAGTTATTTGAATTTATTTTACGAGTTTGACGTTTTACGTCACAGTCGGCAATATATCAGATTTAGCACCGCCACTAGGCCAGATTAACAAGTTGACGATATAATGAGTGATGTACCACGCCGTCAGGGATTATGACATCACGTGATCTTCTTCAGCTGGCTCTAACGACAAGCTGGGTTCTTATTCTGACCTCGGTCCCAATGGGGCTTGTGTTAGGTATTCAGAGGTAACCGACGGGGGTTCAGATAATACTTCTATTTCTTAACTGTATTATTGAGCATTTCATGGGATTTTCATCAACCTCATTCGTTGCAGATGAAATGGGTCTACGTTGGCATTTTCTCTGGCAATGAAGAAGAGTTTATAGACGGCTACATTATCCAGTCTGACCCTAGCGGTATCAAGGCCACCTGGTTTGCCATGGACAGTGAGAGTGGCATCAAGTCGTACATGGTGGCCATTGGAACCGCTCAAGGTTTGTATTCCCCAAATATGAGGAACACAATGTTGTCCTGACTTTTACCCTTTTTAGTTTTTCTAGAACTGATGTTGAAGACATCAGAACCAATTATGTTAGAACCAAATTCTAATATTCTTAAAGAAACTCTGTGGTGTAGTTGATATAAACTGCTCCCAGAGTAAAAGGTCGGTGGTTCGATCCCCCGGTCGCTTCATACCAAAATACGTTAAGAGATGGTACTGGTGGTTTCCCTGCCTGAAGCTCGGATTTAAGGGAATAAAACGAGAACTGGCTAAGACAGTATACAATATACTGTGTCTGAATGGAGTATCCACATTAAAACTGTCGCTTTGTTTCTCGGTAGGCTAGGACTATAAAGATCAGCGTAGTACAAGCACATACACGTGCATGCACGTTGCTATATAAATGAACTAATCTTGAACATGACGTTATTCCATTTCACCTCACCACACCTCACCTCACCTCACCTCACACAAATTAGTGCAATTATATTTGGTTGTATATTCTGAACTATTTTTCAGGCGGAACTGATATCCTAAACTGGAAGGACTTTGGTTCTGACAGAGACAAATACATGGACGAGTTGACCTTGACCGTGACCGACCTTGACACGATGACCCCATTTTACTATGTGTCTGTGAAGGCGAGCAATGGAGCCGATCTGACCAGTGACGTCATCACATCAAACCCCATCCTGGTGGTTGACCAGGACAAGGCAGGTATACATCTTGATTTGTGTACATTTGTCATCGGCTTCGTCGTTGTCGTCGTCATTATCGTTAACGTCATCGCCGCTACTGTCGATTGGAGAAAGAATAAAAGATTAACATATGTATGATATCTTTGCATTTTCTCATACATAAACACTCAAATGAATCTCTATCCCAAGGTATTGTCATCGACGGCGCCGACTCAACCGAGAGAGCCAACTTCATGGGCATCGGTAGCGACATTGACTACCAGAAAGACACGGGAGTTGTGACGGTACAGTTTGCTGGGTTTGAGAGCCACGAGCACGGTCTGACGTACTATGACTGGGCGGTAGGCACGACACCTGGTGGCGAGGAGGTGCAACCGTTCATCATGGCGGGTCTCATACATGAAGAATCAGAGACCAATGTTCCTGGAAATGGTGGGTTAAACATATTTGCAGACAAACAAAAGGGTTTGAATTCTTATCCTCCAAATATAATCCAGACATTGTACACGTGCATTCTGTACAGACGTCGTTCGACGCCTTACAGTACCCTTTACCATCAACATGACAAGAGATGAAAAAACATGATTGCGCATCGTTAGATGTTTGGACAATACACGTGCTAATGAATCTGTTTTGATTTATTTTAATTTTTTGTCGAGAATTCCCTGTTACGATATATAACAACATATTTTGCAGGTATCGCCAGCATGGGGTTTGGCCAGGCTGTTCTACCGCTGTCATCCGGCAGGACATACTACACCACAGTCCGCGGCATCACCAACGCAGGCAACATCCTGGAATCTACGTCAGATGGATTTACTGTTGATATTACGCCTCCTGAAATCCACATCGAAAGGTAGACACATATACAAATCATTATTCAGACTTTTCCCTTGTGGATTCCCAACACCGTGTCCAAATACGTTAAGAGACAACAAAACGATAGTTGCGAAATAACTCTCTCATTAATTATGATACTGATATTTGGTTAAGTAGTAATGTGTGCTCACCAAATATGTCGTTTTTAAAGTGTGCTTGATTGAAATCAAGAAGAAAAAGAAGTTTAATGAATACTCTGCTACCTGACCGAATGTAATTAGCAGGCTTGTTTCTTATCCAACTACTTGATACACAGGTAGCCAAAACTAAACATTGTTTATGAAATGTGGATTATCTAATTATTGTGAACTATGGTTATGAGAACAAGCAAAGAAATCTGACCAAACAAAAACATACGTCAGCAAAACATGGTTCATTGTTCACTCGTAACTACATTTTAAGGCTCAGAACTACCATAGCGGACTGACCACAACAATGTCTAGTTAACAAATCATTGTTCTTGTTTGACTAGCAGCGATGATTCTGAGAAAATCAGAGCAGACTGACCCAAACAGTTTACAACTAAAAGGCACATGCACAAGTAACTAAACATTGATCGTGTTTCCCTCTCAGGTATGGTTCTGGGAACAACCAGGGCAACCTGGTCTCAAACGCTATGTACTGTCAACTAAAGATTGTTCATGTTTACCCCGCAGCTATGGTTCTGAGAACAACCAGAGCAGACTAACCCCTACCACGACACTGTACCAGACTGAGGTGGACTCCATCTCCTCCTCCTGGAGGGCTGCAGACAGTGAGAGTCCAGTCAAGAAGATGTACTACTCTGTGGGGACCTACCCCCACGGGGAGGATGTCCAGCCCCGGACTGACGTGGAGATCCTGCTGACCGGCGAGGGGGCTTTACCCACTGGCATCAAACCCACAACTGATGGTAAGAACTGGCAGTGATGAAGAATAAAACAATGAATTAAATATGAACATCTCGCGCTTGGTAATATTACATGAACTAATTATAAGATGGTCAAGACTGTTAATCTATTTTGCTAGAAGGCCTTAAACGTACTGATCGATTTTCTCGCTAATACAGTAAGAATTATTGGTAGCGTTAATAACAAATACAAGATTAACTGCAAACTATGAAATAAGCCTGACATTAACTTCGATTATGCTGACACCAATAGTCTCCTCGAACTTTTATACAGAAAACAGATCTTGTCTCTGTCAAATGTTGTGTTTTATTGTGTACGTGTTCAGTGCAGAGCTGGCATGAATTTGGAATATTTGTATCAAATATATGTTTCAGGAAAACCAAACATTCTGACTCTGACAGCCGAAAATGAACTGGGGTTGTCTGCTAGCATTATCTCCCCTTATCTTGTGGTGGACACCTCCTCCCCAACAGAGGGGGTGTTGACATGTCCAAGCTTCATTCAGGTATTACCTATAAGTCAATCCGGAAATCCTGGTCAGACTCCTGTTCTTCATGCTTGTCCTGAAAACAGACTTATATAGGGATCAAGCGGTCAAGCTCAGTATTTGGCTGACTGTTTTAGGCTCGATTATTTACAGGCAGCCATTTTATAATTAGAATGGTGCCATGTGCACCTGTCAACTGTCACACAATCACATCCATCGCCAGTGCTCTGCAAATAACAAATTTAACAGTTTCACTATACGACACCAGGAGGTGTTTCTAACATTGTATAACACGGACTTGATTTGACAGCCTTAGGATAAAAGCGTGTTATGGTAGTAATTTTCATTGTGTATTATGCAGTCACCATGATGATTTAATGTTCATCTGTTTCCATTATTATGTTCTGGTAAGATATGAGGAAGAAATTGTTTAAAATATTTACATTGTTTATGTAAATACAGCCGAGATCTGCCGTGGAGTGCACATGGACAGGGTTCTACGATGCCGAGAGTCAGGTTGTAGAGTTTGAGTTTGCTGTAGGCTCCCATGAGGGGCTGGAGGACGTCGTAGCACCTGTCAAACTGCCGGGAAATGCTGCCAAACATCTAGTCTCAGGTACAGAAGGATAACTGAATCTGTGTGTAAAACTGGCTCGTTATTTCAAACTTCTTCGGGTTTCAACCATTATAAAACTATTGTCATTACCATTCTAGATTTTTGTTGGACACAATGTATAACGACATTGTAATGATAATAAAAATGAAAAATATAACGGCTTGTAATAAATTGGCAACGTTTTCATACTTAGGCTTAGCTGATAAGGTGACACATGGTCAGAGATACTACGCCAAGGTCAAGGCCATCAACCAAGTGGGAATGACGTCATCTAGCATCTCCAACGCCATCAACGTGGACACCACACCCCCATCGCCGGGCACTGTGGTTGAGTTGAAGTCTGTCTACATCATCAACGTCACCGACGAGATCATCACCGAGAAACTCAACACCTACAAGTGTGACACACAGGAAGGTGGGCGCCACCATTATGTCACTTACATTTTTCTACATAAATATACATTGTAGCATGACGGCCCATACAGAGTAACTGTGGACATGGATCAGAAAGCAAAGATTGGGTTCCGTTGACCGGTTTATCTTTGACAAGTTACTTGGATCTATGAATGGTTGGTTGGTTGGTTTGCTGTTTAACGCCGCACTCAGAAATATTCCAGCTATATGACGGCTATCTGTAAATGATAGAGTCTGGACCAGACAATCCAGTGATTAATATCATGAGCATCAATCCATGCAATTGGGATCGATGACATGCATTAACCAAGTCAGCGAGCCTGACCACCCGATCCAGTTAGTCGCATCTTACGACAAGCATGCCCATGCTTGCTGTAGAACTATTCTACCCCGGATGTTCACGGGTCTTGATCTATAAAAAAGCCAACAAAAGATCAGAAAGGTCGCCCTTTTTGGGCAAGGGGATATATGTCGTTTTCCCGATGAACATGTTTCGATGCTTTGCTCATGTCTTGAACCGATTATAGTTTAAAGAAGTTATTTGACTTATTTATAACATCCTAAGTAAATACTTACTATTCACCGTTTCGCAATCAGTTGTATTCTGTTATGTGAAACATAACTACATCCTACACTATGTGCAACATTACTACATCCTTCACTATGTGTTACATGACTACATCCTACACTATGTGTAACATTACTACATCCTTCACTATGTGTTACATTGCTACATCCTACACTATGTGTTACATTACTACATCTTTCACTATGTGTTACACTGCTACATCCTACACTATGTGTTACATTACTACATCCTTCACTATGTGTTACATGACTACATCCTACACTATGTGTTACATTGCTACATCCTACACTGTGTGTTACATTGCTACATCCTACACTATGTGTAACATTACTACATCTTTCACTATGTGTTACATTGCTACATCCTACACTATGTGTTACATTGCTACATCCTTCACTATGTGTTACATGACTACATCCTACACTATGTGATACATTGCTACATCCTACACTATGTGTTACATTGCTACATCCTACACTATGTGTTAAATTACTACATCCTTCACTATGTGTTACATTGATACATCCTACACTATGTGTTACATTACTACATCCTAAACTATGTGTAACATTACTACATCCTTCACTACATGTTACATTACTACATCCTACACTGTGTTACATTGCTACATCCTACACTGTGTTACATTACAACCGTGTACACTATGTGTTACATTACTACAGCCTTCACAACTGTATGTCCACAGACTGCCTGGCTATAGACGCGGTGTGCCAGGAGTCTCTGTCCACTGTCAACGTGGCCTGGCAGACCTTCGCTGATGACGAGACGGAGATAGTCAAGTACGTCTTGATGACAGTCATTTAATATGTTCTGAACCCGCAGTATTTCAGTGATGCAGGAAGAAAGCATAAAGTAAACTGATAGCCACTTTGCACCGATACATGTACATCTGAGCACTTCCTGTATGATAAGACTTCATCAAAGTACAAGAGTAACATCTTCTCTTCAATTTTATCTATATAAAGCTTTGTTGTGCTTCTCATTTTGACGTTTTGGCTTCTCCAGATACGAGATAGCTGTTGGCACTTCACCTGGAGGGGGCCAGCTAAGGGTTTTTTTTGAGACTGATGACGTTACAAAGAGATACCTGTCAGTCACGGGCCTGATACTGAAGGGAGTGAGACAGGTGAGATAACTCTTGACCCTTGACTCTTGACAGAGATTTCCCTGAGTTGTATATGTAGTTTGTGTCATGCCCACAAGATGGGTAATGTGTTATTCTGGCCATCACTTCCATAATAAGCATCACAGGGGAATCTAAGTTTGGATTTACTAGGAACACACAACGCATCCAATGATGAATTTCAAATTACAGATATTTGTGACAGTAAAAGCTACCAATGGAGCTGGCCTCAGCACAATATCCACGTCTAACGGTATCTACATGTCCTACCTCAGTCAGGGCTTGGAGCCGCTCACTCATGTTGGAATCTGGGATGGCGACAGTCACGATGGAGACCTGTGAGTATTGTCTGTGAACACAGCTTCAGGAATATCTGTCTCAAAGCATGACACCAACAACTCAGACCCACAAGATACACAGCTGACAAAACGCCCAGTGTCAGGTAATATCATCATCTTCTTATAAAAAGATGAGTCGGTATCTAATTTGTAGTTGACCTTGTTTCTCTACAGTGATTTCCAGACAAGTCTGTCCCGAATGGGGGCCAAGTGGGACGTGTCAGGTGACCCGTGTCCAGTGGTCAAGTATGCGTGGGCAATACAAAGGGCTGACGGTCTGAGGGTCCAGGAGTACTTCAATACAGAAGGTGGGTGTTGTGACAGCAGCTGACAATGATCACGTGTATTCAATACTGGAGGCATTTGTACATATGTATTTCGAGAACCTTAGAGCTAATAATTGGATTGAACACAGTTTTATTACTGAACTCAGCTATAAAAATAAATAAATCTGTTCTCCATTAGTGAACTTTTCTGTTGACGGAACTAATAAGGAGCCTATACCCTTCTAATGATTGTGATGTTTTCAGATTGGGACAAAGGAGATACACAAAACTAAAATATAATTTACTTGGTTAAGCAGCTGAATCTCATCAATTGTTCTTCAATTCCAGGAAGAACTCATGGCGACAACGACCAGCTGAGCCTGAAAAACATGGAACGCTACTACCAGTACCTACGTGTGACCAACGCCATGGACTACACCTACACCATCAGGTCGAACGGCATCACCATCGAGGATGACCCCCTGGTGCCTGGACAGGTCAATGATGGAGATGTCGTGGGATTTGACCTTGAGTTCTTCCGAACTAAAAGTAAAGTCAGCGCCAACTGGGATAAGTTTGGCAGTGATGGCAATGCTGACGACGTGTCAACTGGAATAAAAGCTGGTTAGATAATGTTTTTGCAATATTATATTTCCATATCTCCATACAAATGATGAGATAAGGATAGTCTTCCTGTAACTCATCTAGGAACTCAAGAAGAAAATATGAAAAGAATTAAAGAACATTCAGATTATTTAAAACAAAGCCGTATGCTCAAAGATTCAAATGTATTTGCTTGTGTTCTCGAAATAAAGGGCGTTTTCACTTTTTCGTTGTAGATGAGGACAAAGAGAAATCTTCCAACCAGGAAGTCGCTTTCTACGAGGTTGCTGTTGGAACTGACCGCCGTTTCCCCAAAACACGTGACAACGTTGTACCGTTTGTCAACGTTGGCCTCAACAAGACTGTGACCTTTTACGACCTTGACCTCACCCCCATCACGGCAATGTATTACTTCACTGTGAGAGCACACAGCCGCTCCGGGTCTAGGACTGACGTCACGTCCAATGGCTTCTCTATTGGCTTTGATGGAGGAGTCTCCGGTGAGACCTTCACTTTTCCAGGACTTGTAGAAATATGTAGATTAATATATGGAGAAAAAACAGACATTACAGAGCAAGAGTATCATATGGTTCTTACTGGTAACACTCTGTCAAATCTTAGTCAGGACGTATACAAACACGACTAACAAAGACACCTTGAGATGTACCATCTGCTAGCATTTGTCTCCTGTTTGCTGCTGCTGTGTAACAATATATAATGTACCGATCCATGATAGTGAAGACCACTTCCTGAACACATCTCATCACCTTGTGTTTCAGCTGGTTTCATCGACATGAAGGAATTTGTCAATACTAACACTTCCGTAGATGTACCTTGGGACGGGTTCGGATCCAAGATCGGCATGATGATGTACTACGTGGGCCTGTCCAACAACACGGAGGCTGGCAACTTTAGATGTGGACAGTTTGTGAGTATAGATGACCCTCATAGAAAATTCTACGTATACGTATCTATTATAACCTTTTCTGTGGCAGGCGTAATTTAAGATTTGAGTTCCATCGAAAGACCTTATGTTGATGATATGTTTGCAGACTGAAAGAGGCTCCATCACTGACGATGAACGACAAGGTATTTTCAACATTGTGGACCTGCAAAATGTCGGGAAGGACACATTCATGAAGTTTGAAATTCTGTCTCTGGAGCAGAATGGTGTCTACTATGCTTGGGTTGTCGGTAAGTTGAAGCTAAAAAGGTAGATATTATGTGTTAAGCCCCATATTATAATACATAATAACACATAATAATGAGTTGCTAGAGGGAGATATATCCGGAACTATATTTACGTCTTTTGGGATAGTTTCTTGGGATAGGTTGTGTTACGAGCTGTTTTCCAAATTGGAACGCAGAGGTTAACCCAGAAATCAGTTCGCACAGAATTAAAATGTGAAGCAAGTATACATGTATGACCACACTAGATCAATAAAAAATCAATAATTCCAATTTTAACACACATTTCTTGTTTACAATAAAAAAAAGGTCAATGCCCTTGTTCAAATAAGTCGCAGATTCAAAACGAAACAAGCCCTAGATTAATATTAGTTCATTTATCCATGTTCCGAATATTGCCACTGTTGAAGGTCGTGAAAAAAGCCTCTCTCTAAATAAAAAAAGGTATTGAAGCTGGCAGACATTCAGTATCAAAACAGTATTTGGCAAGTAGATAACAAAGAAGCCTGGTAGAAAATGCATCAAATCGCCCTCATGTCGCTCCTTTTAAGGTAAAGCCAGCCTTCTAGAAGCTGCCCCTTCAAGAAACGCATCATCAGAACCCGCGTTGTAGAAATCCTCCCATCCCTAGACACCCGCCTAACAACTCACAGCATCATCCGACTCATACACTCCTGTATCAGCTCTACATACTTTACCTGGAAAGACACATTCTATCAACAAACCCACGGCCTCCCAATGGGATCCCCACTATCACCCTTGATCACTGAGATATTTATGACCCACCTGGAAGAAAAAGCCCTGGAAACATCCCTAATAACTCCCCTCTGCTGGTTCCGCAAAGTTGATGATACCTTTACCATCCTACATCCCAACAACGACCCCAGAACTCTTTTGGACCACCTTAATTCCCCAAACCCACGTATGCAGTTCACCATGGAGGAAGAAACCAATCGACAGCTCCCTTTCCTTGATGTACTCGTACAGAAAGATAAAAACGACAAACTCCAGACCACTGTTTATCGGAAACCCTACCACACAGATCAATACTTACACTATGCATCCAACCATCCACCTCAAGTCAAGAAAGGAATTGTGTCAACCCTAGCAAGACGAGCCCACAGCATCTGTTCCACGAAGCAACATCTAACTTCTGAACTTAGACACCTCAAACAAGTATTTACACAGCATAACTGCTATCCTGAGCAACTAGTACAACAGACGATAAAGACCATCACAAGAAATCCCAGAAATCCCCACGTCCACAGTCTGCACCCTTTGTGATCAGCCTCCCCTACTTTGGAACAGTTAGCCACAAAATCCAGAGACTCTTAACGAAACAGGCCAACATTGATGTAGTCTTCAAAAGAAGTCATACTATTCAGAACACAATTAAAGCCACAGGGAAACCACCATCCAGCCACAAGCCAGAACCATCAGGAGCAGTGTACCACATTCCGTGCATACTTACTTACTTACTTACTTACTTTGGAGATTTAACGTGCGCTTTCCGACTGATGTGTATTTCGCACACGGGCCCGGCCAGGCCATTTAATGTGTTTCCGAAAGGGGCGAAGGTGGTCTGTGCAACCCAAGAGGGGGGTTTTAGGGGTTGCTTATATAGAATTTGGGAATTTTGAGATTTGGAATAGATGCCGATGGGATTAGGGAGGAGAACTAAGGGAGCTGGGTATGGTGGATGTTTGTTTGTTTATGTGATTTTGATTTGGTGAGTTATTGTGTTTTAAGATGCGTTTTATTAGTTCCGTTTTGATTAAGAATACGCCTAAGGCCTTGACGTTTTCTAGTTTATTTTGTGGGTTTAGTATTGCTTCTAGAGTTAGAGCCTTGTTTAGATTGAGGGTGGTTTGTAATGCGGTTCGATGTGTTAGGTAGTGTGTGCAGTGGATGAGTGCGTGTTCTGGGGTTTCTGGTTGTTTGCAGTGTGGGCAGTTACCTGTAGTGTGTTTTTTTAAATTTTTTAGGTGGTTATTTAGGTTGGTGTGTCCTGTTTGGAGTTTAGTGATTACTCTGTCGATTTTTTTGGATGGATGGAGAATTTTTGGTTTGGTTAGTGGTTTGCTGAGCACTTTTTTGATTTGGCTATTTGAGTTTAGATATAGGTTATGCCATTTTTTGGTGAGTTTTTGCTTGTTTACACTTTTAATTTCTGATTTTGAGATGGGTAAGTTTAAGCTTATTTCTGGGATTTTGAGGGATAGTTTAGCTGCTTTATCGGCGTTTTCATTACCGTATATTCCTACGTGGGCGGGTATCCACAAGAAGGTTATTTGTTTGCCTGCCTTAGTTAGGTCGTTGGAGCTTTTAAGTATTTGATTTATTAATTTAGGTCGGTTTTTGGTATTTTTGTTTTGGAGGGCTTGCAGTCCACTTAGGGAGTCGGTAAGTATTAGGATTTTTTTGTGGTTTTTGGATTCTTGATTATGGAGGGCTGAGGCCATGCCCATTAGTTCTGCCGTGAATATTGATTGGTTGTTTGGGAGTCGGAAGGATTGTGTGGTTTTAGTTGGTTGTGTGGTATGGACTCCGAAACCTGTGTGTTTGGAGGTCGGATCTGAGGATCCGTCCGTGTAAATGTGACACCAATTTGGCCAATTTTCGTGTATGTATGCTAGTGTGGTAGTTTTAGCTATGTTTGGGTCGGTTTGTTTATTTATTTGGCTAGCTAGTGTTGTGTCTATTTTGGGTATTTTAAGTTTAGGGGTGAAGATATTTGATTGTTTGCAGTTTTGTTTAAGATTTTTAATTTGGTGTTCATTTAGGTAGTTTGTTATTCTTTGGGATATTGGGGTAGATAAGGGGTGTTTACGAGCTAGAGCTTGGTTTTTGGGGCTGATGTTTTGGTTTATTAAGTTTTGGATGAGAGGGTTTGATTGGGACGCGGCCCAGAAATTTAAGCTTAGCTGTTCCCTGCGTAGACTTAGTGGCATTTCTCCTGTTAAGGCCTGAAGTGAGGTGTAGGAGGTGCCATGTTGGGTGCGTGTAATTAGTTTGAGAGCCTGATATTGTATTGAGTCAAGTTTTTTAGATAGAGAGTTGTTTAGGGTGTTGTATATGGCGCAGCCGTAGTCTAGTTTTGATCTAATTAGTGATATGTAGAGAGAGAGGAGGGTATCTTTGGATGCTCCCCAGTTAGAGCCAGTTAGGCATCTTAGGGTGTTTAGGTCTTTACTGCATTTAGTTGTTAGGTTTTGGATGTGAGCATCCCAGGTGAGATGTTCATCGAAAATAAGTCCTAAGAATTTGGTTTGTTTTTGAAATTTGATTGTTTGATTGTTTAGCTGGAGGATTGGGGAGGCGGGTTTCATGTTTTTATGTTTGAATACTATTCCTGTTGTTTTTTCTGAGTTAAGGGAGAAGCCCCATTTGTCAGCCCATTGTTGTATTTTATTAAGAGATTTTTGGAGTAAATTTTGGACCATGTTCATGCTTTTAGTGCGGATCCAGATGGCTCCATCATCCGCGAATTTTGATGTGTTTACTTTAGGGGATAGGCCCTCGAATAGATCGTTTATCATTATATTGAAGAGGGTGGGGCTGAGGATACTGCCCTGTGGAGTACCATTTTCTAGGGGACATTGGTCCGATAGAGTTTGGTCTATACCCACGGTTATTTTACGATTGTTTAGGAAGTCCTGGATGTAGTTTATTATCTGACCTTTGAGTCCTATTTTTTTAAGTTTTTGTATTAGCCCATCGTGCCATACCATGTCGAAAGCTTTAGAGAAGTCTAAGAAGATGCCTGTGGTATATTGTTTATTTAGCTGTCCTGTCTTAATATCTTGTTCTAGTCGGGTGAGGTTATCTAGGGTTGAGCGGCCAGGAGTGAAACCGGTTTGATCTGGGTTTATGATGTTATTTTGGGTTAAGTAATGTTGTAATCTATTTTTAGCCATTGACTTTACATAAGTTTGAAGTTAGGGATATTGGTCTATATGAGTTAGCTTGATTAGCTGGTTTATTAGGTTTAGGGATTGGTATGACTAGGGCCTGTTTCCAGGGAGTAGGAACCTGTCCGTTTAGGTAGATGAGATTGTATAGTTTGAGTAGTGCCTGGAGTAGTTTTAGGGGGAGTTTTTTAATTATTTGGTAAGAAGTTAGGTCTAATCCTGGGGCTGTGCCCTTTTTCCTGTTTTGGATTACGTAGAGGAGCTCCTCCATTGTGTAGGGTTGATTTATTTCTAGATTGTTATTGTTTGGTTCTTTTGTGGGTTTGTTTTCTGTTTTAAGTTTATCTTGGAATTTTTTACTGAAGTTGGTGTTACTGCTAACGGCCGAAAAGTGGTTGGCGAGATTATTTGCTTTTTGGGCGGGGTTGGTTGAGTTGTCAATGTTAGGGTTTTTTTTATGTCGTTTTAAGCCTATGATGGCGTGGATTTTGCGCCAGACCGTTCTGGCATCTGTACGGTTATTTATACCTTCGCAGAATTTTTTCCAGTCTCTACTTTTGGCTATTTGGACTAGTTTTTGAACCTGGTGGTTTAGTTCGTGGGCTATGTTTAAATATGTGTAGTCGCGTTTTGCTTTATTGAAGGCTGATTTACGTTTTCGTCTAGTCTGTTCTATTTCCTCATTCCACCATGGTACCGTCGGTTTGCCTGTCTTAGATGTTTTGAAGGGGATGGAGGTTTTGGCTGCGTTTATTATATAGTCTGTTAGGTTTTTACAATAGGTTTCTGGATCATTATTTTCTATTTCGTTTAAGTTAGCTTCGTTGCAGATATCTTGGAATTGGTCCCAGTTAGCTTTATTGTAATGGAATTTTGGTTCTTGGTTTTCTGTTTGGATTGGTACGTTTGTATTTCCTATGGTTATGTTTATGGGGAAGTGGTCACTACCTAGCGGGACGTCGTGCACTTCCCATTGAGTACTTTGGGCTAGATCTGCGGTGCATATGGTTAGGTCGATAGCCGACATTTTTTGGTTTATCTTATCGTACCTCGTGTGTTGGTTGCTATTAAGGAGTACTAGGTCGTTTGTTTCTATCCATTCGGAGATTAATTTGCCATGATTATCTATTTTATCATCTATGCTCCATGTAGGATGGTGAGCGTTAAAGTCTCCTAGGAATATAGTAGATTTATCGCTTATATGGAGTAGTTTGTTTAGATCCTCAGGTTGGACTTTTTGTTCCGCCCAGTGGTAAATATTTATGATGTTTATGTTTCGGTTATTTAATGTGATTTTAATGCCGTTGGCTTCTAGGTTTGGCGTGTCTATTTTTATTTCTTCGTAATTTATATCTTCCCTGATAAATATGATTAGTCCTCCTGCGGCTCTTCTTGTTTTCGGTTTAGCTCTGTCAGTTCTAACTGAGTTGTAGTTAGGTAGTGTGAATTTGGATTTTTTTGAGAATTTGGTTTCCTGTATACAAGCAATGTGAGGGCCTTTATTTAGTTTAAATTTAGTTTTTAGTTCATGGCCGTGGGAGGTGAGTCCGTTGGCGTTCCACTGAAAAATATTTAGTCCTTCGAATATTGGGTTCGGGTGATTGGTGATTTATTTTCTATTTTTTATTTTATTCGGTGAGTTCTTTTAGATTGAGGTTAAAGAGGAAGAAGGGAAGATCGGTTAATTTTAGATTGAAAGCTACTTTGTAGAAGGATTTCATGCTAGCTTTTGGTGAGTTTTGACTATGCATGTATGCTAGGAGTAAGGTGAGGTTGTTTAGGTTTTGGGTGTTGGCTGGTTGGGGAGTTTGGTTTGTTTTAGTTGGAGTAGTGTCTATTGTTTCCTCAGTAGTGGAGAAATCTTCGTCATCGGTTAGATTAGGTTTAGCTGATTGAGTTTCCATGGGGGAGGCATGTGATGTGGAGGATTGTGAAGGTGTTTGTGGGATGGGTGTAGCTGACATAGTGTTTGTGTTTTGTTGTTGTGCTTGCTTGTGGGAGAGCGTTGTTACCATATGGGCTGTAGGGTGCTTGGATGAGGGTCGTCTTGTGGTGGTCATTTTGAGGTTTGTTTTGCATGCGGGGGTTGATGTTTTGGCTATGTGAGATGTGGGAGGGTTCGAGGTTGGTTAAGTGGCTGCTTGTATGTGTGAGGTGGGTGCGGTTTCTCGGTAGGGGCCCCAGACAGAGCTGTCGGTTATGGGTGTGGTGTTTGTTTGTGGGATGGTGTTTGGGTGTGGTGTAAGGAGGAGTGGTTTAGATGCAGGTGTAGCAAATTTTCGTGTTTGGATTTTAGCCGTGTCTATGTTTATGTGTTTGTTGGCCTGCTGGGTGAGTGTGTGTCTGTATGGGCATTGGTTTGAGAGTGAAGTGTGTTGGGTGGATTTGCAGTGGATGCACCAGGGTGTGCATGTGCCTGGGCAGTCTGTTTGTGCGCATTTTTTACATTTAGTTTTACGGTATGTGCATTGGGAGGCAGTGTGGTTGTATTTGAGGCACTTTGTACATTGCTTAACCTGCTTTATATAGGGTTTGACTTCTAAGTTGGTGTGGGCTCCGAAGGATATGTGTTTGGGGGCTTCAGGGAATTTAGCGGTCTTTTTGAAGTTGATTATGACAATGGAGGTTGGGACCGTTTTTTCCGTTTCTAGTTGAGGTTATTCTACGCGTGCTGGTGATTAGGGGTTGAGGGTTTTGGTCTTGGTTTATGTTAGCTTCTAGAGAGTATAATTGTAAGTCCTCAGTTGTTTCCCTTGGGTTAACCCTAATTACGCCTCGTGTATATTGTTGCCAATTAGGTGTTTGTTTGATTACTGTGACGTGGAATATTTGAGTTATTTTATTTGCTGCCTTGTAAGATTCTCGGTTAGGGAAGATTATCTGGTATCCTTTGTTGGCTTTTTTAATATTGTTGTAATTTATTTTTTCTCTTTTAAACCAAAGTCCTATTTTATCTGCCGAAAGTTCTAGTGAGAGAGTGGTGCCTGAGCCTGCTGAGAAGAAGTAGAGGGCGAAGGTCGTGAGGAAGGTGGCCGGGGAGGGTGTGGGCGATGGAGGTGGAGTGGATGTGTCGAGTTTGCGTTTTTTGGTGTTTTGAGGTGGCGAGTTAGCTGGTTTGGTGGGGGTGGTTAGTGTCGTGTTTTCGCCATACTCGGTCGGGACGATGTTTTCGAGTGACCTCCCGGAAGTGTTGTGCGCTTCCGCAGGCGTGGGTGAGTTAGGAGCTGGCATGTCTGCGAGTGTGGCGTTGCGGGTGTCAGTCATGTTGTTTGGAGAGTTGGAGAGCGTGTGTTGTGGTGAGTGGTGGTGGAGTGGGAGTGGTGTTTTGGGGAGGTGAGTTGGTTTGTTGTTTTTACTTGGTGAGTTGTGTTTAGGAGGCGGAGGAGGTTGCGGTGGTTATTTGTTGTTGGTTTTAGTAGGAGGGTTTGTGAAATGGATTAATTATTAAAGATTTATTTTGTTGCTGGAAGGCTGGGGTTAGGTGAGACAAGTGGAAAGCGGGGATCAGGAGATATTTAGTCGAAGGAGTGGAGGTATGTGAGTGGTGGGCGTGGGTGGTGAGTAGGAAAGAGCGTGCGTTGTGTTAAGGAGAAGGGGGGATTAGGTGTTTTTTGTTTTTAGGAGTTGGGTCAAAGGGTGTGTTTGAGTGGTGGGCGTGGGTAGCGAGTAGAAATGAGTGCGAGCTGTGTTAGGGAGATGGGGGAGGATACGGTGTTGGTTATTTATAAGAGTTGAGTGTTGTTGTTGGTTTTAAGGATTTAGGGGTTTTGTGATTAATTCGGTGAGAGTGATGTATGTGAATAAGGATGAAAGGATGACGTGATAATTACCGATGATGGAGTTTCCTTGGCTGGCTATCAGGCAATGCTCTGTGCTGGCTTGGGAAGTGTTGCTCGCTTGGCCAAGACTCGATTATTTACAGACCGCTGTCCTATAGCTGGAATATTGCTAGGTTCGGCGTTAAACAACAAACAAACAAACGATGAGAGTGATTTTAAGAGTATGTGAATAAGGCTGAAAGGATAACGTGATAATTACCGATGATGGATTTCTCCTTGGCTGGCTATCAGGCAATGCTCTGTGCTGGCTTGGGAGGTGTTGCTCGCTTGAAAGTACAAACTGCAACTGGCATTCCGTGCAATTGTGGACAAGCTTACATAGGAGAAACATCTAGGCCCCTCAAAACCCGAATTAAAGAACATCAAAGCTCAGTCTCCAAAGATGACTCTAAATCAGCTCTATCAGACCACATCCGTGACAACCCAAGCCACAGCATCCAGTGGGAGAGAGTCACAACCCTCGCCACCAACCTCAAAGACTTCAAGATCAGGAAACTACAAGAAGCCATCAACATCAAAAGACTTCAGCCCTCAATCAACCGTGACCAAGGCTATTACATACCCCTGGCGTACCATCAATTCGTCAAAGACCCCAAAGACCCCAATCAGCCATAATCCCATTGTTTACATTACTGGCTTCATCCTTTGTTTCATGGCACTGACTTCACCGATGGTTATCATCACTGCCCTTGTGTGTACACAACAGGCTTCTCAACGCCAGTATAACAATATCTACCCTACTGTATAAACATTGCCTCCTACGTGTATATATACTTGCTTACTGCACTCTGTATAATCACTTGCTTGATAACGGTGTTAGAACCTACACCGAAACGTCGCTCTTAATTGTAATAAAGAAGTTGTTCATCCATAAATTTCTTATCCTTACTAAATTGACACTTACTTCAAATATATGTATGACTGTTGATACCGCCACTGATATTACTTACATGTAACAGCTGATAATTCTGATATATCTTTGGCTCACTGAGTAATTAATCATGTTTTGTCTTCATGAGCACAAATATTCCCTGAGAAACTTTGAGATTAGCATACCTGTGTTGTGTTCATTATAGTATCACTGCACATCATTATTGATAAATTTCTTTTCTTAATCTCATCTCAAGTCACAAAAACATGTTATTAAAGAAACGGTGATGTGAAAAACTGCGGTTGAAATGTGTATCAATGCTGCTGACATATGTATCATTCATCGTCGCGTATGCGCCAATATCCCTGACAGCAACGTTTCATAATTAGGAATTTGATCCATACACCAGGTGCAGACAAGGCCGGAGAGTGCAACGTGACTAGTCACATGTTCCAGGTAGACGTCACACCTCCTGTCAAAGGCAGGATCAGAACAGGGCCCTATTATGACATGGTACGTGACAGGGGCCAACTTCGTAAATCCAACTCTCTGTTCAGGCCATGCTTGCTAATACCCGTAGTATCATTACATGTTCTTATAAGGTCTTGAAGAATGTATTGATATAAAGGTGTTAAAGTCCACCAGTTATCAATGTGTGTGGATTTGTGGTGCACTCTATGTTTAGTGGCACAGTTGTATCAGGATGGCTACATTAATTTTCTTTGAACAATACTTTCTTCATAAATGTTGTCTCGTTATCATGTCCAGCAGGACAGCTGAGTAGTAGAAGTAAAAACATTTCTCATTATATTGTCATAGCGACTGATTTACGACAATCATTGTCTGAATGAACATTTAATTCCTAAAGCTTATTACCCTGGAGCCATGACATCTATATGCCTTGAAACACTGAATTGCCGTTATTTATAAGATGCTAATCCTAATCGTTAATCCCCATTGTATTGTACATCAACTGTCGGCCATCCTGAACGAGATGTGAAAGTATGTCACTGAAGAAGTACTGTTTACATTTATTTATGACTTACTAAATGTCAGTTGACCTTGGCTGTAAGCCTTGATCAGAGAGAGAGAGAGAGAGAGAGAGAGAGAGAGAGAGAGAGAGAGAGATGTCTTACGCTTAGCCTAGCTAGGGTTAGGCTGGGTGCTCCGGGGCGCCAAGACAACAACCACGACCACTATGTGCTGACCTGGCACATGGTGTCTTTTGTATGTATATATCTACCTGCGTAAAGTAAAATTGTATATACAGCAAGCCATCGTCTCCAAGTTATGATTTCCTACTGAGAACCCTATGCCGACCCCTTGCATTTACGAGTATGCAAATTATTCGTTAGCAACGTCACGTGTGTCTGCAACGCAGTGCACCAACGCGTTGTTAATATCTTAGTACGTGAAACGTGACCACATGTAGACACATATTTGGGGCTCATTTGATGTGTTTGCATTCACTGTTGAACAAGAATATGTTATCGTTTCTTTCATATCAAATGAAAGAAATGGCCCGTGACTTTAGAAATCTTGTTTTAAAAAAGTCTCAAAATTAAAACAATTTCAGATGACCATACTTTGTTTCGTAAATAAAAGCGATCAAAACCTTCACAAAATCAGAAGAAAGGGGGAGTTGGCTATTGGAAAGTAAACATGTTTAAGATGTTGTCGGAAGCTTACAATGGACGAGATTTCTTATCATTATTGAAATAGGTTCGTCACTTTTATGAATGATTCACCAAAAAATAGTTATGACACCAGGTATGCACAAACCAGTGAACGTATCCTGAAATGGATATATTATAGAAATAACAGGACTAAAAACAAACAACATTATATAGGGGTGTATAATGTACTGTTACATTTGGCAGCAACTGAGTTACACGGCGAGCAGTGAGAGTCTTCAGACCTACTGGACAGACTTCAGTGATGAAGACTCGGGCATCCGCTGCTACCACGCAGCCCTGCTGAAGAGAGCCTCCTGTGACAAAGACTCGGCGGAAGAAACTGTCGTAGATTCCATAGAGATTGATGTAAACTACACATCTTATAAATTCATGGGCATCACTATGCAGGTGGGTGATTTACAAGAATTCCATGTAGAGTTTGACACGTGTACGGACACATTTTAGATATTAAAGTTTCATGTTTTCTTTCCAAGGGCAACCCTCCCTACTTTGTGCGTCTCGTGGCGGAGAACTTTGCTGGTCTCAAGTCGACATTAGACTCTCCGCCAGTGCTGTACGACAACTCCCTCCCCTCCTCCGGCCTCGTCATCGACGGACATGACTTCACTCACGACATCAGCTGGAGCGGCTCTGCCAACACCGTCACAGGTAACCTATATATATTACGGTTTGGTTTAGATACGTAGGTGCAGAAATAATGTGTGGGTTTTCAGATACGGTAAATGGTAAGTGCACTTCTCATTGTACACAAGGATGTCTTCTCCAGTATCGATTATTTACAAGCCACGGCTCCATAGTCGTACTTATTGCTGACCGTTGTATAAAACAAGGGTCATTCACTCATGCGATCTATTCCCTTCGATGTAGCGGACACATAATTGCTCCAACCGTTTGTCAAGTAAAGAGAAAAACTTGGAACCTACTTCATTTTAATCACTTACTTTCTGCTGTCTGTAGGCACATTCCTACACCACCCTGTGCCCGACGTGTCTCCATGTCCTGTCAGACTGGTCACATTTGATGACTCGGAGTGGAAGTACCTGGAGTCAGACCGGTACTACGACAGCAACAACCGTAGCTTGACCTTGACCTACAGGTCAGCCAACGTCCATCCCGAGTCCGGCAAAGTGGACATCAAACTGTCCCGAGACACCAAGACTGACACCATGTTTTCTGGAACCTACTTCAGAGATGCTGACCTTGTCAATGGCGGGGAGTATAAGGTATTAAGATACAAACTGGCAAATAGTTTTTGTCGCCTATTCCCACAAATTAAGTTTTCCAATCTGTCCGCAAATGCAAAACTTACTGTGACCTTGTCAATGGCGGGGAGTATAAGGTATTAAGATACAAACTGTTACATAGATATTGTCGCCTTGCATGTCTCAGATTACTACTGATGTCTCACACACTGACTCCTTGTGCTTCAGCTATCTATCCGAGCTGCAGCAGGTGATGGTCAGGCGGTCACCAGTGTCCTGTTCTGGGACGGCCCAGATGACTACATCCTGGACTATGACTACACACCAAGACCGGACTGGACCGAGTCTGTCTGTGCCTGTTGCAGGGTGGAACCTGTTAATGCAGTATGAAGCCTTCTGTAATCAACTCATTTCCTAACCCGTGCAGTAAAATAGCCGACATTGTCTCCACAATTATAGTCAATGTACCAACAATAACGAAACGGCGGTATCGCCCAGTAGTCAAAGCATTGACTCGTTATGCCAAAGATCTTGGTTCGACTTCACACAAGAAGTGAAACTAATTCTTGGTCTGTCCGTCTGTAACATAGCTAGCAAAATGCTTCACTCACTCACACTCAATCACACTCAGTCACTCACTCACTCATCTACTCATTCAAACATCCACGCACTCACCTATCCACCCCGCAGTCCTCCTAGGTGATATGTTCATAATCACCAGGGACAAGGGTAACAGGGTAATTTTGCCCTTTGGTCGTGGGTTTGAATCCCAAATTCTTCATGTTTGTGTTTCTAGGTTGGTCACCGTGTGCTGGTAGGCCTCAGCAATATGATAAATGAAAATGTCTAGGAGTTGACGAAGTTAACAAGCCGTGATACAACTGAAATATTCTTCTAAGTAGGTTACACCAAACCTGGTCAACCATACTCATCATATGTATGTTTCAATACCGTGTCTCTTCTTTCTTGGTCCTGTACCTACCCCGACCCCGACCCACCCCGCCCCGCCCTGCCCTGCCCTGCCCTGCCCTGCCCTGCCCTGCCCTGCCCTGCCCTGCCCTGCCCTGCCCTGCCCTGCCCTGCCCTGGAAAATGTTAATACTCATCCTATGTCTGTTTCAATGCTGTGTCTCTTCTTTCCTAGTCCTGTACGTGCAACTGTGATTCTTACCTACAAGCGGAGAGGTACTACAAGAACATCATCAAGAGATCTGTGGATGAGGATGATCCTGGCTACGAGGTGAAGAAGCTGACGGACGAGGAAAAGAAGAAGCTTCAAGAGACAGGATCCATCACTGGCAAGACTGATATCGGGAATCCTAATCTTAACCCAAGGAAGGCATGTGGAATACAATTATTTGGAGGTTGGTGTATTTCGCTTCTGTTTCCATGTACATGATTGTAATGAGGAATCCAGTTTTATACGGTAGCCATGTCCAAGCAAATGGACAACGTGAACAGAACAGATAGGCTACAGATTACAACTGTAGTTTCAGTCATGGACCGTGAAGGTGAAGGTCTATGACCAGTACCATCATACATTGATAAGTGGTCCTCAAGACACATGACATTCCTCTTTTATTCTTACATGACTACAGGTGAAGTTTGATTCCAGTATCATCATACATTAACATGACAGCCCTGTTTTCTTCTGATTAAAGGACGTTACGTGAAGATTACATGTGATGCATCTATTGTCAGCCTTAGCAGTACTGATGATATTCCTCCATACTGTGTATAGGTACAGCAGCCAAGTTAGTGGCATGGTGTGGTTACGGAGACTACCTCAACGAACCTGTAGAAGCAGTGAAAGATCTTCAACAAGACCCCTCCAGAGATTACCATCAGTACATTGTCAAGTTCACTACACAGAGGGACGAAGCAAGGGGATCAGAGGTGATTTTCATAGAAACCTGACACCATACCAATATCAGATGTTCTTAAGTATCTCCGTTCTTGCCTGAATTTAACTCGCTGTTAACTTTTGAACATGTTCAATGTAACTAATGGTACAAGCTGTCGGAGAAATATATGCTGGCCACGTGTGGGGTGTAGCATTTAGACAGGAAAATACCGCTTTGACAGTATGTCTGTATGTGCTGTATGACCGCGTGTAGTGAGTGAGTTTGGATAAACGCCGCTTTTAACAGTATTCCAGTTATATCAAAGCCTGTAAGCTTAATGTGCTTAAGCTTAAGCAATATGCTGGAGGTTCGTAAATATCTAAATCAATTAATCATATATCAGTTGGTCGTATTTGAAGATGTCTCTGGTTTTGAGATTGTTTAACAACATCATACACACGGCGTATGATAAACATGCTATATGTTTAAATTTATTGTTGTAGGTTACCTGGTGCATGGCAGTCTTCATAGACGGGGATCTGCTGACGGAGCAGTGTGGAATACCGCGTCTCTCTGTTGACACCAACCTCTTCCTGGGAGTATGGAATCACAAGAACTATATTCCTGACACTGAACGAGATTCGGAAGGACACTTAAAAGTTTGGAGTGCTACGGCTTCATTTCGTGACCTGGTGATGCCAGCTGACAAGGAGAAGTTGTGTCGCTATGGCAACCATTTCCAAGGAGGCAACAACGCCATTGTTCGGTATGAGGCAGGAATCGGGTCAGCTTCCGGTCTCTCTGATGTAGTGCCGTACCAGCAGGTGAGATATGGCGCATGTTGATAAATAACAGCGACAGATTGACTGCATCGTACACAGATGAAAAGTAATATGTCGAAGAAATTAGAAATATCTGGTGAAAACTAATATTTCAGATGATAATGAAAACCCTGTGGCAGAGAGTGTTCAACAACACTCACTGGAAAAGTTATTTACGAAACTATGAGGTTTGAAATAGGGGTAATTGTAACTTTACACGGAGGGAGGCACGACGGTAGAGATCATTGCTGTACCCGACCAGGACTTGTAGCACCACCTCAATTGCGAATGTGACATCTTCTGTGTCTTGCTCTGAGACGTTGTCAACTGACACTAACGTGATGTATGTTTTACTAGGTACATACACCGTGTTTTCCCTGCCTGACACCCTGTGACGTTACGTCATCTTACTCTAGCGTGTTCTATGTGTTGCTAGGTGTATACACCGTGTATCCCCTGCCTGACACCCTGTGACGTTACGTCATCTTACTCAAACTTGCTCTGTGTGTTGCTAGGTACATACATCGTGTATCCCCTGCATGACACCCTGTGACGTTACGTCATCTTACTCTAACGTTCTCTGTGTATTATTCTGTACATACACCGTGTATCCCCTGTCTGACACCCTGTGACGTTACGTCATCTTACTCTAACGTTCTCTGTGTTATTAGGTACATACTCCGTGTATCCCCTGCCTTACACCCTGTGACATGTACACATGTGACCCAGCTTGTGACAGCTCATCAACAGACCAGGTCAAGATCACCCTCAACGACCTTAACCTTACAGAAACAACAGTCGTGGAGGGAGAAGTAGTCCCTCTATTGTACTACCTAACAGGTGAGAGAACAACAGTTGTGGAGGGAGAAGTAGTCCCTGTATTGTGCTACCTCACAGGTGAGAGAACAACAGTCGTGGAGGGAGAAGTAGTCCCGGTGTTGTACTACCTCACAGGTGAGAGAACAACAGTCGTGAAGGGAGAAGTAGTCCCTGTATTGTACTACCTCACAGGTGAGAGAACAACAGTTGTGAAGGGGAGAAATAGTCCCTGTATTGTACGACCTCACAGGTGAGATCACAACAGTTGTGAAGGGGAGAAGTAGTCCTTGTATTGTACTACCTCACAGGTGAGAGAACAACAGTTGTGGAGGGAGAAGTAGTCCCTGTATTGTAATACCTCACAGGTGAGAGAACCACAGTTGTCAAGTGAGAAGTAGTCCCTGTATTGTACTACCTCATAGGTGGGAGAACAACATTTGTGAAGGGAGAAGTAGTCCCTGTATTGTACTACCTCACAGGTGAGAGAACAACAGTCGTGGAGGGAGAAGTAGTCCCTGTATTGTACTACCTCACAGGTGAGAGAACAACAGTTGTGGAGGGAGAAGTAGTCACGGTGTTGTACTACCTCACAGGTGAGAGAATAATCAAATTGTATTTCTTCCTTGTGGGGCTTCTGCCACAGAATCTGTGGTTATCCTCTCAAAGTGGCAACAGTCAGTTCTAATTGTGACCATGTTAAGTGCTTGCCATCGTACACCAAAGACATGAATCGCCTTGTATGATACCTGCAATATTGATGACATGGACGTACAGAAATGTTCATTTACTCGCAAACGTTTCAGTGAAAGCTGTCCTTGGGTCTGGAACAGAGGCCGTATCGTCATCTGACGGCTTCAACATCGACACGTCACCACCACTGTTCGACACCGACGTCATGCTCTACATCGACGTCACCCAGGGCAACTTCACCCCTGTGACGTACCAGGGATCCAACGACACCATCAAGGCTATATGGAAGTGTAATGACAACGAGAGTGAAATTATGGTAACGCGAGGCTTCTGTGTGGAAAAATATATACATGGTTAAATGTGTTCGGAAATCTTAAAAAGGAAAGGTGTGTCTGCCAGAAGTGTTTTAATGCTTTATCGGGTCCGTTTCATACTGTATCCAACTTGTTGGGGATCAAATATATTAAAGGCAAAATGGAGTGGCCCCGTGGCCAAAGCGCTGCTTTGTCACAACATACACCCGGGTTCGATCCCCATACGTGTGTGACGCATTTTTCGCCACTGTGATATCGCTGGACTACTGGTATTACCAAAATGCAGCGAACACCACACTCACTCACTCACTCTGCTGCTGAAACGTCGACTTTGAGGCCAATTGCAAAGATACCTAGTGAAGGTTATTTAACATGTAACAAACTTTATATAAACTGGGTAAATATCGAGCTACAGGAATACATGTATGACATTACAGAACTACGAGTGGGCGATAGGCACAGCGCCAGGAGGAGAGGAGTTGCAGACATTTGTAGGAACTGGGGAGTATCCTGGATCGATGAACTCCGGACTTGAGGGCCTCCTGGAACACAACACGACATACTACGTGACCGTCAGATGTACCAGCGGGGGAGGGCTGGTCACAACATACGCTGATCCTAGAGGTGCGTACCTTAATACATCACACAGTAGAGTGTTACTATTTTTCCGAAAGGTGCGTACCTTAATACATCACACAGTAGAGTGTTACTATTTTTCTAAAGGTGCGTACCTTAATACATCAAACACTAGAGAGTAACTCTTGTTCCAGATGTGCGTACCTTAATACATCACACAGTAGAGTTTTCTTTTTCAAGAGGTGCGTACCTTAATACATCAAACACTAGAGAGTTACTCTTGTTCCAGAGGTGAAGCTTAATACATCACACAGTAGAGTGTTACTCTTTTTCTAGAGGTGCGTACCTTAATACACAAAGCGATAAATTATAACATGTTTTCCCGTGGTACGGATCTTAATACACCAAACAGTAGAGTATTACTCTGTTTCAAGAGACGTTTCTGCAGTAGAATAATTGCTACCTTTGAACTTGTGACATTTCTCAATTAGCGTTTTGTCAGTATTTTTTTAAGAACCTGATTCCACCCTGAATGAATTAATCAATAAAGTGAAATTTGTGACCTAGGTGTGACCGTTCTGCTTGAACCTCCCCTTGTTGATGATGTCAACACGACAATAGTGGGTGCTGAATCCCTTGGAGAGAAAGTGGTGCCGCCAAACTCCATGAAAACCAAAGACAAAAACACCGTGGGTGCTTCCTGGACGGTGTCTGCAGATGAGAGTGTCAGGCGATATGGTAAATGATAATATCATGTATAATGAACGAGCAATATCATTAAAATCAGAAATGTTGCTCCAACAGGTGAATCCCGAGCGAACCTATTTACTGCTAAGTTCAAGAGACAAATCAGCTCCTAGATCTGCTTTTTGCATTATGATCATTTAGCTTCATTTTTTTACATCTCTGGCCTTGTTTCAGAAATGTCGATCTGAACAAAAAGATAACATGCATGTAAAGCTGGAATAGTGCTCAGTGGGGCGTTAACCAACACACAAATCATGACAAGTTACTGAAATCAATATGCTGGTCCAAATGTTCTGCTCGCTCCATGCTAAATAACTGATTCGAAAGCTGTACACTCCTGTGCAGGGTTTGTGAGATCTTGGCGTCGACAGGTCCCGAAACTTATGTCATAAGATCAATCTCATTAAAATCAGATCGTAGTGCTCGCAACGGCGCAGCATAGATCTGTGAACATCCCGTTACATGTCATGTCCGATCGACCTTTTGTCCGACCAATCAGAGACTCCGAATGTGTTTTTAGTCATACAACCTCGAAAAGCTCAACACGGGACATTCAGAACTGTAGTGACCACTGATTCCGAATGTTAGACATCATCTATCTCTCGCTTCAATAGATAAACATTTAAAACGGAAAAGGGACTTGCCATAGCTCCGTGAGAGTACTGCCAGACAATCTCGGACATAGAACAGACATTCCAGAATTTTGATTTAGTTTTGTTCAGTCCCAATATCTTGGTTTAGCGGCGGCGATAACTAAGATCTGATTTTAATCAGATTGTAATAAAACGAACGTTTTGAACTAGTTACAAGTACACCTTTATGGGATGCTACGAAGCTTGTTTCTAAATACATCAAGGTCTTACATCATGATCAATAGCATTTGCGATACCAATTGATACTTTTCTTGCAAGAATTACGGTGATGACACCAGGTGTTCTCAAAATGTACCCTGGCTCTACCATATATAGGTGCGGCCTAGTGGTTTAAGCGTTCGCTCGTCACGCCGAAGAGGTTCCAATACCGACATGGGTACAATGTGTGAAGCCCATTTCTGGTGTCCCCCGCCGTGATATTGCTGGGATATTGCTAAAAGCGGCGTAAAGCCATACTCACTCACTCACTCTACCATATACATGTATTGTATATTTGCAGGAAATCATTTTTATGTATTACTATTGACTGACTTTGGATAAAAGAGAATTTTAGTGGACACGTGTGCCCAGTCGTCTAAGGCGACGCAATTCGCTGAGCAGAGTTGCGTCCCTTCGAATCCCCGTTCGCCCAAATTATGTTTCTAGGTTTCTCAGCACCATACCAGCACCGTGGGTCACTCACTCACTCGTAAAGATCATTTGATCATTAAAACAATTGAAATCTTAAAATCATGAACTACTTCAAGACAACTCCTGTCGATAATATATATATATACTGATAACTTATTTTGCCTTTTATCGCTTCACCATCACAAGTGGTCTGTGGTTAGAGCCTTCGCTGGTCACCCCATAGTTTGCAATCCAATATGGATACACTGTGCGGAGCTCATTCTTTGTGTCCATTGCCGTGATATAGTTGGAATACTGCTAAATGTGGAGCACCTCACTCATTCACTCACTCACAATTAAATATACAGAAACCTGAAAGACATCTATGCTTCATCTTCAGATTTCTGTGTGGGGAGTTCCGAGGCCAGCATCAGTGACATCTTCCCCTGCACGTGGGTCGGCTACAACACGTCGGGGACGGTTTCAGTGGCAGATGGTTACCTTAAACTAAACGGCCGCAATATCTACATGCTGAGTCAGTACAAGCAAGGCTATAATGCCTCGGTACCCGGCACCACGGACAAGTCAGCCTTCACCATGGCTCCAGGCACAGAGATGTTCATCTTCATGAAGATGTGTAATGAGGCCCAGCTGTGCACGACCAAGTTGCTGGGCTCCACCATAGTAGAGACAGACAAGTCCACGATGGCGACGTCGCCTGATGGTTCTGCCGTCACTGTAGATGTTGGGGGTGGTGCGAGGAGGAAGAGGGACATTTCAGGAGTAACGGTATCAACGCCAGATGGTTAGTGTACAAAATAACGTCATAATGACCAGAGTTACGTAGAACCATTCTCACTGACTCTTTATCAGACATTGAAAAATTGGTAGAATAGGTCAATATTAACCAATGACTTTCTCTTAAGAAACAATAGGGACACAATAGGTTACCCTGCCTGGTGCTTCTTGTCAGGGCCGACTTATAATATGATTGATGTGTTTGGTTTGCCTAGTAGGCCCGATTGTTTACAGGCCACAGTTGAACTTGCTGTGACACTTGATTCAACAAACAATGTTGTACAATGTATGTTCGTATGTTTCATCATCTCATCAAGGTATTGCCTTGTCTGTGATCCAGGGTTACAAGTCGGTCAGAGCATTGTGGTCACTCAGCTCACGAAGCTTGACCTGGAGACAGAATACAAGTCTGACGCCTCTGTGGAGTTTGTCCCTTACATCACTGACCCATCTACATCAACCACAGAAGATGCCTTCACCGACAGAATCCTCAGAAAGAGGCTCAACTACCAGGAAACATACCTCTCCTTCTCTCTCACGAGTGTTGGTAATCTTCCCATGCCAGGACCGGTGAGCGTGACCTTCACCTATGACCCCACGGTCACCAACACAACCTTGATGCTGCTTCACTGGAATACTGGTACGGCCTAACATTTGTAAATACGGATAATGGGATTCTATACGGAGCCATCTCGATTGACAGGGATACGCTGTATAACTAACTGAGGACGCAATAGATCTTTTATACTGTACACGGTGGAGTAAAACAACGTTCAGTCACACAGCGGGATGACCGTCGGTCAGACCGTAAAAAGATGCAAAAGTCTTTTATAACAATCCAGCAATAAATACAACTGAAAGGCAGCGTGAAATAAATTGTTAAAAAGAATCGCTGGTCAATGATGTTTTGTATGATGCAGATGCCCGACAGTGGCAACAGAGCAACAAGACCTGTCACCATGAAACAGACACAGAGGTCAGAGACCCCGTGACTTCTCAGGTCACGGTCAAAGTGAGTGACATGATGTCTTATGATGAACCCTGATATGGTAGGGTTCCACAGATGTAGGGGGCGGTCGGGTAGCCTAGTGGTTATAGCATTCGCTTGTCACGCCGAAGACCCAGGTTCTATTCTGGAGAAGGGTACAATGTGTGAAGCCCATTTCTGGTATTGCTAGAATATTGGTAAAAGCGGCGTAAAAACAAACTCGCTGACTCACTTACTCACTCACTCCACAGGTGTACACTACTGCCTAGAAGTTCATTCCCCTTACACGCATGGGCAACGCGTTACGCAACCAGTGTGCATCGGGTTGGTCACGCGTGTGAGACCCGTGTGCAACGCGTTGCACACGGGTGTGCACCCCGTCCGCCACTCGTGTGCAACGCGTGACACACTCATTAGAGGGGGAACAAACTTTTGACCAAAGGAGGACCCGTCTTAAGCTGAACCTGGAGGTGGTAACATGGAGAGAAAATATTGTTATCCTGACGAAAATGATAATACACACGTATTTCCTAATGTCTCCTTTCTTTATGTGATTTTAGTGGGAATAACATGAATACTGTTGCGATTAAATAGATCTGTTTTGTTTTATACGACCATTGCTTCTAAATCCGATGGTGTTAAGAGAATACATGGCCCTGGAACATGTTATTGCAATTGAAATGCTTTTATTGTGATTTGACATTAACCGTCTGTAGTACGACTTTCAGTGATAATATGTATGAGGTTTGGCGGCGCATTGTTTTTATTGGACCCTAATTACTTTATGATGACTTGGACTCTTTATCACAGCTCCATAGCCGTGAGGCTGGAAAAGAGCAGCATGTAATTAATGAGGGTGGGTTATATCATTGAGGATACACTTGAGGGAGAGAATACTAATTACCGTACTACAGGAAGAGACCTGTAGACGTAAGCGCGGGGTTGTGTTTTAGCTGGCCGTTTGATAATGGCCGCCAGGAGAAGTGAGCTTTGCCTGCATCATCTAAAATAAATAATAAGATACAGCAGTGTTATTTTCACGGTCTGTTGAATAAACTCCCAGCGCAACGGTCAATGTATCTTCTACTTGATCCTTGATACATCATTGTGTCTTTCACAATATATAGTATTTCAACGTACAAAGGACACTGATCTAAAGCAATTCCGCGGGAGTAGTTGTTACCTGTGCATTACTGTATTTTCCCAGTGAGTACCCGGATGATATAGCAGAAATCTAGACTTGTTCGCGACCTGTGCTCGCCATTCGTAAGCGCATTTTAATTGAAAGTAGAAGGACGTATGGTCACACTGATCAACAAAAATGAAATACAGTTTTTGAAATGTAGGTATATTTGTGGGGAGCATCGGTAATGCTGATGCAGTTTTGATAAGCCACTTGCTTGGTAATTGTGCGATCTTCGTGTACACTATTTTGACTTGCAACACAGAGTAAATATTTCACTGAACATTGCTTATTTTACCGTGTGTATATGTTTACATTCAAAATGTAAACAGATTTCAATAAGGAAATGTATTAAAACGCCTAAATATTCAGTTTATTTTACAAATTAACTGAAAAATATGTCCATCTTTATTAATATGATAACGAATTCCAAATATTTGTTTATGTTTAATACCATCACCAAGTACAGTTCTGTATTGTTTGGCTTCTTTTCTTAGCATAATTAATATATTGTGATGTGTTTAAGCTCTCTTGGTCGTCTTTATCATTTTTAGTCAGTCGGTTAAATAAATGAATGGATTATTCAGTCAATTTGTAAAATGACTGAAATATTTAGCTATTTAATAAATTGCCTGAGTGAATCATATTTTACACATTGACTGTAACATATACACGCTTACAAAAGAAAATACTTGTGAAAACACCGTCTATCGCGCATCGAAAAACTTCCCAACCGAACGGAAAGGAACAAGAATGATTCTGTTCAAAGCTGCAGCGAATGAATGAAAACAAAATGCAAATATCATTATAACAACCTACCAAAGTTATAATGTATCCGGGAATATCAACATACAGGAACAATATCCATTGCGTCTGCAGCTGTACAAAAATACTTATTCGATGTAAAATGTCTATGTGAGAATCAAATACTTTAATAATAATTATTTGGAAACAATATTTGGAATATATATGAAATATATTAAAATACTTAAATATATCGTTTTTAAACGTTATTTAAATGTATCGAATAGTATAACCCGTGTTTGTTTCTTAACTGATCACTTATTTTGTTTCAATTGTTTCACATAGGTGCCAAGTTAGCTGAGAAAGCCCACGTGACAACTATTCTTATAATGTCCACGGTTCTTAAAAACATACATTGAGTTAGATAACAATGAACAACCAGTCAGTGTATTATCGGTTACCCTTTGAACAAAGTACATTCGATGGTCCTTCAGCATCAACATTGTCGAGGTGTAATTTCATTTGTTTCTTATAATAAAGCTTGAAATTCTTTATGATCCTGGCATCTAGTGTTAATTGTTAAAGTTAATCTCTGCAGCCGGTGCGTGTCAAAATACGGGGTTGTGTACTCGCGGGCAGATGACCACGGAGTACGCTGACCACTGTGTCGGATTAACGAGACTGATTAATGAGTGATTTCAGTAATTCGTTGCAAATTAGGTGTGTCGAGTCGGAGTGCGAGAATGTCAGATTAACGGGACTAAATAGCGCTGAATCAATCGGTTCCCATCATTTGTGTCGGATAAAGCCGAGTGTCGGATTAACGACTGTCGGATTAACGAGACTTGACTGTATGTTGTTTTTACATCTGTACTTCACGCCATGATATGAGTATTCCCTAGGTTTAGTAACCCTACCTTCACATGTAAACACTTACCTTTGACATATCCACTGTGCAAGATAACAGTAATTAATCAATCAATGTATTTCCTGTTGATCCTTTGATGTCTGGGAATGATCAGTTGATTTACAAAAAAAGTAAAGCAACTGATCATACATCACTTGCTGGGCTGCGACGTGCATAACTCACATTCCACCTCACTTCAAACCTGGATTTAGATTAAATAATTACCCCAGGTACAAGAAAGACCAAATTTGAACCTTTATCGGGTAATCTGAGTGGTGCTACAACTAAGTATACATGTTATAAATTCATTAACTGAGCAGCATGTGAATTACGACAAATACAGAAGTGTAGGGTTATACCAGAAAATGTGGATGACAACAAGGGAGTAGTAATTGTATCATCCACGCAATCTGAAATCCGCAAATGCTTTCACTCAGGACATTTATTTATTAGCAAACTGTAACAATCAGGGGTATTTCCAAATGACGACATCCGATGAGCTTTCGCCGTAATTTGTCTGTTTGTTTAGGCTGAAGAAATTAATTACCATGCGCCCTTTGTTGAAATCTTCATAGATCACGGGTAACCAATCAGTTTTCAAAAATGCGTAAGTTTATTTAGCTGTCCTTGCAGACTGGTAGCCCAGTCTCTTGTCACGCTCGGTTGCGTTAACGAGCAAATTGACTCACGGCAGCTAGTAAGCCCAAGCGGAAATCCAAAGGTCGTGTTACCTGAAGAATCAACCTTCATTTGCGAAATATCTACTGCTCTCAAAATCAATATTTCTCCCAATACTAAAAGTCAGAACTTTCTAACCAAGGAGTACCAGTTGAAACTGGTCGATGGCTGAACATTCCCAGGGAAGACAACCAGTGTCCACTCTGTGATTCTATCGCCGTGGGAGATGAATTGCATTATATTCCGATGTGAAGCTTTTCACCAACGGCGATATGAACTCTTAAATAAGCAATATCTTAAGTTTCCAAACATTTAAGAAAATTATGACCACTAACAGTGTAAGAAATCTTAAAGGCCTATCTAAATTCCTTAACAATGTGTACAATACAATTGGTAAATTGTATTAGTATCCACGTATCCTATTTTCATTAAATTGTACATAATAAAAATTGTCGATAATTGTATGTCATGTTATTCTAAGAATAAATGAGTTTGAGTCCGACACCCGAGAAGAAGCCAGAGATTAGTGCCCCTTTTTGAATAGTTTACAATCATGTGTTTTACGGTTAGCTGTGTTGGCTTAAACGTATTTTTATTTCAAAAGAAATCTGGAAATCGGTAAACAAGCAAAACATGCTTATGTAATACCTCTCCAGGCAACAACTTAACAACAGCTGGATATATATAAGAGAGTGATGAACATAAACATACAAAATGCACAAATGAAAGCAAGCAAGTGGTGTCTTTGAAATAAGGTAATGCAGTTTTCCTTTACTACATGCATAAAATTAAGCTACTCAAACCTTTTGCTTTTGACAATGATGTCATGAACTGATTTAAGAAGAGTCATGTTTGTAGAACTGCTTAACTACTGCCATGTAATATAATTTTTAGACCATACCCATGTGTGTAGAAATACACAGTGTTTCTGATATTATCGTATTTTTTAACAGTTATAGAAAAAGTGAATTGCATCTTCAAGGTGATATCCACAAGTGCAGTCTGGTATGTCTGATACATGTCGTCTAAACTTATCAGCGTTTAAGTCACTGCAGCCGAGCCTAAGGCGACAGTGGACAATTTGGCATGATCTATGAAAATATTTGAAGTCAAAATTATTAATAATTGCATCAGAACGATTAATTAAGGATTTGATTTCTTTTAATGAGCGAGCATTAGTTACTTCATCGGATAGAGGGTTCCGCAGGTTGATCATATCCAGAAGAAATGATAATAAGCATAGGACTGTGTTCTACATTTGATTGTTTGTATGTTGAATCTTTTTCTAAGGTTATATTTCCTGTTATCAGAGAATTGAATATACACTTTTCAAATAATTTGGCTAAGCAACTTGTGAGTGCTACAAGTCTATAATTTGAGCATTCATGTTCATCGCTGACACTGACACCGCATCAGCCCGGCAGTGGACTTGACCACCGATTATATAACTCCTACAGACAGGTGGGGTGGTTGTTCAAAGCGAAACGGACGACCCCGTCTGTTATCTAATAAATGCTGTGCGGCGCCTTTGATCTTGCCTCCAACCATACACCTTATAGTAGTAAACGACGATCAGGATGGCCTGGAAACAAACACAATTCTGTCTGCCCAATGCATCCACAATTAACTAGAATGCTTCATATCTACAAATATATATAGAAAATAGATATTTGCCCACAGCAAATATTCATTTGCTTAATTGCATCAGTGTGGTTTATCAGAACATGTACAATGCTTTCTTACGCTTGGTGAGGCAGACTGGTGTGTGTGTGTGTGGGGGGGGGGGGGGGGGGGGGGGGGGGTTGCACTTCTTTATTTAATCATTACCCTTTTTTACCCTAATAGTACAAGTGCTTCCCCGTGTGCGAGATAGGCTTAAGTCGGAAAGCGCACGTTATATCTCCGAGGTACCTATCTACCAGAACTCTATTTGCTGTTCTGGCCATACATAAATATATGTAAGTTACGTACATGGGGAGGCTAGATTATTTACAGCTTACAGCAATATAGTGCAAATATTATGTTCAATAAAAGAAGACGTTGATAGATCTATAACACACTTTTTGTACTATTAAACCAACTGTGGACTTTTAAGACATTTTCGCTTATTGTAATAACATCTAGCTAACCAATCATGTCTATCTCTGAAATCCACAAGCATAGTTGCTGTCAAACCTAAAAAACATATTCAGGGAGGTCAGTTTTGATTTGCCAAGCACCTTAAGGTGAGTTTATTTTTAAACTGTCAAAAGCGATTGTCCCTTCAATACTAGTATATGTCTGGAAGCTGTCTCTCGGACTGTTATGAGTTATGATGTATTTTATGATATAACTGGGGAATGTTCAAATGAGTTACTGTCGTTTAATCCAACGTTCTAACTGTCAACTGTCTCAACAGGATCATAGGTTAGGTTATATACCTCCTCCCTGTCTCTATGTCTTAAGTTTTTAATCGGTAACTGCGGTCCAAATGTATCAACTTATTCATCTATTGTTGCAAACTTGACTGATTTAAACATATCTTATTGATCATGAACTACTCAGTCAGTCAAGCACCTGTATCAGAAATGTAAAACCAGCCATGTTTCATGTAGTCCCAATATCACTGAAAAATGCCGATGTAACGTGACAAATAAATTTACTCACAGGCAATATATTTTTCGTGAGAGTGAAGCACAATTTTATTAAAGTTTTATTAACAATTTCATAAACTATAATAATATTAATATTAAAATTCATCATCACTTGCCAAGTTTATGAAAATGTCCCCATTTGGGAGATGTCACATATAAACAAGGATTCGAACTAAGTTTGATCGTCTTTGACACTGAGGTTTATCCCCACTTTGCCAGGAAACTACAGAAGATTAACAGTGAGTGAGTGAGCATCGTTTCTATGTTTATACAAGAAAAGATGTCATGCCAAAAACGCTCACAGTAGTTAGTAAGTAAACTCACGACCTGTCATGACCTGGTTGAGTGACTTCCTCAAATGAACGTGAAAGGATTACCCACAGAGAAAGAAAGGATTAAAGTCACCCATAAATCTTATCCTAACGTAGTACTCCAACTTCTAAATGCCTCTCAAAGAAGGATTAAAACCCTAAATATATCCTATCTACGTGGTATAGGTACTCACAACCTCTAATAATAAACTGTTACGTTTGGTATCCCCAGCAATACTCACTATGGTAATTGGGCAAATGTAAAAATCACAAACCCTAACGAGATTCTGTCTACATGGTCACACCCGGTGATTGTGAAGATCTCAAATTTTATCAACTGTCAGACAGCATGGCTGTTCATATTCATTTACAACATCCTCTTATAATTAGTATAAAAGTGTCCAACACAAAACCTTCTTTTATTTATTTTTCAAAATACAACACAGAAAGTTGGGTGTGGGGAAATGGGACATATTCCTACGTGAAATAATGAGACATTAGTAGTGGTGACGGCTATGTCATAATTGAACTGTCTAAAGCATAAATTTGGCGAACGAAAAACGTTATATTTACAATCAAATGGAATGACTCGTGTGGGCAAATGAATATGTTCGCAATCCACAAACAATTATTTTATTAATGGCGAACATTTACCAACCCGCGACAATCGTGTCAACACGGGGGTTTCTTAGCAATAAACTCGCATCTAAATTCACTACTGTTCAACTGTCGGCTAGCCACAATGGCTAGACTGGACCCTAGTGGAATGGTTCATGCCATAAAAGTCTAGCAACCGAACACTAATTAAGATGGGCCGACCTTGTATTTACGGTCTGGTGAACACAGCTCAATGGCCGCTCATTAACTCAAATTTCACTTCTCACTGTTTTGTTTTATTTCACTATTCATTTGATAAATTTGTCAACTTCAACTGGAACCCGGTCCCGTGTTACACGCGTGGCACACGCGTGTGCAACGGGTTGCACACGCGATTCACACCCGTTGGACACGGGTGTGCAACGGGTGTGAATCGCGTGTGCAACCCGTTGAGCACCCGTGTCACATGCGTGTTACACGCGTTCTCAACGCGTGTTAGGGGAATGAACTTTTAGGCAGTAGTGTAGTTTGTTTAGACAGGTGTAGATTGTTTAGACAGGTATTGTTTATTTAGACAGGTGTACTTTGTTTAGACAGGTGTTGTTTGTTTAGACAGGTGCAGTTTGTTTAGATGGGTGTACTCAGTTTAGACAGGTGTACTTTGTTTAAACAGGTGTACTTTGTTTAGACAGGTGTACATTGTTGAGACATGTGTACTTTGTTTACAAAGGTGCTCTTTGTTTAGACAGGTGTAGTTTGTTTAGACAAGTGTACTTTGTTTAGACAGGTGTACTTTGTTTAGACCACTGTAGTTTGTTTAGACAAGTGGACTTTGTTTAGACAGGTGGACTTTGTTTAGACAGATGCAGTTTGTTGAGACAAGTGGACTTTGTTTAGACAGGTGTACTTTGTTTAGACACGTGTAGTTTGTTTAGACAGGTGTACTTTGCTGAGACAAGTGTTCTTTGTTGAGACAGGTGTTCTTTGTTGAGACAGGTGTACTTTGTTGAGACAAGTGTAGTTTGTTAAGACAGGTGTACTTCGTTTAGATAAGTGTACTTGTTGAGACATTTGTAATATGTTGAGACAGGTGTACTTTATTTAGAAAGGTGTACTTTATTGAGACAGGTGTACTTTGTTGAGACAGATGTAGTTTGTTTACACAGGTGTAGTTTGTTTAGACAGGTGTACTTTCTTTTGACAGGTGCACTTTGTTCAGACAGGTGTACTTTGTTAGACAAGTGTACTTTTTTTTACATGTGTACTTTGTTCAGACAGGTGTACTTTGTTCAGATAGTTGTACTTTGATCAGACAGGTGTAGTATGTTAAGACAGGTGTAGTTTGTTCAGATAGGTGTACTTTGTTCAGACAAGTGTAACTTGTTTCGTCAGGTGTACTTCGTTAGACAGGTGTAGTATGTTTAGACAGGTGTAATTTGTTGAGCCAGGTTTACTTTGTTGAGACAAGTGTACTTTGTTAAGAAAGGTGTTTAGGCAGGTTTACTTTGTTTAGACAGGTGTAATTTGTTTAGACAGGTGAAGTTTGGTAAGACAGGTTTTATTTGACACATTGGTATTGCTGGAATGAAGTTCAAAGGGGAGAATATCGACGGCCACACATTTTAACATGCATGTCGAGCGACTAGAGTACCCGATCGCCCCTTCAACATACTGAACGAAGGAAATAGCAGAATGGATATAAAATGTGTATTATAAGCTTACCGGATGTTTAAGTATCATAAATGAACACATCAAACTTTTACCTGTATCTAGTTGTGTTAATATGAAAATTATTGAGATCCAATCATCTTCCGCTAAATTATGCAGTATTTTTAACATCAGTATGCATTTAAAGGCCGCTGTGAAGGTTTATCATTTCCAACACATATGATAGTTCTGTCTTCAACATGTAATGGACATGCTAAAGACCCTTTTTTGTTCACAGTGGTATAATCTTTGCATATTAGTCATTATATGTGGTGATTGTGTCTATCGTGTTCTGTTTAGGTTTGTAACACAAGGTCGACACCAGACAGCAGCAGTTCCAGACGTCGGCGATCTGTGTCTGACACGTACTTCAGACACCCGACCCAGTTCCTACTGACTTCAGCTTTGACAGAGATACCAAATTCACCTCCTCAGCTCACCAGCACCACGTCTCTTGTCATGCAGGAAGACCAGGGTATGAGTCTCTTAGCTTGTCTCTGTTATCTTGCAGGAAGACCAGGGTATGTGTCTCTTAGCTTGTCTCTCCTGTCATACAGGAAGACCAGGGTACGCGTCTCTTAGCTTGTCTCTCCTGTCATGCAGGAAGACCAGGTTATGTGTCTCTTAGCTTGTCTCTCTTGTCATGCAGGAAGACCAGTGTATGTGTCTCTTAGCTTGTCTCACTTGTCATGCACGAAGACCAGGGTATGTGTCTCTTAGCGTGTCTCTCTTGTCATGCAGGAAGACCAGGGTACGTGTCTCTTAGCTTGTCTCTCTTGTCATGCAGGAAGACCAGGGTATGTGTCTCTTAGCTTGTCTCTCCTGCCATACAGGAAGACCAGGGTATGTGTCTCTTAGCTTGTCTCTCCTGTCATGCAGGAAGACCAGGGTACGTGTCTCTTAGCTTGTCTCTCTTGTCATGCAGGAAGACCAGGGTACGTGTCTCTTAGCTTGTCTCTCCTGTTATGCAGGAAGACCAGGGTATTTGTCTCTTAGCTTGTCAACCTTGTCATGCAGGAAGACCAGTGTATGTGTCTCTTAGCTTGTCTCACTTGTCATGCAGGAAGACCAGTGTATGTGTCTCTTAGCGTGTCTCTCCTGTCATGCAGGAAGACCAGGGTACGTGTCTCTTAGCTTGTCTCTCTTGTCATGCAGGAAGACCAGGGTATGTGTCTCTTAGCTTGTCTCTCCTGCCATACAGGAAGACCAGGGTATGTGTCTCTTAACTTGTCTCTGTTATCATGCAGGAAGACCAGGGTATGTGTCTCTTTGCTTGTCTCTCTTGTCATGCAGGAAGACCAGGGTATGTGTCTCTTAGCTTGTCTCTCTTGTCATGCAGGAAGATCAGGGTATGTGTCTCTTAACTTGTCTCTCTTGTCATGCAGGAAGACCAAAGAATGTGTCTCTTAGCTTGTCTCTCCTGTCATGCAGGAAGACCAGGGTATGTGTCTCTTAGCTCGTCTTTCTTGTCATGCAGAAAGACCAGTGTATGTGTCTCTTAGCTTGTCTTTCTTGTCATACAGAAAGACCAGGGTGTGTGTCTCTTAGCTCATCTATCTTGTCATAAAAGAGGACAGGTGTATGTGTCTCTTAGATGGTCTATCTTGTCATACAGGAGAACCGGGGTATTGTCGCATAGCTTGTCTCACTTGTCATGCAAGGACATCAGGGTATGTGTCTCTTAGCTTGTCAATCTTGTCATGTAAGAGATCAGGGTATGTGTCTCTTAGCTTGTCAATCGTGTCATGTAAGAGATCAGGGTATGTGTATTTTAGCTTGACGGGAACAGGTTAGCTCGTGGTATTGCGCATCACAAGTCGCTGTACACATTTACGTCACCAAAGTAAGACATGAATCACTTATGACTCTCTTCCTCCATCATTCAGCCATGCCTTTCTAGTGGAATATTGAAGAGGCCACTCACTAGAGTACATACTTACATCACTCGTTAATGTTCCAGGTACAATCGTATACCAGATGACGTCCACAGACGCCAATGGAGACGTGGTCAAGTACAAGATTACTGACAACTTCGCTGTGGCTGATTTAGAACTGACGCTGTCAGAGGATGGATTGTGAGTGGCTACTTCAGACAGCTGTACAGTTGTATATATGTTGGTGTGTAGTATGAGAAAAGTCGTGTTCAGAGGATTTGGGCTGGCTCTATGATATGTTTGGAAACCAACGTTTTATACCCTGGTCTATGAAAGTCTGCGTCAATCAGTATATTGCATTTTCCAAACATATCAAAGGAAAACTTGACACCTTTCTGACACCAACATGTGTGTCTGTGCAACAGCGGGGCAACCGGATTGGAAGGACAGGTTGACCCTTTTCTTGAACACAAGGGCCCTCTTGCACGAAGCGGTCTTAGCGCTAAGATGATCTTAACTCCCATACTTTTACATAGGCTTTTACAATAGTACTTAGCGCTGATATCGTTTCGTGCAAGTGGGCCCTGGTGTAATCTCTGGTTTTCAGTGATCCATTCATGTAATTGTCACCGCCTTTTACCCCAAGGGGAGTCGTCGGATAATCGAGATGATTTATTTCAGGATGACATATACACCTGCTACCAACTACTACGGATCAGTAGAGGTCCCGGTAATTCTTTATGAGGTGCCTCAAGCTGAGATACCACCGGCTGAAACGGCAGTAAACATCAGCATCATCATCACCTCCGTCAACGACGCCCCAAGCGCCTTCATCTTCAGTGATGGAGTCAGCCTCCTTCACGAAGATCCGGCCCATCCAGTCCTGGTAGGCGACATATCAATGTGTTGCTCCCTCTCTAAGTCTACAAAGCGCCCATGTTCTTACCGTGAATTCGGTGATGGTAAAATACTCATTTTATGTCAGATACCGGTACGTTTGCTTGTCACGTCGAAGACCCAGGTTCGATTCTCCGTATGGATACAATGTGTGAAGCCCATATCTGATGTCTCCCGCCGTGATATTGCTGGAATATTGATTGATAAAAGCGGCGTACAACTATCACTCACTAGATAGTGTTACGTAGAGATGCCGCAAGCTGTCTTTATGAAGGGAAGCAACCAATGAGCAACATTTTGTGTAAGGAGACCACATGCAAACACCTTACATTGTCAAATAAGGTTTTAACCTTGTTCACAATATCCATTTCACATATTCTGAGCGGGTTGTACATTAGGCGTGTTTAAAGGACTGTTGTCTGGTTATCACCTTCCAACATTGTCCCCATGTTGGGGTATAAATGTGTCTTACCATTGGTCAGTGTAGAGTAACTCGGGGCACAGCTGGTGGGCTGTTTGAATGCTTTCTAGAACTGTCATGTGGTCAGAGCCCTAAATTCCTCTTTAGGGACGGACATGGTTGGGTCATTGGCAAGCATTATGGCTTATACAAGTATACATTTGTGTTTGTTGGTTGTTTAACGCCGCACTCTGCAATATTCCAGCTACATGACGGCGGTCTGTAAATAATCGATCTGGACTAGACAATCCAGTGTTTGACATTATGAGCATCGATCCACACAATTGGGATATGATGACATGCATCAACCAAGTCAGCGAGCCTGACTACCCGATCCCGTTAAACGCCTATTACGACAAGCATCATTGGTTGCTGAAGACCTATTCTACCCCGGATCTTCACGGGTCAAGTATACAAGTAATTAATAAAGTTATAGCTATGGAGCTTCAGCTTGGTGCGGATATCGGACACATCGTCACCAAGACAAGGCCCTAAAATAGAAAGGCTTTGTTTATGACAGGGTAATTTGCTGGAGGAGGTACGAGTAAATGACAGCAACCCTACAACATACAGATGGGAGTTCGGTGCGTACGACGTTGACGTTGACGACAACATGACCATCTACTACACTCAACCATCAAGCGGGAACCTCACCGTCGGCAACGTAAACACCGTGGTGCCCTGCTCATACAATACGGTCAGTCAGAGTCGCATTGCATTCGTGAATTTATAACATGTATTCATATAAAAATGACCCGTCCTATTCAGGGCGTAAATTTGAAACAGTGTCCTCGTGTGATGTGACCGCCTCTGTGGTCCAGAGCGTCCGTCCGGAGAGCGGATGATCGGTGTTTCTGTCAACGACCGCATCATACCAATTCCCAAATGACATATAAAGAAGGCATTCGGTATAAAAACAAGGACTGGTCGGCTCGGAGTCAGTATACTGTCTGAGTGGGGTAATCATGTTGAACTGCGGCATGGTATCTCAGTGGACAACCACTATAAAACCGGCATTAGTCCGGACCAGTAGAAGCAGCCACACATGCATGTACGTCGCTGTATAAGTGCAATAATCTTAAAACAGACGTTCATCCCCATTTCTTCTAGTGTAATGGTCCAAACATCAGCGCATATTGTATTGATTTCAGAGCGGCATCCCCTGTGACAGGCTCAACCTCCCCCATCCTCCTGACTCCCTCAACTGGGTCTACGGGACCTTCCAGTACCAACCTGACCCTGGTTACCATGGTTACGATGAGATCCGTGTATACGCACAGGACCATGCAGGGGTATACTCGGATGTCATCACTATCAAATCAACTGTTATGGAGAGGCCATGCGCGAATGGAGGAACATGTAAAAGTAAGCCATGATATATATATATATATATATATATATATATATATATATATATATATATGTGTGTGTGTGTGTGTGTGTGTGTGTGTGTGTGTGCGTGTGTGTGTGTTTGTCTGCTGACCAGCTTGAACTGATTTGGCTGGAAGCCTAATGGTTAAAGCGCTGGCTCGTAACGCCAAAAGCCAAGTTCGAATCATAACACATGCAATCGTCCTACGAAAATACGCATCAACTTACTGTAGCCTATATTATAACATACAGGACCAAACATTTACTGAAAAGATATACCCATTATGATCTGATCCAGAAAACTGTTGCTATAACTGAAATAAGGTCATCGTCAATATTTCACGTGTTTGTCACACTACGCTCCTCCATCAACAGCTCCGAACCTGCATGAACCGTGTGCGAACCTTACCATTGCTTCATATTACAGCAATGTGTAGACTAGATGCGTCCAGAGCTGCAGCACATGTTGCACGAGAAATAGTGCTGATTGGTCGATGTAATCTGAGCGCCTATTGGTCAGAGCACTCGCTGGTTTCCTCGTCATTGGGATCAGGCCGTGACTCGATTCGATAAACAATGGCAACTACATTTCAAAACGGTCATTTGTATGCATGGATGATGGACGAACCCATTGTATGAAAACCTGCTAAGTATTGATGATGAAATTAAACTGACATTCCGGTTTAAGACGAGACTTGTCAATTCCTAAGAGGCGAAAATGTTTTCTGTCTCTTGTTCCATCTCTGGAGCGGATGTTTCTAATCTATACTGCACAAAACAAGTTACGACAGATATGAAAGAATAGGGTGTTCTTTAACTTCTTTTGAGTAGTATATATTAGAACACTAAGTTCAATACCAACAAGAAAAGAATTACCTACAAAGTCACTGTTAAAAACACGGATTGTATATATCCTACAATCATACTGGTTGAAGGAAACCTTTTTAAGGATTTGAAGCGGGGAATCTTCATTGAGTGAGTAAGTGAATATTTAACGTCACATAGGCAATAGAATCTTTATTGAAGTCATTCGCAACGTATGAAAAGTTTTCATGACAAACATCTTCCCTTTCATGAATTTTGTTCTCGGTTCGATTAACAATTGACAAATATATTTCACAGCTGTTTGGACACAGAGAAAGAAAGCAACACATTAGCAATAACTTTAACATTTTTAAAATCGATAAGGCTTCCAGTTAAAAATATTCCTGGACACGAATAACTCGATAAGACTCGCTGTAAGAATCGCAGAATGATTAGCTCTTTGTCATACAATCTCCACAAAATCCTCATATGCCACACACCTAATTCACGTTGCACCTCCACATACATAATTCCAGGCAAGAATGAAAGCTTGTACAACTGCACCAACTACCGCCGTGCTGAAGGTTTTGACCTCTACTATGAGTGTGCGTGCGCACCTGGCTGGACCGGCATTCATTGTGAGGATGACCTCAACGAGTGCAGCAGCTCTCCATGTTCCTGGCCGTACGTCTGCTACAACGACGTCAACAGATACTACTGCGCATGTGCCAAAGATAATCCAAAATGTGATGGGTTGCAAGCATGAATGATCGAGTCTGATTGTTTTGGCGGAGATATTGATAATCATCTTATCCTTGCTGGCTTGGTATCTCTGCATGCTCAAACGAGGGTAGGTACTGCGCATGTCCGCATGGCTACGTCAATCAATGGTTCGTCAATCAATGGCTACGTCAATCAATGGCTACGTCAATCAATGGGTACGTCAATCACCTGTCGAGTATAAAACGAGTAAGACACCAAATATAACACGACGTTCCAATTCCATTCAAATTGCCGAAAATACACATTGAGAGGACCTACTGGTATGACGATATAAGCACTATAAGTTTAGCTGACGAAGATGAAAATGAAATTCTAGTTTCTTATTTCTAATCAACAACTATCCTTTACTTAATATTTAGATTTTCTTTACAAACAACTTAAATTCAACCCTTACAAAAGGGCTTACAACTATATATCACCTGCTTTACAAATCAATCGACCCATAGTTCACAACGTTGAATAACATTATAATATGAAGAACAGTAATTTTCTGTTGAGGTCAAATTTGCACAATGAAAAGGCGATCGATATTGGAAGGGAAATAACTCTTTGTTACGTGTTATCAGAAACACGTAAGGCAGCCTCAACCTATTTGGTCTTTAAACCAAGTAAACCTAGTAATGCAAAAGTGTCTCAAGTACACCTCTGTTCTAACTTCAGCTGGTCGAATGAATCCTTTTCAGCAAACCTTGGTGCGTTCACAAGTGCGTAAAATCCTCACTTGTACATTTTTCGATGTATAGATATATTCCGAAGATTAGAACTGTTTATGTGTTACAGAAAACAATATTTACCTACTGTGTCATGATTCTGGCAACATTCGTATAAGGAAGAATATGCATGCAGTCAACCCAGGTAATTTAGCATGATTCAATAACTGGTGTGAGCTGGCATGTGCAAGAACTTTGTGACAAGGTAGTTCACTGAAGGATGTTATATTAGTGTGATACATCTGCTTGCTTTTTATAGTTGATCACTAATGGATCGTTTGTTGGCATGGTCATGGCTTATGTATACTGCATGTTCAGTCTTATCACGCCAGTGGAAGTTGTGGTTACATTTTTTAAATATCGCATAGTTTGCTTGGATTTCTTATTACTCTTTTATTCTTCGTTTCTTTATAAACATACCACCTGTTAACGCGCCCCAACCATTATCCTTTTCACTTTCATTGGAAGAAACAAAAGTCCATGTAGCTTGGAAGGGCATTGAAGAACGTTCACTCCAAAATGTGTGAAATGACCACTTGTCCAAAATTTCAAGCAGTCGAATGAGTTCATTCTCAGAATAATTCCTTATGCAGATTGCATTGGCTAGCACCGGATCAATGGGTGTAGTTTGGAATTGCTTTGCAGTGTGTACTGCGAACGTCGTTGTGATATGTCTAAATACAAGGTGTGGCTGAAGAGTTGTAAGATAGGAAGGATGTATGGTACACCCTTAAAAGTTTCCGTGTATAAAATACAATAAGTCCCGTGTTTACAGGCTGCATTTGAACCAAATACACAACCAGGCAGCATAGTTCTGCAGGCAGCAAAGTGACCAGGTATTCCCTGTTGATGAAAATGCTCAAAACTGGTTACCGTGCTGTCATAACGTATCGCCAATTGAAAGGGCTAAGTCCAACAGCCATACATGCGGACATGGTGTCAACGTAAGAGGATGATACTCCTTCTTTTGCCACTGTTGTGGAGTCGGCAGCGGAGTTCAAGAGGGGAAGAGAGAACTTCGATGATTATCCAAGATCAGGAAGACCTTCAACCGCACTTACTAAGGAATAAGACACATGATAAGACAGATAATATGATTATGGATGATCGACGACTCACCACACGTCACATAGCAATACAGTCGGCATCCCCTATGAGAGAATTGGGAACATTCTTAAGAATGACCTGGGTATGACAAAGGTTTCAGAACACTGGGTTCCAATGCTTCTGTCTCCTGATCAGAAACGGTTTGGGTTTCCCATCTCTCAAGATAATTTTCGTCGTTTTGAAGCAGACCGATTAGCTGGCAACATGATGGCTTCAGTAGTTTGGGTTTCCAACGGAATCCAACTGTCGAACGACCTCACAAGAGGTCAGACCATTTACGGCCGATATTGTGCTAATCTGCTTTAGCAACTGCGTGAGAATATCAAGGCTAAATGACGTGGAAGACCCACGAAACGTGTGTTCGACCATTGACCTGTGCACAAGTATGCTGTTGCTATGGCTGCAGTGCATGAGTTTCGATTTGAATTATTGAATATCCTCTGTATAATCCGTCAGAGATCCACGTCTTTCCAAACTTGTAGGAAGAACTGTCTGGCAAGCATTATACAAAATGGTGATGACATCATTTCTGCTGTGGGGAACTTTTTGGGATGAAGGCGCTCCAGCATCCTTGGAAGACGTGTGTGGACCTCAAATAATACTTAGAGCAGTCCATCAAAGATAGGTTCAGAACTCTTCAGCCACTCCCCGTATATAGTCGAAAGTAAGATGGCATTTGTGTTTGGGAAATAACGTAGTTCGTGACATGGATACGTCTGAAGTGTTTGGTGTGTATCCCTGGGGCATATAACACATATGTGTGTCTTACAGAACGGTATGTGTGTTATTGTCGTGCATAAAGGCACATATTTGGATTCTAAATATATCATATACCGTCTTCCAAAACAGTTCGACCAGATATGATTCTGACCAAACAACTCTGAAAATGGACAGGAACTAATTTAAACTTGCAAATACTGATACGTTATAAATTTCAATCTCGCAACCCTTATGTATAAGTTTCTCATTTTAACACGGTTAAGTACTTGTTCTTATAAATACTCAATGGCTCAAGGGTTGTCTTAAATAATTCGTCATGTCTCGATTATAAATCCACAAAATGAAACCTAAATACTTGCTGAAAACCAACATGAACGCCTGATGGCATGTTTGCAATGATTCGAGAGTGCACAGTTCTAGGAGTGTGTCAAATGCCAGTTGTACAGGTGTGAATCGTGTTGATTATGAGGTCTAACACTGCGCTGACCTGCTACAAGAGGATGTCCATGCCACTTTGGTAGCGGCAATTACTGTCAAGTTCTTCAAGATTGTTTTCACATTGTTTTCCAGTCGTTTCCACTGGTCCTTTACAGTGTACATGATCATCCGACCTAAGGGATCCAGAACACCCAATGAAGGCTTTAGTGATGTAAGTATGTTGAGAAGTTTAGAGTACACCAATGTTGCAATATTCCAGGAAGAATTCAGAAGGAACGAAGACACAAGAAAAGGCTGAACTGGTATACTATAACCAGTATGCTTCCCCGTGTACCACTTATAAGATAGCTCCTATTCATTCAACACGTAGGGTTAGCAGTCATGGTTGTTTCATGACAATTAGAAGTCTTTTAATTATTAGTTTTTAAATTTCTGTCTATTCCGTACCTAGATTCCCAGTCCCCTTGACATATAGTTATTACTAACTTTGCAGTGGATGTCCATAATTGATAATGCCCGCATAGTGTACACAAATATGATGCTCACACTCTCATCCACTCTTTCGTTTGACACGACTGCTATTCAGCCAAATCATAATCTGTGACAATTTACCTCGTGATAAGTAATCAATCATGAGTAATGAAGAATATTCTTTGGTAAAAAGTAAGTAAGAAATTGTAAAATTGCATTGTAAAAAATAAGTAATTACTTCTTTCAGGATTTGAGCGGAAGTGAGAAAAGCCATAAGGTAAGTGTCAATATTACCTCATAGTGAACAACATAAACTTGAACCTCAAATGTAGTGTAAGTCCGGACACTGATTTGCCCGGACACCTTTTTGATTAGTACCAAGATTACTCTACTTATTCTCTAATTGGCTTTATTAAAGAAACAAACGACTCGTGGGCGTTTTTATCATACAATAAATCCCTCCAGGGAGAATACATCAGGAGGGGCACAACCCCGAGTGGTTTATTATCCCTGCAGTGTTTTATTGTACGACAAACAACGACCACGAGTCGTAGTTTTATTTCTTATATGAGATATCTATATTTTTATAGCCTCTTAATGGGTGTTAATAAAATGTACAAGCTTCAGAAATGTTTACAAGTATTTACTGATGACTCAACTAAGCATTCTGTATCCTATTAAGTAGTATCTCCCAATAAGAGTCCTCTGGAGGTAGCAGGGGTGGTGGGTGAGCCTAGTGGTTAAAGCGTTCAGTCGTCACGCCGAAGATCCGAGATCGATTCCCTACATAGGTACAATGTGTGAAGCTCATTTCTTGTGTCCCCCGTCGTGATTTTGCTTGAATATTGCTAATAGCGGCCTAAAACTATACTCGCTCACTCGCTCACTCGCTCACTCGCTCACTCACTCACTCTAGAAGTAGCCATTTTGACAGTGGCGACACAGGCTTAGATCTTGCACTGTAGGTATGTACTTTTAGGATAGGTCGTCATCTGATTATATTCATATTAAACTGTTTACAGTCCCGTGCGTTATCCGAAGCGTCCGGCATGTTCATGTCCAGTCGGCGGCCATTTGACCCCACAACTCCGATGAGGTCAGAACGATCTCTGCGACCGGTGTGGTTATTTAAATATACAAACATTGCAGAGTTGAGTTTAACACCGCTTACAAAAGTATGTCCATGATATCACGGCTTAAAGTGATGCACGAGTTTCGTATAAAACACCAAGGCATTCGTGTCCAACTCGTGTTATTCCGGGACAAGCCGAATAGCGACTCGTGCCCCTCTCATGGCCATTTTTGTGACCGGGTTCCGTCTTAGCGCAAACGGGCATACCTAAAACAATTGTCAACTCGTTGCGTAATGGTTCACATATTATTTCCCCATGTATTATATATATTTCAGATGCAATTTAAAGCACATTGGGACGTGCGGAATTATACAGTATGACTGAACATATTTAACTTTGTCTTGGGTATATTTTTAGATGCAAGATATGTAAAATCAAAAAATATTTCTGAGGGATTCTTTGACGAAGAACTTGAAATCATACGCGCATTCTGATTGGTTTGTCGTATTTTCGCACATAACATTCATAGATAGGGGGACGAGTCTTCTTGCAGGTTACGGAAAGGGGCGAGTGGTGACGAATGACACCAAGGATCACAATCAGGACGAATCCGGAATTAAAACGCAGGACCAGTAGCTTTCCAGACATGGAATGCTGAAAATGTACTAACTAAGTTGGTGTTTTTTTCTCCAGGCAAGAGTCCTAACCAGTGAGCCACATCTGGGAGAGGCAAACATCCGCTTTGTCCACTCCAGACATCAACTGATTCGTCCTGACTTCGTTCGCGGTGCAACAACGGCCCGGCCCAGAACACCAGTCGAAGATTACGAAGAAAGACCAAGCAGTTCATCCTCTCTTATCAGGGGCAAGTCTCTGGTCAGAAGAAATTCACGCCGTGTTGCCCCCGGCCCCGAACCGGAACCAGACCATGATCCATAGAACTCCAGAAATCTTTACACTGTAGATAGTTGTCTTTCAGAAAATGCTCAAACGAATTGTTTCCTCTATAACATGTGCCCTGCAAATGGTTGATTTAAAATAAAGGTTAATTAACTCAATGTCGATAGAAAGCAGTTAATTAAAAAATTAAATCCCCAGTCTAATAATCTAATTACAAGGGCTTTCATTGATGGAAACTGCTGACAGGATGTCATCGCTACATGATATATGATTGTTGGCCGTGTGTTTCTATTAATTAAATCTCACAGATTATTCTGCTGTTGTAACAAAGTTTAAATTAGCGTCTAGACACGCATATAACTCGAGCGGACAGTGGAAAGTTGAATATGAACTTTGTTGAAGTTACAAAAATTAAAAACTTGTATATTTTAATCCGTTTAAGACGGTTATATTAAATATTCTCTTTCAAGATCAACGCTGCAGATGTTACTGGCATTTATCACAACCGAACACGCACCAGACATGAATGTATTAATATATCGCATAATTGTACTTTTTAATATAATAATTGTATTTTATATATTTTTCTCCAAAATAAATATTCTTCAGCAAATCAAACGTTGTTTTCGTCAGTATATTCCCTCTCGGTCGTGATGGAGGCCGAGGTCCGGTCAGACCGCCGAAGGGGTCGAGTCCGAGGTCGATTGTTTCGTATATTGACCTCGTCAGGAGTTTGATTGTTTGTTTGTTGTTTAACGCCACACTCATCAATATTCCAGCTATATGACGGCGGTCTGTAAATAGTCGAGCCTGGACCAGACAATCCAGTGATTGTCATCATTAGCATCGATCCACACATTTGGGATACGATGACATGCATCAACAAAGTCAGCTAGCCTGACCTCCCGATCCCGTATGTCGCCTCTTACAACAAGCATAGTCGCCTGTTACGGCAAGCATGGGTTGCTGAAGACCTATTCTACCCATGATCTTCACGGGTCTCATTTGGAGTAAGTATTCGTTTTGTTTTACCGAAATTCACATAAAGTTTTTGAACCCTTGAACCGTCCTGTTTCATTACAATAACATAGCTGCCAACCGTGCAATGATCATGTGACGAGACAATGTTCGAATGTCCGTGTCTGTCATGATTTTAGGGTCTACATTGCAATCCATTGTTTTGTCACAATGGTATGGATTAACAGATGGAATTGCAGATTCTTAACTGAGGTGATATAACATTAATTGAGATCCTACTGTAACAAATAGTTATGAATCTTCAATCGTTGAGTGAGTGAGTGAGTTGGGTTTAACGCCGTTTTTAACAGTATTCCAGTTATATCACGGTGTGTCAGCTGAATGTGGGAGGAAAGCCTGAAGTGATGCAGGCCTCAGACGTTTACCACTTCGGTGAAACCCACGAGCACGGGTATGGTGCTGACAAACCTAGAAACATAATCGGGCCGAACCGGGATTCAAACCTACAATCATAGGTTTCTGGCCTGCCCAAGGGATGCAACTCTGCACAGCGAACCGCAGCGCCTTAGACGACTGGGCTACTGTGCCCCCTAATCTTTTACGCCGCTTTTAGCAATATCCCAGCAATATCACGGCGGGGGATACCAGAAATGGGCTTCACACATTGTACCCATGTCGGGAATCGAACCCGGGTATTTGGCGTGACGAGCGAACGCTTCAACCTCTAGGCTACCCGACCGCCCCCATTGTTATCTGATAAAGACAATCCAAATCCTTAAATTCAGCTCAGTTGCGGGTGTAACCACCACGGGGTTCGATGGCCACGTCTATCCTGCTTCTCATGGAGTCGTTAGGGTAGGTAGCCCAGTGGTTAAAGCGTTCGCTCGTCACGCCGAAGGCACGGGTTCGATTTCCCACATGGGTACAATGTGTGAAGCCCATTTGTGGTGTCCCCGCAGTGATATTGCTGGAACATTGCTTAAAGCGGCGTAAAACCACACTCACTCGCTCGTTCGTTCTCATTCCAGTGCGTCTTTTGATACGGTGGCGAAGTAACTGCTGCACTCCTGGTGCAGTGCAGCTGCTGAAGCTGTCAGGTCTTGCACTCGTAGATCCACTGCCTGCAGCCGACGTCCAAGAATGTGCCAAACATGTTCCAATGGATTCAAACAGGACTAATGACGGGCCAAAGCAATGTGTATTTGTTTGTTGTTTAAAGCCGAACACAGTAATATTCCAACTATATAGACGACAGTCTGTAAATAATCGAGTCTGGACCAGACACTCCAGTGATTGATAAAATGAGCATGAACCACGCAACTGGGATACGATGCATCACCTGACCAACCGATCCCGTTAGTCGCCTCTTACGACAAACATAGTCACCTTTTACGGCAAGCATGGGTTGCTGAAGCCCAATTCTACCACGGTTCTTCACGGGAGCCCAAGGCAAAGTGTCGGAAGCATATGTACACAGAAATGCTGTCGTCCGGGGAAGAGGCGGCTACACCTACTCGGAATGTGATCGTCTTTATGAGATTCCAATGAGCGATCTTCGCCTATAATCCAGCCTCAATCCCCTTTAAATTTATCCCCCAACATTTCAGTTTTGAGCTGGATGAGAACACCGCGCGGAAAATGAGATACCCGAAGAGCCCATACAATCTTCTACAGTCTCCATCTCTGCGTTTTACGCATTACGGGATCAAACTGTTTTATTCTCAGGAAGCGAACCGTGTAACATAACAACCGGATGGGTTGCATCATGAACAAGTGATGGCAAATGTGGTTCTACCTCTGAAGTCGTGCTCTTGGGGGTTGGTGGGGCGTCATGTCAACACCCAACAGCTACTTGCTGGTCAGACGTAGGCAGCATGAAATTGTTATTACATTCCTCCTGCGCAGATCTACATATGTCATATCAATGATAGTCAATGGATAAGGAAACTTTATGAAATGTCATACTTTTTAATAAATATAGACACTAAAAATAATAATATTATTGGGACATATTCAAACACACACACGCACACATTTTCACCTCTTTTTGCGCAAAAAGTACGTACGATATTTCTATCTATCAAGTCTTCTTGTTAACTGTTTGAATGACATTTTTAAAAATTGGCAAGCAACAGTAAAGGTAAGATATTTTAGGGGTGACATGTAGGTGAAACTTCCCGCCCCATAAACGTGAGAAAAAAGGACCAAGAGCATCTACCACCAAATCTGATCGAAAATTAGCTCAGACCATATCATCAACTGCCATAATCATAATATCATGTGGGACAGTGTACACATGCTATCAAACAATCTCCAGGACCTCACCAAATGAAAAAGAACAGAATCAGTTCAAATCCGCCGATACAAGCTACCAATTAACTGAGATCAAGGATACCATCCCATCTGCCTACAATGTATTGATAATACAATGGAAGACTCCAGGTATCATTTCTAATTATTCCTGTCAGCACTGTATATTTGAATGTTGTAAACTACAGCTGACTTTTTTCTGTTGTTACTATAACAATCAACCATATCCTTTGTTGTTGTTTATCCCTTTCATGAATATCCTCATGTTATTTTTGTTAATCCTGATCAGATGTACATAGGTCTGTACTATGCTGTCTTACCTCACACTTGCTTGACATCTGTATAAGAGTCGATACGGAAACGTCGCATCATAATACAATAAAGAGGTGGTCATCCATAAAATACCTTTACTTTTCTTGTTATGCGGAGCACGGATTTCGCTAATCGGAGTTTCGGTTCCTGGTCATGCAAGGATCCGCTGATGTTTGATTGGAACTTCTCCTATTATGATTGGCTTGTTAGCACCTGATTCTGGGTTTCTCACAGAGTGGTACGCATGTTTCACTTCCGGCTTCCCCCCGTGAAGATCCGTGTTAGAATTGGCCTTCAGCAAACCCATGCTTGTCTACCCCGTGAAGATACGGGTTGGAATTGGCCTTCAGCAACCCATGCTTGTCGTTTCCCCATGAAGACCGGGGTTAGAGTAGGCCTTCAGCAACCCATGCTTGTCGCCCCGCATGAAGATTCGGGTTAGAATTGGCCTACAGCAGCCTATGCTTGTCTACCCCCGTGAACACCCTTGTAAGAATATGCCTTCAGCAACCCATGCTTGTCGTCTCGCATGAAGACCCGGGTTAGAGTTGGCCTTCAGCAACCCATGCTTGTCTACCCCCGTGAAGACCCGGGTTAGAATATGCCTTCAGCAACCCATGCTTATCTACCCCAGTGAAGATCTGGGTTAGAATATGCCTTCAGCAACCCATGCTTATCTACCCCAGTGAAGATCTGGGTTAGAATTTGCCTTCATCAACCCATGCTTATCAACCCCCGTGAACGTCTGGGTTAGAATTGGCCTTCAGCAACCGATGCTTGTCGCCTTCCAATGAAGATCTGGGTAGAATTGGCCTTCAGCAAACCATGCTTGTCGTTTCCCCATGGAGACCCGGGTTAGAATTGACCTTCAGCAACCCATGCTTGTCTACCCCGTGAAGACCCGGGTTAGAACTAGCCTTCTCCAACCCACTCTTGTCTCCTCCCATGAGGACCCGGGCTAGAAGTGGCCTTTAGCAACCCATGCGTGTCTACCCCTGTGAAGATCCGGGTTAGAATTGGCCTTCAGCAACCCATGCTTGTCTACCCCCCATGACGATCCGGGTTAGAATTGGCCTTCGGCAACCCATGCTTGTCTACCCCTCATGAAGATTCGGGTTAGAATTGGCCTTCAGCAACCAACGCCTGTCTATCCCCGTGAAGACCCGGGTTAGAATTGGCCTTCAGCAACCCATGCTTATCTACCCCGTGAACGTCTGGGTTAGAATTGGCCTTCAGCAACCGATGCTTGTCGCCTTCCAATGAAGACCTGGGTAGAATTGGCCTTCAGCAATCCATGCTTGTCTCACCCGTGAAGATCTGGGTTAGAATTGGCCTTCAGCAACCCATGCTTGTCGCCTCCCGTGAAGATCTGAGTAGAAATGGCCTCAAGCAATCCATGCTATTCGTTTCCCTCGAAGATCTGGGTTAGAATTGGCCTTCAGCAAACCATGCTTGTCTACATCCGTGAAGCCCCGGTTAAGACATGGCCTTCAGCAACACATGCGTGTCTACCCCAGTGAAGATTTGGGTTAGAATTAGCCTTCAGCAATCCATGCTTGTCGCCTCCCGTGAAGATCTGAGTAGAATTGGCCTTCAGCAAACCATGCTTGTCTACATCCGTGAAGACCCGGGTTAGACGTGGCCTGCAGCAACCCATGCTTATCTACCCCCGTGAAGATCTGGGTTAGAATTGGCCTTCAGCAACCCATGCTTGTCGCCTCCTGTGAAGATCTGAGTAGAATTGGCCTTCAGCAATCCATGCTTCTCGTTTCCCTAGAAGACCCGGGTTAGACGTGGCCTTCAGCAACCCATGCTTGTCTACATCCGTGAAGCCCCGGGTTAGACATGGCCTTCAGCAACCCATACGTGGTGACCAAGTGGATCAGATGATCAGGTCCGTTCATATTTTTTTCACAGCAATTTAATATTTACGCCAAATTGTAATCTGCTTCGGTGGATAATCTAGACTGGTTATTCTCTTGCTTGGACAATGGATATTTTCTTTAACTGGGTCGATGTTTCCGCTGGTTTACTGAAGTACTCGAGTTTCATCATAAGCTTAGTGGTATTTATGTATGCTGAGTCAACTCCAAAGGACATGTTTGGGCCGAGACATTAAAACTGCCCCAATTGTGTTGCAAAACGAATAGATCTTTTCAACGTTTTTTTACTTGTAGGCATCAGAATATCTGCAATTGTACACAGCCAGCGTAATCCAAAATGAACATGTTGTTTTTATTTGTTGCAACCAAATCAGTAAATTCACTCTCGTGTTACTGGATTATCTGGTTCATCGATCATTTGATTGTCTGGTTTGTTTACAGGCCGCCGTCGCATAGCAATACCGCTGTGCGGCGTCAAGCAATAAAACCAATACATACTTACATTTACTTTAGTATATACAAATTGTGTGAATGGCGGGTGCTACCGGTACGACAGGAATGCTTACCTTTTTTGCGAACACCGGGTGTCATTTTCATTGGTCCATATAATTTTTATAGCTATTTTAACCTTCACGACAAATCTGAATATGTTTCGGCGGATAATCTAGACTGGTTATTCTCTTGCGTTAACAATTTACATTAACTGATCGATGCTCATTTCAATCACCGGACAGTCCGGTCCAGACTCAATTATTTACAAGCCGCCGCCTTATAGCCAGAATATCGCTGAGTGCGGCTTTAAAACCAATCTCACTTACTCCAGCAAATATATGTTTTACATGTAATTTGTTACAAGTTGCGCACAAAGTGTCTTGCTATTTACGTCAAGGAAATAATCAGTAGCACTTTTTGGAATCAGAGAGCAACGAAATGGTATAGTTTGACCCGGGATTGCTCGGTATTCAACTGTTCTGACATTAACAGGCAAGTCACAAACCGGATTGAGTTATTCACTGATAGTAAACACTTGAACTACAATAAGTATGCTATTCGGGTGAAAACACCAACAAACAGATTCTTGTAACATAAAAATATGACTCATGAAAATCATGATCATTAAATCTCTTAATGTGTTGGATGGTTTTCTATGTGAAAGCGTATCCTGTAAAGGTAGGACAAAGAAGGCCTGTCAATGTAACTTAATTACTTGAAAAAAACCCTGTTTAACAAAGAAGGCGGAGACAGGGGCGTCGTGATTACTTTACATTTTTCTTGCAGGTTAACTTTCTCATAACGCTGACAATGAACGTCGTAGTTAAGTCTCTAAAAGCCGGATCGTGGCTTTACAGACGACTAGGGTTGATTCAGAGTGAAGCCATTCAAACAACATCTGTCGTGTTTAATTAGTTTAACGCCATTGAAGTGGCGACTATGTTTATTACAAATAGCTTCAAGCTTGGAAGCTTTGATAGATCTGCTCGGGTTCTAATCTTAGATACGCCTTGATCTGGATATTAACGATTTTTTCCTGTTCTAATCCTCACCCATTATCTCATATGCATATTGTTCGGGTTCTATTCCCATGATCGCACATTGCCAAGCTCGAAATAAACATTCAGTTCAAGGTGAGGTGAAATGGGGTTTAACGTCGCGTACAAGATATTTGCACTCACATAGCCACGTGCATGTGTGTGTGTGTGTGTGTGTGTGTGTGTGTGTGTGTGTGTGTGTGTGTGTGTGTGTGGCTGCTTGTACTAGTCCGGACTGAAGCCAAATGATAGTGCTAGCCCACTGAGATACCATGCCGCAGTTTTAAATGAATACCCCACTCAGACACAGTATACTGACTCCGAGTCGACCAGTCCTTGTTTTATCTCCTTAATGCCGAGCGCCAGGCAGGGTAGCAACAAGTACCATCTTTTAACGTATTTTGATATGACGCGGCCAGGGATCGAACCCAAGACATTCCGCTTTCCGGGCGGACACTCTACCACTAGGCCACGGAGGCGGTCGTCATTCAGTACAAAGAAACGTAGCTAATCACGATATGTAGAGAGCAAAAACTGATGAAGACCAAATCATCAATACAAATTTATTCATCCAGTATTGACAAAACGGTCGGGCTGTAAAAATCTCTAAGGTCAATCTGGGGTTTATAAATAGACCACGTGTATACTCAAGGTGGTTCGGTTAACATGTCACCTGAACGATTTACTAGTCATGACATTAAGTCTATATGTGTCCTAATAAATCATCTTCACGTCATTTACCGTGAATGTATCTAGATTTTGATCGACGGGACGTCTCCGCATGTTCAGTAATTCAGAATACATGCATAGTCGTGTATAGGTAGCTGTGTAAAGTAGGTTGGCATGTGTATCAACATTTGAGACAACATTTAAAGAGCTCTTGTGGAAACCAGGGTACTGTAAATGTCTCTGAAAAACAACCACCTTGTGATAATATCTACCTGTCAATAATGTCCACCTGTGTATCAAGCCTCCCTGTAAATAATGTGCATCTGTGTATAATACCTACATGTAAATAATGTCCATCTGTGAATAATACCTACCTGTAAATAATGTCCACCTGTTGATAATGCCCACCTGGGAAAAGTTTGTCATTTTGTGTTTGATTTTGTATTGATGTGTTTGAACTCCGCTAGAATAGTATTTCATGAATATCCCCGGAAACATGATGTGCGAGCGCCCAAATGACAAAGGCGGTACACATATTGACATGGGGATGAAGAATAGCGGTTCATGATCAGGATAATCTGGAACTCGATTCAAGGAACTGCAGATTCCGGCACATAAGGAACGTCAGGTAATTCTTCACAACAAAGTGCGGCTTCTCAGACCACTGGACCAATTGTTCTCTCACCAAACTACACCAGTACGTAATGTGACGATGACAATGACGGCACACACACATGACGCACTCAGATGATGTATTTCATTTAGAAAGAAAGTTTAATAAAACGGACAGATTCAGTCTCCATGACGTTGATTGTTATTTAACTAGTCGCTGTTTTGCCATTTGTCTGAAAAGTCCTTTCCGCAATAATTACATTATTTGACCTATACAAATATACACATTGGGAATGGTGTGGGCGTTGTGGGATGTTGATGTGGATGCGTTGGTGAAGAGTATCACATTTTTGGCGTTTACCTTCAGTAGGAGAAGGGGTCACGTGTTGCTGACACGCATTTACAGAGGGTATTTCTATAATACGGAATATTTTTTGTCACTTTGGTCCATATGTTTTCAAATAGGGAGGTCGTACCCCATGTGTTAGCATGCATGGTTCGATTGCCTCATATCAGACAACCGTAGTCATCCCACATCAGATCCTTGCCCACGTGTATCCACAATCATTGACCTAAATAACACCCTACCCACTCCATCCAAATCCTCCCCAACACACTCTATTCTCCACCATATATATGCACTGTATAGCAACTACCTTAAATCTACTTATAACTTCAATCAAACAACAGGCTAAGGTGCTGTGACGTGATTTACGTCCATGGCCTGGCTGCCTAATAAATCCAGAATGTTTAAGGTGCTGCAAAAGTGCTGAGATGTCAATCGTGCACAGTCAGTCGTTCGTAACACTCCTGTGTGTAGTTACCTTGTACATGTTTATTACTCGTACATGGAGGTACATATTGCGTGTATATATTGCGTGTGCAATATAGTACCGGGTCACCAATTCTTTACACATCCGGTCGTGTTTTCTTACAACTTTGAGCTTAATCAGTAAATAACTACCTACATAATTACATATTCTTGTAAATCACACCTTTGTTTAACAACAATGCACAACAAAACACATAATCGGCGTCACGCCACATTAGTTTGTGTTTGGTTTTGTTTGTTGGTTGTTAAACGCCGCACTCAGCAATATTCCAGCTTTATGATTCCGGTCTGTAAATAATCGAGTCTGGACCAGACAAGTCAGTGATTGACATCATGAGCATGGATCCACGCAATTGGGATACGATGACATGCATCAACAAAGTCAGCGAGCCTGACCATCTGCTCCCGTTATTTGCCTCTTACAACAAGCAAAGTCGCTTTTTACGGCAAGCATGGGTTGCTGAAGACCTGTTCTACCCCGGATCCTGATCTTCCTTTTGACAGAAGGCTCATGTCCTTGTGAACGACACGAGTGGATCAGTGCTCCGCAATTTGCTATGAGTTGCGTCCCTTAGTCATGCAAGGATCCGCTGGTTATGATGTTGGAATGCCTGAATCGTGAATTATGATCCATGCTCGTATGTTTCATTATTGTGATGAGCGTAAATCACATTACAACACATGGTATTTTCTCTCATATAAAGCTGATTCATCGTAATTCACTAAATATAGTTGAAAGCGGTATAACACCAAACTGACTTGATCGGTCAGCGCCATTTCAATGCTCGGAAGTTTCACCCAAGTCACTTTGGCCTTTCTTCTCGTATTAATTTGATGCCCAGTGACATACCTGAAATACTGTTAAAACAAGTAATACAAGCTTATTTGATTCTTCTATTTGTGCGTTTGATTATATTTAATGATTTATTGATTAATTGTCGATATATCTAGTGATCTTAAAAAAATCGATTCATTCGGTTTTCTTTGTCCATTAAGCATTCATTCCCATGTTTGCTTGTTTTTCATTTTTAGTGCAGGTAATTCTACGCCACAGTCTGCCACATCACAGCTATAACACGTTGGCTGTCAATGATGGAGTATGGTCTAATCAAACTAGTGGTTGATAGCATAAACCACGATAATCACACATCCTCATTTAGTTGGCTAAATTGCAATTCAACACCGAAATATCCACGGGACTCTTTCTCTTTCAAAGCACCATTGTCTGTAGGCATTCGATGCTGTTGCTGGTGAATCAAAGACAAACACAATGGCGTGCCTGATAATATGTCTTGGCCTATATTTTCAAAACGAATTCTGAAAAATGGGGTATTTGAGTTCAGGCAGATGCAATAATCAAACAACTGATCATAAACAATAATATTTTTTGAGGTCATGAAACAGGATTTATACATTTCATCAAAACACAAACCTAGAAACATACCCGTGTCGAACCGGGATTCGAAGCCACAATCTTAGGACGCAACTCTGCACAGCGAATGCGGCGAATTAGATGACTGGGCCACCCGTACCCCCCAACTTTGTGGCAAGTGGAATTGATCAGATAAGTGCAATAAGTGCAAGTGGTATTCATCAATTGTCTACAAGCATCGTGATTCATTCAGTCGTGTCAGTCTCACGCTGTTCTTTAAAATAAACATTTGTGCGCTTTCATGTGGCCACAGCTAGCTTACTTCCGAGAAAAGATCGTTGACGAGCTCACGGTGCGTAGGGGAAACATGTTGTTTCAGGAGAAATATGTTTTTACCAGATTTTGCCACAATTGTATTTATACCATTATCTTGACTTTACATTGCTCTTTAAAAAAAAAAAATTGATGGATATACTTGTTTGGTCTGTTATTTATTTGTTCCTGCATTTGTTCATTGCCTTCCACCCCTTTCCACATCCCATTTCGGAAAACTACCAAATCAAGTACAAACTCATCTTGCACATGTATCCAATTCTTAAGTTTGTCATGGTCGAAAGAAGAAGCATTTATCGTTTGAATGTAACCCTTTCTACCAAATCAGCAGTGAACCAATTTCTGAAATGAAAAACACAGTAGGTTAAGACCATTATGTTAGTAATGGAAACATATGACAGTGTATATTGACAACCAGTTCTGACATTAATGTGGATATTATTTCTACCAGAAATACCAGAGTTAATGGCTAGTTTCTCAGGCAAGAGCCAGCAGAGCACATTGACTTAACATAACAGTGAGTGAGTGAGTGAGTGAGTTGGGTTTAACGCCGCTTTTAACAGTATTCCAGTTATATCGCGGCGTGTCAGCTTAATGTGGGAGGAAAGCCCCAAGTGAAGCAGGTCTCCGACGTTTACCACTTCGGTGAAACCCATGAGCACGGGTATGGTGCTGACAAACCTAGAAACATAATCGGGGCGAACCGGGATTCGAACCCACAAATCATAGGTTTCTGGCGTGCCCAAGGGACGCAACTCTGCACAGCGAATCGCGGCGCCTTAGACGACTGGGCCACCCGTGCCCCCCTTAACATAACAAGGCGGTGGGGTAGGCTAATGGTAAAAGCGCACGCCGATGACCACCGTTATAGTGCTGAAATATTGCTCGTACCGGCCTAAAACCACACTCACCCACTGATAAGAATCACAACAAAGTATTATAGTGCAAAACTACGAAAGCCTAATGATGTCACTTTGGTAGCATATACATATTTTTAAATCGAAATTTCGCGTTATTTCAATTATTTTTTATTTTCTCGAATTTCGAGGTTTATTTATAGTTACTTCGATTATATTTTCGTAGTTTCGATTACTTTCTCGTTATTTCAAGTTCATTTTTGAAAACTCGAAATTTCGAAAAAATACTGCAATGAAGAGAAAATAAGCGAAATTCAGAGAACAAAATCGAAATTTCGAGTTTTTTAAATACATTTGAAATAACAAGAAACTAATCTAAATAACGAGAAATTTCGATTTACATACCTCATAGAGAACAGTAAGTTACAGTGCAACAGAGTGTAAGTCGTTGGCAGCGACGTGTCTGGCAGTTGTTCGTCTTCACTGATAAAAACCGGTTCTGTCTGTTCACAGCTACTGGAAGACAGCGTGTTTACCTCCGAAGGGGAGAACGACCTACGGCAAGTTGCGTTCAGGAGGTCGTGCCGTATGTTGGAGACCCGTGAAGATCCGGGTTAGAAGACGATGCTTGTCGTAAAAGGCGACTAACATGATCGGGTGGTCAGACTCGCCGCATTGGTTGATGCATGTCATCGATCCCAATTGCGTGGATCGATGTTCATGATGTCAATCACTGGATTGTCTTGTCCAGACTCGATTATTTACAGACCGCCGTCATATAGCTTGAAAATATTGCTGAGTTGCCGTGGCCTGCACGCTCCACGGGCCGTCATCCATAGAACACGTCTGGAAGGCCATGGATCGTCGTGTTCGAGAGCAATCACTTCCTGCACCCACCCGACAAGAACTGACCCAAGCCCTCCAAGAAGAATGTCGACGTATCCCACGCGACATCATCTGACGACTGCCTTTTTCTCTGCGCCGCAGTGTTGTTGTGTGGGAATGGCCAAACACGCTATTTATGTAACGTGTCATTGAAGTTTAAATTTTAGATGTGTGTGCCTTTTTCCATTACATTGAAAGCTAGTTTTGCTGCCCCTCTTCAATTCGGATAACTGTCATGCCAATATCGGATGATGTGTGACTGTCATTTTTAATGTTAACTTCGTTGAGATTTTGATCTTTTCGATACATTTTACTTCATATGTCTATCTTTTGTGGCTTCTTAACTAGATGTGAATTAAAACTATCGTAAAGTTTCCTTTGTTTTTCAGTGTATTATCCTTTAGATTCAGGCATACATTGCACATGCAAACTAATTATTGGAAGATAAAATTAATGAACGGGACAACAAGAAATTTATCCTCTGCTTTATGCCATAGATTAAACCCTGAAGCAAACACTTTCATTTCTGAAATTTGAAATACTCAGACCAACATATTAATAGAGAATGTTTATACATATTTTCCAGATGCAGAGACAAATCGAATATTGTCCGTTGTATTTAGCCATGGCAGGATCCGCTAATTGTGGTTTCGAATCCCGGATAAGTACTTGTGATTCACCTGTACCAGACCTGTAATCGTGGCTTACCGATGTGGTTAACACCACCTCCGTAGTTTAGTGAATAGAGCGTCTGTCCAGAGAGCAGAATGTGGTTGGTTGGACCCCCTTTGCGGCGTCATACCGAAATACCTTAAACGATGGTCCGTATAATCTGTCTATGGTGGGTATCCCTGCATGGTATTTCTGTGGGCTTGCACTATGAAACTATAAACACAACAAGCCCCGCCCCCCCACCATCAACATCCACCCATTTGAGGATAAAGTTTTGTCCCACAACGCCCACACCATTCCCAATGTGTATATTTGTATAGGTCAAATAATGTAATTATTGCGGATAGGACTTTTCAGACAAATGGCAAAACAGCGACTAGTTAAATAACAATCAACGTCATGGAGACTGAATCTGTCCGTTTTATTAAACTTTCTTTCTAAATGAAATACATCACCTGAGTGCGTCATGTGTTTGTGCCGTCATTGTCATCGTCACATTACGTACTGGTGTAGTTTGGTGAGAGAACAATTGGTCCAGTGGTCTGAGACGCCGCACTTTGTTGTGAAGAATTACCTGACGTTCCTTATGTGCCGGAATCTGCAGTTCCTTGAATCGAGTTTCAGATTATCCTGATCATGAACCGCTATTCTTCATCCCCATGTCAATATGTGTACCGCCTTTGTCATTTGGGCGCTCGCACATCATGTTTCCGGGGATATTCATGAAATACTATTCTAGCGGAGTTCAAACACATCCATACAAAATCAAACACAAAATGACAAACTTTTCCCAGGTGGGCATTATCAACAGGTGGACATTATTTACAGGTAGGTATTATTCACAGATGGACATTATTTACATGTAGGTATTATACACAGATGCACATTATTTACAGGGAGGCTTGATACACAGGTGGATATTATTGACAGGTAGATATTATCACAAGGTGGTTGTTTTTCAGAGACATTTACAGTACCCTGGTTTCCACAAGAGCTCTTTAAATGTTGTCTCAAATGTTGATACACATGCCAACCTACTTTACACAGCTACCTATACACGACTATGCATGTATTCTGAATTACTGAACATGCGGAGACGTCCCGTCGATCAAAATCTAGATACATTCACGGTAAATGACGTGAAGATGATTTATTAGGACACATATAGACTTAATGTCATGACTAGTAAACCGTTTAGGTGACATGTTAACCGAACCATCTGGAGTATACACGTGGTCTATTTATAAACCCCAGATTGACCTTAGAGATTTTTACAGCCCGACCGTTTTGTCAATACTGGAGGAATAAATTTGTATTGATGATTTGGTCTTCATCAGTTTTTGCTCTCTACATATCGTAATTAGCTACGTGACTTTGTACTGAATGACGACCGCCTCCGTGGCCTAGTGGTAGAGTGTCCGCCCGGAAAGCGGAATGTCTTGGGTTCGATCCCTGGCCGCGTCATATCAAAATACGTTAAAAGATGGTACTTGTTGCTACCCTGCCTGGCGCTCGGCATTAAGGAGATAAAACAAGGACTGGTCGACTCGGAGTCAGTATACTGTGTCTGAGTGGGGTATTCATTTTAAACTGCGGCATGGTATCTCAGTGGGCTAGCACTATCATTTGGCTTCAGTCCGGACTAGTACAAGCAGCCACACACACACACACACACACACACACACACACACACACTTTCCGCCCACATTTTGCCGACAACGTGGTGTAACTGAAATACTGTTTAAGGCGCTCTCAAACAGACTCGTTGAGTCCACTACACGTGATCATGACCCTGGTGTGACTGTAATTTGAGTAAATAGGCTCATTGAGGAAACCTGCTTTGGCCGCTTCAAGGCAACTGTTTTGGTATTTGTTCGGAGCCAATCCTGCGTCAACAAAGGATCATGCGTAGACTATAACCATCAGTTAACCATGTAACTGGACAATGGAAATAGTGTTGAGTGTGACCTGTGTGTTAGGGACTGCGTTACTTCGGTCCCCTGACAACAGCCAACGCGAAATGGCATAACTCAAACACTGTTGCAAGCGACGTTAAACTTTTAAAACACATTTTCGTTAAACGATTATTTTGCGATGTTTGTTGCGATGAAGGTGTTAATTCCCATATAAATTATATGTTCATTCTAAGTGCAGCGCTGCGTCCAGAAACGGAAACAAGTGGACTATAGTGGGTTCGAATCCCCGATATTGATCCTTGGTTTGCCATAACTATAGCCCCGGTTTCATGTGTTTAATATTTTAGGCATGTCATGATATAACTATAATACCGAATGAGACGGCTAGAACTCACTCACTCTCCATTCCACTAAGTGACACAGTTATGAAATATCTATAACATGAACCCAAAACAATCTTTGAGACCATTGTGTATGCCATTTATTAAATCACATATTTTAGTTTTCTTAATACTAGTCTTTTTTTCCTAATCTGATTTCAAAGCTAAAAGAACTCGGAAGTGGCTCTTCTAGATTCACCACTGACAATAAGCTACCTCAATATTGACAAAAGTTCGGTACCCATCAGTTGACATCGGTGCCACTGTCATCATCACCGCGTTCCTCAAATGGTTTCATGGAGATGGCCTTACTGCGGTGATAGCCCTCAGTTATGTCATGAAAACAATTTTTCCATGGTCGTGGATTTTCCCCTGCACCTCATTGTACAATACAATTCAATAGAAACATCCACTGTCTGTTGCTTATAATATCTTTTCAGATTAAATATGCACGGCCCATTGTGAATATCTCTGTACATACAACTGCATTGACAGGGATCTCTTTGTCGAGAGTAAGCTGTGAAAAACACATAAATCAACGTCCTTGTTTCCCTAACCCAATCGCATTGCACCTGCCCATGTGTGTAGAATTGAGCTGAAATTAGTTCAGTCATGTAAGACGTCGCTCAAGACTAAAGCTATACAACAACTTTGGAAAAGGATTTATTCTTCAAAATGCCGGGAAATCATTTTCCGGCAATTTGTGGAATAGTTGTTTTACTGATATGTGCTTCTTCAAGTTTCATTAACTTTGAACCGGGGTTTGAGTACCAGTACAAGTATGATTCCAATGCAAATGTGAAAAACATTGGAGATTTTCAAGTGTTAGCCAAGGTGAGTTGTTGAGTCCTATTTTATTTCCATATTGCTTATTTTTCTCAATTCCGCGTATTCATAATCAAAATATACTAACAGGAAGACATAAGCGAATAGGCCTGAAGAAAATGATTGACGTTTCAAATCTAGCCGTGCATCATCAGGCATTCTTTTGCAAAGCAATAACACATGATATACACTGGATGTCGATTTGTTGAGATGAAGCAGAATAGCCAAGGTGAGCTGTGGAGTCCTATTTTATTTCTGTATTGCTTATTTTTCTAAATCTGCGACAAAATGTAATCAAAATATCCTAAAAAAAGAAATACGTGAATACGTCTAAAGGAATGCTAAAGATTGACGTCAAAGTCATATGTACCTTACATGACTGGGTGGTCTTAGACAACGTAAGTAACACATTAAATAACCTGGATGTCGGTTTGTTGAGATGAAGCAGCCATTCCTAACCCAGTGTGATTGCTGCTTATTTCCGACAGTTCATATATCCAAATATTTTATTATGTATTTATTCACCTTTATCTAAACAGTTACTATATTCATTTGTCAGTATCTGCTTACCTTAAAGGGTCCTCTATATTTCGTGTATAGAGTAGGTAACCGAGACCGTAACACAAAACCTAAACAGTGTCTTATGGAGATGACCGTCGTTACCAGTATTCAGTGGTCACACATTTTCAGCTTATTTTTGAAAGAAAAACCCGAAGTGATGCAGGTCTTATACGTTTACCACTTAGGTGAAACCCACGAGAATCACAATCAGAGCAAATCTGGAATTCGAACCCACGAGTCTGGTAGATCTCTGGGAAGCAGCTCTACTCAACGATTTGTGGTGTGGCGACTTTACCACCCGTGCTCATATACTTAATACGGCATGAAACGAAATATGAATCCTTTCAAATATTAAAGAGAAATAAGTAGTTGGCAGATCACAATTACTCTGATTAGTTGCCATGGTGACGGTGTCATTACCAGGCGATAAGCTAAAACTCAAGAAATCACACACTTTTAATAGTTTCAAAATGGCTGAAACATCTCAAGCCTGAAATCAACTGAACTTCGCGATCGTGACAAGAGAGAAAAGTCGACTCCACCCTACAAACAGGTGACACGCTCTGCATACATAAGATTATATCGGGACAAAAACAGAGAACTGTTTGTAAATGAACAATCCAATATGCATTTGTACACATCAATACACAATCAAACCAAAAGAGGTATGAACTTAATTTGATTACGGAAAATCTTTAATGTATCTTAATTATGCACCTATATGTACACCTACACCTAAATGTGCACCTACACCTACACCTAAATGTACACCTGCACCTACATGTACACCTACACTTACACCTATATGTACACCTACACCTATATCCACACCTACCCCTATATGTACACCTACACCTATATGTACACCTACACCTATATGTACACCTACACCTACACCTACACCTATATGTACACCTACACCTATATGTACACCTACACCTACACCTACACCTACACCTACACCTATATGTACACCTACACCTATATGTACACCTACACCTATATGTACACCTACACCTACACCTATATGTACACCTACACCTACACCTATATGTACACCTACACCTATATGTACACCTACACCTATATGTACACCTACACCTACACCTATATGTACACCTACACTTATATGTACACCTACACCTATATGTACACCTACACCTATATGTACACCTACACCTATATGTACACCTACACCTATATGTACACCTACACCTATATGTACACCTACACCTAAATGTACACCTACACCTACAACTAAATGTTCACCTACACCTACACCTACACCTCTATGTACACCTACACCTACACCTCTATGTACACCTACACCTACACCTATATGTACACCTACACCTACACCTATATGTACACCTACACCTATATGTACACCTACACCTATATGTACACCTACACCTACCCCTATATGTACACCTACACCTATATGTACACCTACACCTACACCTATATGTACACCTACACCTATATGTACACCTACACCTATATGTACACCTACACCTATATGTACACCTACACCTATATGTACACCTACACCTAAATGTACACCTACACCTACAACTAAATGTACACCTACACCTATACCTACACCTACACCTAAATGTACACCTACACCTACACCTCTATGTACACCTACACCTACACCTATATGTACACCTTCACCTACACCTATATGTACACCTACACCTATATGTACACCTACAACTACATCTAAACCTTCATGTACAGCTACCTCTACACCTACATCTACACCTTCATCCATACTTATACCAACACCTACACCTACACCAATAGTATCTTTTTTACCATTAACAATGTTAAAACGACCCGAATAGTTTCTCCTTTATGGTGTCAATTTACATGAAAACTTTCGGAAACGTAATCCTGTTCTAGAATTACAATGTTATTATGAGTGTTATCATTCCTGATCCAAGGGCAAAGTAACCCTATATTTTAGCATTAGGCTTAGGACAGTCGCAGCATTACGATCGCTTTGTGGGGCGTGACAACCCACACGATGACGCTGCACGAAACGAGCTCCGAATTAACCTCTCAATGTATTCAGGGTGCCAGTTGAAGCGTAAGAAGCACGCAGTTGTCTTGCGTCTGCCTCACATGTCTGATCACGGGATCCTGGGACAAACCGACTCGTGTTATTCAAATCGCCCAGTGATACCCAATTTCCCATGTGTTAGGCAAGGTGATTATCTTTGTGGTATCGATTTTATGATCATGACATATATATTCGACCTGTAAACATTTTAAAACGATGTCGGGGAACAAATGCTTGGCCTCATAAATTATATGTTGAGAAAAACTGTTTTGATTGAGGACTAATCATTTACATAGCAACTGCGTTGATTAAGATGATCAGGTGCATTGTCTACGTAACTACAATATATGTTAGGGGCCTAATGACTTTGAAACAGCGTGAGATATAACGAGCACAAAGAGAACTTCAACACCAATTCGTTTGAGCCGAACTTGAATTTCATTGAGAAGGTATCGAATTATCAATATTTCGAGATAAAGTGAGTGAGTAACGTATTAAACGGTACTTTAGTATAAACAGTTATTTCAATGGTGTCAGCTTGATGTGGAAGGATGTCCAAAGTGGCGCAGGTGTTCGTGAGTGAGTGAGTTTCGGGAAACGTTTCAAACAGTATTTCAGAAACAGCTATATCATTCAATGTGGAGGAATGCCCTAAGTGAAGCAGCCCTAAGATCTGGACCTGTTTGGTGACACACACGGGCACTCGTATGATGCTGACAAACATAGAATCATTATCGGGGGATCCGGAATTCAAACACACAATCACAGCGGTGATGTATAATATTTTTGCTTTTTGTTGCACGCACGCACGCACGCACGCACGCACGCACGCACGCACGCACGCACGCACGCACGCACGCACGCACGCACGCACGCACGCACGCACGCACGCACGCACGCACGCACGCACGCAGTCCCTCCCTACAGGTGTGTGTGGGGGGACGGGAGGCCCAGTCGTCTAAGGCGCCGCGATTCGCTGTGCAGAGTTGCGTCCCTTGGGCATGCCAGAAACCTATGATTGTGGGTTCGAATTATATATTATTATACATTATATAAGGCTATAAAAGGGTATATAGTGCTAGCTGGACCGAAGGTTCATAGGTTGTAGAAAATGAATAAAAGTTATACTGAAAGTTCAATATTACATTCCCAGCGGTAGTGAATATAATATAATATCGACGCAAACACAACCCCGAAGGGCGCCATGTTTATTACTTATAATACAGTTTATATTCACACGAATATTATTTAAATGTGCTTAACATGACACTGTTATGGAAAAACAAAAGTTACATATTTTGTTCAGGATATTCGATATAGCTTAAAAACAGTTTAAATGATTTCCATTTATCCATTGCTGATCACCTATCAGCGCCAATTATCTGTTGGCTTCCCTTGTTTAGTTTCCACTTTTTGTTTTCTTATAACTTTTGTTGTTCTTACAGGTACATTTATATATTCTCTGCCTCATAGTATTCATTCACCCGATGAAGGAGTAAGCATATACTCCGAAACTTTGTGTTCTCATTATGAAGAAGTTAACATCCATATTCCTTATGTGTATCACTTCTAAATGCCATTCAAAGACTTTGTTCAAATAATGTCTCACTCGCACCTTCAAAACATATATGTTAAAAATAAGATATAAATATTGGAGCCATATATAACTGAGTGGTAACCCCAGGACAACAGAGGGCTTGTATGAGTCCCATCTAATCGTCCCTTTCTTACGACTAATACATATAAAACGTCAACATAAATATAAAACGTCTCCGTAAATATAAAACGTCAACGTAAATATAAAACGTCTTCATAAATATAAAACGTCAACGTAAATATAATACGTCTTCGTAAATATAAAACATATCCGTAAATATTAAACGTAAACGTATATATAAAACGTAAACGTAAATATAAAACGTCAACGTAAATATAAAACGTCTTCGTAAATATAAAACGTCAACGTAAATATAATACGTCTTCGTAAATATGAAACGTCTTCGTAAATATAAAACATCTCCGTAAATATAAAACGTCAACGTAAATATAAAACGTCTCCGTAAATATAAAACGTCTTCGTAATTATACAACGTCTCAATAAATATAAAACGTCAACGTAAATATAAAATGTCAAGGCCAGAGGATAACCAGCCTCGATTATCCGACGAAGTGAACAGCTTCCATTGAGCATGAAAACAGCTTAAGGAACATGAACTTGATTTGTGTGTGTGTCTACTTGTACCAGTCCGGATTAATGCCGATGTTATAGTGCTGTCCCACTGAGATACCATACCGCAGTTAAACACGAATATCCCACTCACACACACAATATACTGACTCTGAGGCGACCAGTCCATGTTCTAGCCCCTTAATGCCGAGCGCTAGGCAGGGTAACAAGTACCATCTTTTAACACGTTTTGTGGTACGACACGGTCGAAGTGCGAACCCCGGATCTTCCGATCTCCGGGCGGACGCTCTATCACTAGACCACAGAGACGGTCTAGGACCAGGTTGGGGAAAATAAGCAAACACGTAAGATTCAATTCATTAAACCTTATTTAGGTTTATACAAACGGTATTATGAATATACGTGGAATACCCTGCTACAGAGATAATGTCTATGATAGACCACTCTACTCCTGTACATCATCTTGTGTCCATGACAGAACACTCTACTCCTGTACATCATCTTGTGTCTATGACAGAACACTCTTCTCCTGTACATCATCTTGTGTCCATGACAGAACACTCTACTCCTGTACATCATCTTGTGTCTATGATAGAACACTCTACTCCTGTACATCATCTTGTGTCTATGATAGAACACTCTTCTCCTGTACATCATCTTGTGTCCATGACAGAACACTCTACTCCTGTACATCATCTTGTGTCTATGACAGAACACTCTACTCCTGTACATCATCTTGTGTCTATGATAGAACACTCTTCTCCTGTACATCATCTTGTGTCCATGACAGAACACTCTACTCCTGTACATCATCTTGTGTCTATGATAGAACACTCTACTCCTGTACATCATCTTGTGTCTATGATAGAACACTCTTCTCCTGTACATCATCTTGTGTCCATGACAGAACACTCTACTCCTGTACATCATCTTGTGTCTATGACAGAACACTCTTTTCATGCACATCATCTTGGGTCTGTGAGTCAGGTCTATTTATTGAAACAGGCAGATATGAAGGTATTGCAAGAGAACATATACTTTGTAGGATTTGTGAAACTGATTGTATTGAAGATGAATAGCACTTTTTATGTCCAGTGTTTATTGATTTAAGAGCAAAATATCTGAATACATATTTCTACCACAACCCAAACGGTAACAAATTTTGTACATTAATGACTTGTGATTGTACAGAAACTATGAGATATTTATCAATGTTCATTTATCATGCTATGACTTAAGATTGTTTGATTTATTGATTGATTCAGGTCGGCTACATCAACGTCGGAGACAGCGGGGACGGACAGGAGGTCTACGTGAAGGTGTATGCTCTGGCTCTGAAGACCAAACACACAGAAGGTAGCAACTACTACTCCTCCTCCTCCTCCTACTACTACTACTACTACTACTACTACTACTACTACTACTACTACTACTACTACTACTACTACTACTACTACTACAACTACAACTGATACAATAAAAAATACTACACACAGCAATATTCCAACAATATAAAGGCGGTCTGTAAGTAATCAAGTCTGGACCAGACAATCCAGAGATTGATATCATGATATCGATGCACACAATTGGGATACGATGACATGCATCAACCAAGTTAGCGAGCCTCACCACCCGATCCCGCAAGCATAGGATGACCTATTCTACCCAGGATCTTCACGGGTTACGAAGTCCGAGTTTGCTCTATGTAATTTAACATTGACCAGGAAGACTTGTGTGTCTTTATAATTAGCTATTTATAGTGAAGGGAATGTTACTCAAGTCCAAATTGAATCGTTCGGCTTTCCCGCACACAGCAGCAAATTGAATCGTTCGACTTTCCCTTACACAGCAGCACATTGAATCGGTCGGCTTCCCCTTTCACACCAACAAATTGAATGGTTCGGCCTCCCCTTACACAGCAACAAATTGAATCGTTTGGCCTCCCCCTTCACAGCAACAAATTGAATCGCTCGACTTTCCCTTACACAGCAGCAAATTGAATCGTTCGGCTTTCCCTTACACAGTAACAAATTGAATCGTTCGGCTTTCCCTTACACAGCAGCAAATTGAATCGTTCGGCTTTCCCTCACACAGCAGCAAATTGAATCGTTCGACTTTCCCTGACACAGCAACAAATTGAATCGTTTGGCTTTCCCTTACACAGCAGCAAATTGAATCGTTTCGCCTCCCCTTTCACAGCAACAAATTGAATCGTTCGACTTTCCCTTACACAGCAGCAAATTGAATCGTAGAGATTTCCCTTACACAGCAGCAAATTGAATCGTTTGGCTTTCCCTTTCACAGCAACAACTGAATCGTTCAGCCTCACCTTTCACAGCAACAAATTGAATCGTTCGGCTTTCCCTTTCACAGCAACAAATTGAATGGTTCGGCCTCCCCTTACACAGCAACATATTGAATCGTTCGGCCTCCCCTCAGACAGCAACAAATTGAATCGTGTGGCCTCCCCTTTCACAGCAACAAGTGAATCATTTTGTCCTCCCTCCCCTTCCACAGCAACAAACTGAATCAATGACATCCCCCCCCCGGCCCCCCCCCCCCCCCCCCCCCCCCCCCCGCCCCCTTACACACCAACAAATTATTTAATCGTTTGGCTTCCACTTACACAGCAACAAATTAAATCGTTCGGCTTTCCCTTACACAGCACAAATTTGAATCGTTAGGCTTTCCCTTACACAGCAACAAATTGAATGGTTCGGCTTTCCCTTACACAGCAGCAAATTGAATCGTGTGGCCTCCCCTTTCACAGCAACAAGTGAATCATTCTGCCCTCCCTCCCCTTCCACAGCTACAAACTGAATCTATGACATCCCCCCCCCCCCCCCCTTTACACAGCAACAAATTATTTAATCGTTCGGCCTCCCCTTTCACAGCAACAAATTGAATCGTTTGGCCTCCCCTTTCACAGCAACAAATTGAATGGTTCGGCTTTCCCTTACACAGCAGCAAATTGAATCGTTCTGCTTTCCTTTACACAGCAACAAATTGAATCGTTCAGCTTCCGATTTTACAGCAACAAATTGAATGGTTCGGCCTTCCCTTTCACAGCAACAAATTGAATGGTCCGGCTTTCCCTTACACAGCAGCAAATTGAATCGTTCTGCTTTCCTTTACACAGCAACAAATTGAATCGTTCAGCTTCCGATTTTACAGCAACAAATTGAATGGTTCGGCCTTCCCTTTCACAGCAACAAATTAAATCGTTCGGCTTTCCCTTACACAGCAGAAAATTGAATCGTTCGGCTTTCCCTTACACAGCACCAAATTGAATCGGTGAAAGGGGAGGCCGAACGATTCAATATGTTGTGTAAGGGGAGGCCGAACGATTCAATTTGATGCTGTGAAAGGGGAAGCCGAACCATTCAATTTGTTGCTGTGAAAGGGGAGGCCGAACCATTCAATTTGTTGCTGTGAAAGGGGAGGCCAAACGATTCAATTTGTTGCTGTGTAAGGGGAGGCCAAACGATTCAATTTGTTGCTGTGTAAGGGAAAGCCGAACCATTCAATTTGTTGCTGTGAAAGGGGAGGCCGAACGATTCAATTTGCTGCTGTGTAAGGGAAAGCCGAAGCATTCTATTTGTTGCTGTGCAAGGGGAGGCCAAACGATTCAATTTGTTGCTGTGTAAGAGAAAGCCGAACGATTCAATTTGTTGCGTTGTAAGGGGAGGCTGAACGATTCAATTTGTTGCTGTGTAAGGGGAGGCCGACCTATTGAATTTGTTGCTGTAAAAGGGGAGGCCGAACGATTCAATTTGATGTTGTGTAAGGGGAAGCCGAACGATTCAATTGGTTGGTGTGTGAGGGGAAGCTGAATGATTCAATTTACTGCTGTGTGAAGGGAGGGGGGATGTCATAGATTCAGTTTGTTGCTGTGTAAGGGGAGGGAGAGCAAAATGATGCACTTGTTGCTGTGAAAGGGGAGGCCACACGATTCAATTTGTTGCTGTGTGAGGGGAGGGAGGGCAAAATAATTCACTTGTTGATGTGAAAGGGGAGGCCGAACCATTCAATTTATTGCTGTGAAAGGGGAGGCCGAACGATTCAATATGTTGCTGTGTAAGGGAAAGACGAACGATTCAATTTGCTGCTGTGTGAGGGAAAGCCGAACGATTCAATTTGCTGCTGTGTAAGGGAAAGCCGAACGATTCAATTTGTTGCTGTGTGAGGGGAGGCCTAACGATTCAATTTGTTGCTGTGTAAGGTGAGGCAGAACGATTCAATTTGTTGCTGTGAAAGGGGAAGCCGAAGCATTCAATTTGTTGCTGTGTAAGGGGAGGCCGAACCGTTCAATTTTGCTTCGATTTATTTCTGTGTAAGGGGAGGCCGAACGATTCAATTTGTTGCTGTGTAAGGGAAAGCCGAACGATTCAAATTATTGCTGTGAAAGGGGAGGCCGAACGATTCAGTTGTTGCTGTGAAAGGGGAAGTGGAATAATTCAATTTGTTGCTGTAAAAGGGGAAGCCAAGCGATTCAATTTATTGCTGTGAAAGGGGAGCCGAACGATTCAATATGTTGTTGTGTAAGGGGAGGCCGAACGATTCAATTTGTTGCTGTGAAAGGGGAGGCCGAATGATTCAGTTGTTGCTGTGATAGGGGAAGCCGAACGATTCAATTTGTTGCTGTGAAAGGGGAGGCCGTACCATTCAATTTGTTGCTGTGAAAGGGGAGGCCGAACCATTCAATTTGTTGCTGTGAAAGGGGAAGCCGAACGATTCAATTTGTTGCTGTGAAAGGGGAAGCTGAGCGATTCAATGTATTGCTGTGAAAGGGGAGGCTGAACGATTCAATATGTTGTTGTGTAAGGGGAGTCCGAACCATTTAATTTGTTGCTGTGAAAGGGAAAGCTGAACGATTCAATTTGATGCCGTGTAAGGGGAAGCCGAACCATTCAATTTGTTTCTGTGAAAGGGGAGGCCGAACCATTCAATTTGTTGCTGTGAAAGGGGAGGCCGAACCATTCAATTTGTTGCTGTGAAAGGGGAGGCCAAACGATTCAATTTGTTGGTGTGTAAGGGGAGGCCGAACGATTTAATTTGCTGCTGTGTAAGGGAAAGCCGAACCATTGAATTTGTTGCTGTGAAAGGGGAGGCCAAACGATTCAATTTGTTGCTGTGTAAGGGAAAGCCGAACGATTCAATTTGCTGCTGTGTAAGGGAAAGCCGAACCATTCAATTTGTTGCTGTGAAAGGGGAGGCCAAACGATTCAATTTGCTGCTGTGTAAGGGAAAGCCGAAGCATTCAATGTGTTGCTGTGAAAGGGGAGGCCAAACGATTCAATTTGTTGCTGTGTATAAGAAAGACGAACGATTCAATTTGTTGCGTTGTAAGGGGAGGCCGAACGATTCAATTTGTTTCTGTGTAAGGGGAGGCCGACCTATTGAATTTGTTGCTGTGAAAGGGGAGGCCGAACGATTCAATTTGATGTTGTGTAAGGGGAAGCCGAACGATTCAATTTGTTGGTGTGTGAGGGGAGGCTGAACGATTCAATTTACTGCTGTGTGAGGGGAGGGGGGATGTCATAGATTCAGTTTGTTGCTGTGTAAGGGGAGGGAGAGCAAAATGATGCACTTGTTGCTGTGAAAGGGGAGGCCACACGATTCAATTTGTTGTTGTGTGAGGGGAGGGAGGGCAAAATGATTCACTTGTTGATGTGAAAGGGGAGGCCGAACCATTCAATTTATTGCTGTGAAAGGGGAGGCCGAACGATTCAATATGTTGCTGTGTAAGGGAAAGACGAACGATTCAATTTGCTGCTGTGTGAGGGAAAGCCGAACGGTTCAATTTGCTGCTGTGTAAGGGAAAGCCGAACGATTCAATTTGCTGCTGTGTGAGGGGAGGCCTAACGATTCAATTTGTTGCTGTGTAAGGTGAGGCAGAACGATTCAATTTGTTGCTGTGTAAGGTGAGGCAGAACGATTCAATTTGTTGCTGTGAAAGGGGAAGCCGAACGATTCAATTTGTTGCTGTGTAAGGGGAGGCCGAAGCATTCAATTTGTTGCTGGGAAAGGGGAAGCTGAACGATTCGATTTATTTCTGTGTAAGGGGAGGCCGAACGATTCAATTTGTTGCTGTGTAAGGGAAAGCCGAACGATTCAAATTATTGCTGTGAAAAGGGAGGCCGAACGATTCAGTTGTTGCTGTGAAAGGGGAAGTGGAATTATTCAATTTGTTGCTGTAAAAGGGGAAGCCAAGCGATTCAATTTATTGCTGTGAAAGGGGAGGCCGAACGATTCAATATGTTGTTGTGTAAGGGGAGGTCGAACGATTCAATTTGTTGCTGTGAAAGGGGAGGCCGAACGATTCAGTTGTTGCTGTGATAGGGGAAGCCGAACGATTCAATTTGTTGCTGTAAAAGGGGAGGCCGTACCATTCAATTTGTTGCTGTGAAAGGGGAGTCCGAACCATTCAATTTGTTGTTGTGAAAGGGGAAGCCGAACGATTCAATTTGTTGCTGTGAAAGGGGAAGCTGAGCGATTCAATTTATTGCTGTGAAAGGGGAGGCTGAACGATTCAATATGTTGTTGTGTAAGGGGAGTCCGAACCATTTAATTTGTTGCTGTGAAAGGGAAAGCTGAACGATTCAATTTGATGCTGTGTAAGGGGAAGCCGAACCATTCAATTTGTTTCTGTGAAAGGGGAGGCCGAACCGTTCAATTTGTTGCTGTGAAAGGGGAGGCCGAACCATTCAATTTGTTGCTGTGAAAGGGGAGGCCAAACGATTCAATATGTTGGTGTGTAAGGGGAGGCCGAACGATTTAATTTGCTGCTGTGTGAGGGAAAGCCGAACCATTGAATTTGTTGCTGTGAAAGGGGAGGCCAAACGATTCAATTCGTTGCTGTGTAAGGCAAAGCCGAACGATTCAATTTGCTGCTGTGTAAGGGAAAGCCGAACCATTCAATTTGTTGCTGTGAAAGGGGAGGCCAAACGATTCAATTTGCTGCTGTGTAAGGGAAAACCGAAGCATTCAATTTGTTGCTGTGAAAGGGGAGGCCAAACGATTCAATTTGTTGCTGTGTAAAAGAAAGCCGAACGATTCAATTTGTTGCGTTGTAAGGGGAGGCCGAACGATTCAATTTGTTGCTGTGTAAGGGGAGGCCGACCTATTGAATTTGTTGCTGTGAAAGGGGAGGCCGAACGATTCAATTTGATGTTGTGTAAGGGGAAGCCGAACGATTCAATTTGTTGGTGTGTGAGGTGAGGCTGAACGATTCAATTTACTGCTGTGTGAGGGGAGGGGGGATGTCGAACGATTCAGTTAGTTGCTGTGTAAGGGGAGGGGGAGCAAAATGATGCACTTGTTGCTGTGAAAGGGGAGGCCACACGATTTAATTTGTTGCTGTGTGAGGGGAGGGAGGGCAAAATGATTCACTTGTTGATGTGAAAGGGGAGGCCGAACCATTCAATTTATTGCTGTGAAAGGGGAGGCCGAACGATTCAATATGTTGCTGTGTAAGGGAAAGACGAACGATTCAATTTGCTGCTGTGTGAGGGAAAGCCGAACGATTCAATTTGCTGCTGTGTAAGGGAAAGCCGAACGATTCAATTTGTTGCTGTCTGAGGGGAGGCCTAACGATTCAATTTGTTGCTGTGTAAGGTGAGGCAGAACGATTCAATTTGTTGCTGTGAAAGGGGAAGCCGAACGATTCAATTTGTTGCTGTGTAAGGGGAGGCCGAACCATTCAATTTGTTGCTGGGAAAGGGGAAGCTGAACGATTCGATTTATTTCTGTGTAAGGGGAGGCCGAACGATTCAATTTGTTGCTGTGTAAGGGAAAGCCGAACGATTCAAATTATTGCTGTGAAAGGGGAGGCCGAACGATTCAGTTGTTGCTGTGAAAGGGGAAGTGGAATAATTCAATTTGTTGCTGTAAAAGGGGAAGCCAAGCGATTCAATTTATTGCTGTGAAAGGGGAGGCCGAACGATTCAATATGTTGTTGTGTAAGGGGAGGTCGAACGATTCAATTTGTTGCTGTGAAAGGGGAGGCCGAACGATTCAGTTGTTGCTGTGATAAGGGAAGCCGAACGATTCAATTTGTTGCTGTGAAAGGGGAGGCCGTACCATTCAATATGTTGCTGTGAAAGGGGAGGCCGAACCATTCAATTTGTTGCTGTGAAAGGGGAAGCCGAACGATTCAATTTGTTGCTGTGAAAGGGGAAGCTGAGCGATTCAATTTATTGCTGTGAAAGGGGAGGCTGAACGATTCAATATGTTGTTGTGTAAGGGGAGTCCGAACCATTTAATTTGTTGCTGTTAGAGGGAAAGCTGAACGATTCAATTTGATGCTGTGTAAGGGGAAGCCGAACCATTCAATTTGTTTCGGTGAAAGGGGAGGCCGAACCATTCAATTTGTTGCTGTGAAAGGGGAGGCCAAACCATTCAATTTGTTGCTGTGAAAGGGGAGGCCAAACGATTCAATTTGTTGGTGTGTAAGGGGAGGCCGAACGATTTAATTTGCTGCTGTGTAAGGGAAAGCCGAACCATTGAATTTGTTGCTGTGAAAGGGGAGGCCAAGCGATTCAATTTGCTGCTGTGTAAGGGAAAGCCGAACCATTCAATTTGCTGCTGTGTAAGGGAAAGCCGAACGATTTAATTTGTTGCTGTGTAAGGGGAGGCCTAACGATTCAAAATGTTGCTGTGTAAGGGAAAGTCGAACGATTAAATTTGCTGCTGTGTGAGGGAAAGCCGGACTATTCAATTTGCTGCTGTGTAAGAGAAAGCCGAACGATTCAATTTGTTGCTTTGTAAGGGGAGGCCGAACGATTCAATTTGTTGCTGTGTAAGGGGAGACCGACCTATTGAATTTGTTGCTGTGAAAGGGGAGGCCGAACGATTCAATTTGATGCTGTGTGAGGGGAGGGGGGATGTGAAAGATTCAGTTTGTTGCTGTGTAAGGGGGGGGTGCAAAAGGTTTTTACTTGTTGCCGTGAAAGAGAAAGCCGAACGATTCAATTTGTTGCTTTGTAAGGGGAGGCCGAACGATTCAATTTGTTGCTGTGTAAGGGGAGACCGACCTATTGAATTTGTTGCTGTGAAAGGGGAAGCTGAACGATTCAATTTGCTGCTGTGTGAGGGGAGGGGGGATGTCATAGATTCAGTTTGTTGCTGTGTGAGGGGAGGCCGAACGATTCAATTTGTTTCTGTGTAAGGGAAAGCCGAACGATTCAATTTGCTGCTGTGTAAGGGAAAGCCGAACGATTCAATTTGTGGCTGTGTAAGGGGAAGCCGAACGATTTAATTTGTTGCTGTGTAAGGGGGGCGGGGGGGGGGGGGGAGGGGGAGTGTTAGCTCTATTTGCTGTTTATACTGCCCCTGTGGTCAAGCTAGACATAACATGTCTGTTAACATTTGATAACCTACTTCATGCTTACTTTATTTTCTTCTTTAATTTCAGACACCATTGGCCACCGTTTGGACTTCTCGAAATGGTAATAGTTAGTAGAGAGAGCGCGAATACGTGTACATATCTCTTTGCTCAAAGTATGTTATTGGGATAGGACGGAAATGTAAGGTGTAGCCAATGTCATGACCTCGTATTACGGTATGACAATGAGTGAGTGAGTGAGTGATGGAGTACAAGAGAGTGATGAAGAAAGAAATGGATTGAGTGATGGAGTGACAGAGTAAGTGAGAGTGAGTGATGGAGTGAGTGAGTGAGTGAGTGAGTGAGAGATGGAGTGATGGAGTGAGTGAGTGATGAAGTGTAAGATGGAGTGAGTGAGTGAGGGATGGAGTGAGTTTATGCTGCATCCTAGGTTTGCAGTTATTAGGGTAGTTTAGCGTTGCTACACGGACTTGGGCCAAATGCAGTCTGGGGAAAGACGTTGTAACTACTACCGTTTGTGAAGGTGAGACAACGTCTCAATGAAGACAGGGTAAATGTAATCAATCGCAAAATATATCTTGACACTGCCCGTTATCTCAAGTCTTCAAGATGTGTCAGGCTTGACCATGATATATATCAGATCTTCATATCTACATTCAAACTGTATCTCGCAGGTTCTCGTTTGTGATCACGCCCCATGGCGAGATTCTCCACGTCTACCACCCTCCCGACGACGACGATGAAGCTGTTGCCATGAAGAAGGGAGCCGCCGCCATGTTTGCGTCTCGTCTACACCAGGCCACTGAGGTAATGACTGACTGTTATGTCAAAGTTAATCAGGGGTCTTTGTCTCCCAGAGTTAAACTGGGCACCGATGGGGATTCCGGGTTAGACATAATCCCAGTTCCCCATGCTTAAAGAAGGGGCGGACTAATGAGGGTCGAATGGTGACATGGCTGATTGCGTGGCGCTGTGCCTCGATTGCGTGGACCGTTCTTCACGCAGTCAACCACTGGTTTGTTTGATCCAGTCTCGATGATTCACAGACCATGTGGTATTGCTGGAATATTGCTGAGACTTTCAAATGTCCCCGATCACATCGGTGAGTGAGTGATGGTTTACGCCGCTTTTAGCTGTATCCCAGCAATATCACTAGGAGGGACACCAGACATCATCATTATACCTGTTAATTAAACTCGGGTTTTAAGCGTGTCGAGAGAACGCTTTAACCTTAAGGCCACCCCATCCCCGTGAAAACATGTGTCATAATGCAGTGAGTGGTCCATTTGCACAAAACGATCATAGCATCAACCCTGTCGTAACTATAATTTTACTTTAAACAAGAAGTATCGATTAGTGTACAGTGAAATCTTCCTAACTTGTCCTCGGGACCATACGTGGGAAATACATCGAGTTACTAGTAGTTCGAGACAAGCGGAAATCCGTTACTTCACCACAGTGATTAATTAGAGATTCTATTTCAGTCGATTCAGATCTACCTCGTAACATCGACGTAAACGCTATATCGAGTGAACGGATGTCAACAACCATTCTTTTCTACTACTCCCCACATAGTATTAGACTCCCTGCGTGGGCATAAGTGGCCCGTCGTCCAAAACACTGCCATTCTGAAGGCAGAAATACTTCCCTCTGGCGTCCCAGAACCCTATTATAACAGGTTCGAATCCCACTTTCATCCTCATTACGATGCTTGGTTTGTCAGCAAATTCCAAAGTCGTTATCATCTACAACCTGCATAAGTTTCAGCTTTCCTTTTGACCCACGGGAAATGTCAAGTTTTAAAGGAAAGTTTTGAAATGTCGGTATGAAAATTATAAGGCATGTCAAGTGTTCATGTTCAGCCAATTGTGTGTTGGAGAACTAATCTAACAACGCTCGTCACGAAATAAACACAAATGAAAATTTCAAGTCTCTAACACCCTTACAAATACTGCCTCCCTCTCCCGACGGGAAATTTGACATCGGGGAATATTACCATTTCATAAGTTCTGCTTTCTAATGCAACACCGCTGCCTTTTGTACACAGCTGACAAAGGTAACTTATGAACAGTCTCGCCGATCTCGCCGATAACTATGTAAGAATTACGTATTCATGAGATATGGCGTTCCCTCGTTGTGGTTCAGCGTCCACGAAACGACACGTCGCAGCAGGTCGGTGGTAGCGCCGTCTTCATATTACCCATGTAAAGATATCGTGTGTTCGTGTGTGAAGACATTAATTAAGTTCATATAAAAATTGGCCAATGCTCCTCGGCTATACAATAAATATGTATGTTTCTTTGTCGTTACAATAGCGACGCAACTTTCAAGCCATATGACGGCGGCCAATCGAGTATGGAGTGAGTGAGTTGGGTTTAACGCCGCTTTTAACAGTATTCCAGTTATATCGCTGCGTGTCAGCTTAATGTGGGTGAAAAGCCCGAAGTGATGCAGGTCTCAGACGTTTACCACTTCGGTGAAACCCATGAGCACGGGTGTGGTGCAGACAAACCTTGAAATATAATGGGTGATTCGAACCTACAATCATAGGTTTCTGGCGTGCCCAAGGGACGCAACTCTGCACAGCGAATAGCGGCGCCTTAGACGACTGGGCCACCCATGCCCCCCACTCGAGTATGGACCAGGCAAACTAGTTATTGATAAGATGAGAAACGAAAAACGGCGTCGGGTGACCATAACGGGCAGTCAACTTTCTTGACCACCCGATCAACTTACGACTAGCATAGATAAGAAAAACCTATTGCAACCAGGAATCTCTACCTGAGTCAGTACAGATATGATTCTGTTCGAAATATGAACATGATTATAAGGGGACAAAGCATTCACGTGCCTGTTGATAGCTGAAGACATTTAACTGACTGAGCAGTTATCTCATACATGTATGTCAATGTTTTCTATTTATGTCATTGAGGCAATCTGCCCATGCTACAGCATTACAGTATTTGCAGTCAATTCTCTGCCTGATCTTACACTGCTTGGAGAAAAAAACAAAAATTGACCAATGTCTTATGATCCCCTGATTATTAACAGACGTTAGTATGTGTATATTACTTTGGGTACGATAGATACAGTATTCATCTGAATACAGGTTTAATGTTCACAGGCAGTACATATCAATTGAAAATGATAAGGGAGCATCCATTTGAGAGTGATGGGGTGGAATTTTTGTTTTGGGAACAACAATTTTCTCCCAGCTCTTTCCAACAAACTATTTATTTACTAAGCACCCTCAAACAAACTATTCAATTTTTTCACCAATGCCAACAATGTTTTCATTTTGGGCATTTTTCTGAAACAAACTACTTATAAAAAAAAATATGTCACGGCGAAACATGCCAATCCTGTCGATACATATATTTCGCTCTAGTCTCATTACCTACAAAACGTCAGTGCTATAAAGTGACAGTGCTACAAGAGAACAGACAGATTATTTGGACATGACAAACAATAAGCCTATCTACAAAAAGTCAGGGGATCAAAGTGGTCCTAGGTGGAGTGTTGCTTCCCTTATCCGTTTCAGGATCCTCTGAACGTGCGTTTGAATCCAAGATTCATCGTAACCCGACGGTTTGTTGCTTATGTTTTCGTCCACTGGTTTAGGGTGACCCTATTACAGCCAATCCTGATTGAACTGATTTGGATGCAAAACAACATTCATTCTCTCACTCCATAGCATCTGGGTACAATGTATTAATCACACGAACATTAAGTTTCTTGGTTGTCTTTTCAGAACCATGTCATTGCAACTGACGACGGCTGGGGCTATCACGTGAGAGAGACTGGAAATGAGGGTAAGGATCTGGGAAACGGTTTTGGGCAGGCCATGTTTTGGTAGTCAGAGTTATGTTGGTGGTCGAGGAGAGGTTGTTGGTCATGGAAGGGTTGTGTTCTTGAAGGATGGAGGCCAGGGAAGTGGCACTGTTGGCCAAATCACGATAAGCAGTAAAATCTAAATGAAGCAAGTATCAGAGCATCACACATGGAAGCAAAATGGTCTGAAAACATTGTTTTTTTTATCTTGATCGTGGTTATGTGTTTAATCGAAGTGCTATTGCATGCAAACATGGACAGTTACACAGTCTCATTTTCCGAGAAACTGTATAGCTGTTTGGCTGATATTTGTCCTCTTCTTAATTAGCTGACAATTTCCTGATTTTAGAATTCAGTAATGCTATTTGAGTTTGTGTATCTGTAACATTCATACTCCAGGTCCACACAACGCCACCTACACTGTGCGGCCGACTCTCACAGGTCACGTGTTCACAAAGACAAGGCACCCTGGCCAACACCCCGTCAAGCATGCGACGTCAGAGTATACCAAGGTAGATGACGTAGTTTCTGCCGCTGACGATGAAACATATTACGAAAATAATGTTTGAAAGTGATATTGATTTTAAAAATCTACTGCAAATGCATATACTTTCAAATGACATTTCATAATGGACAGTGACTATGTTCCTATTATGCAAAATGCATAAGAAAGGTCAATAAGTCCTTCCAAACCGGAGGGATCAGATTCAGATTCAGTAGCTCATCTTTGTCATTTTTCATCACATTGTTTTGGGCAGATTAAAGCCTGGCTCACACTGGACGAGCGTCTAATAAAACACACCTGTGACTTCATCCCATTCTTCCAACGTGCAATTAGTTTTCAGGAGCGTGCACGTGCTCCACCCAGAGCTAATTTAGTAGGGATGTGTTTTAAGCAGGGGAATATACAGGTAACGCGGACACTCCCTCTGCATAATTTGTTGTTGTTGTTTCATTTTATTTCTGTTGACAAATCATAGTCAATTATTCACAGTTATCGCTTGACTATGCAGGCACTGAGAGTGACGAGTTCATCACTAATGGAATACGATCCAAGAACTCAAAATAACTGAATCAAATAATAAGTACCTGTTTGTGTTTAATCTGACTAAACAACATGGCGTGATATGGCAGAATAAGCTTAAATCAGGAATGTCTTCCAAGAAACTGAACCTGGGTGGAAGACTCACGTGGAATCAATATTTATATATCAAATTGCTATAATGTTGATTTATGACTATGTTTTCAGACGTTGTATTACGACTCTGCCCTTGGGACTATGCATACCATTCAGGTTGAGGAAAAGTTACAGGTCATGCATAAGACTGCAAAAGGGTGAGGATATTAAATATTTCCCTTGAGAACAGTTTGATGTTGATGTTATCATATTTATTTACCCCACCCTTGCATGAGGAGGTGGGGCAGGGTGACAGTTTGCTATGCAGAGCTGCGTCTCTTAGTCATGCCACGTGATTGTGGGTTCGAATCCTGGTTCGCCAAGACTGTGTATCTGGGTCCGTCAGCACCATGACTGTGCTCGTGGGTTGCACTAAAGTGGTAAACTTCTAGTATTTGCATACATTCTAGCTTTCCGCCAACATCAAGCTGAGACGCTGTGATATAACTGAAATACTGTACACAACGCGTTGCTAATCATAAATCTTAATTAAATGACCATCATTTATCAATAATGTAGTAAGTTGGTTGTGTGGAACGCCACTTTGAGAGTATTTCAGTTGTATATCATATCATTTTAGATTAACGTGACAGTAATGTGATTATAAATATCAGTTTGGTAAGCCTCATGATCACGGGTGTGGTGCTCGTTGACATGCCCCTCTATCCTAGTGCAAGGGCAATCGTTAAGTCCACATGTTAACACTGGCGGAACGCAAATTACAATGGCTTTGTGAAACGGGGTTCTGGCTGATTGTGTGTCTTCATCATCATCATCATCATCCTCTTCCTCAACATCAATTTTAATCACACCATCATCATACTCAGTCTTAATGATTTAGTTAATGGGGTGAGTGTAACGCCATCTTTTTAAAGTATTTCAGTTATATATCCTATGATTTGAGATTAATGTGAGATAGTGACACTTTGGTAAACCCCACAATGGCGGGTGTGGTGTTCTTGGACATGCCCCTGAGATATATAAGGAGCACCACACCCAAATTGATTGTAATAGTAAGCCAACCACTATACCTATTTAGTACCGTTGATAACTGTGTTCATTCCTCATTATTAACCATTATGACTATGCTTATTTCTGATATTTAACTAGATACAACCCGTATGAAAACAGTCGCCCTGTAAAAGCGGTCAACAACTTCACGGAAATGGGTAAGCATTTTCAAGTGACGACAGACCCCTTACGGCTGTCAACGGTAGTAAAATATTTTAAAGACGCTTCTACAAATGTTCTTACCATCTGTTTGGATGACTGCATACTCAACTTAATGCTGTGTACTTCAACAGTGAGTTTGACAGGGTAGATGTACATTTTCACGACAGTTTTTTTATAGACTAACACAGTGCCGAATTCAGCCCAAATTCAATCAACTAGAAGATACTATATTTACCATTAAATGAAAGCATTCAAGTTAATTCATACGCGGATCCAGACACTTATGCTGACGAATGAAAAATACTTTACTGAATAACCCGATAACATGTTATCAAGAAATTCACAATGAATTGACTAATTTGTGTCAAACAAACCTGAAAATTTTCCATTCTGTTTTTTAAGCTCTTATGGGGCACTTGAACTGTTTAATCACGATTCGAGAAAATTAACGTTTCCGTTTTATGAAGAAGAGTGTTTTGAAACCGTAACACATTAAAGTCTAACTGAGTACTGTCTCCAGAATACCCCGAGATGTCAGCTAAAGGCACAGGAAAGTTGGTGTTCCTCAGCAGACACAAGGCCGTCAGTATTCCCAGCAGACCAAAGACAGACATCACTAGGGCGTCCATTCATATCAAAGAGGTAACAAGTTTAGCTTTAACAAAATGTTGTATACTTTATTAATTTGAATTATCCAGTGCAATTCCGTGAATAAAGCGACAAAACCCTTTCCCTATCTGACAGAAGTCTCTGCATAAAGCAGACTCGATAGTGCGGATCATGACAGGCGTATGTATGTTGAGATATTCTACAGATACAAGTGAGAAATGGGCCTGTTCAACTGTTTACAAAACTGGCGATTTATATCCTCTGCTATTTGTGCCCTACTCATATTTACATTTATAGTCAATCTGATACAACAAACATATCTTTTCAGGTGTTAAACTGTTAGGGAGAACATGAACATGTCTTTTCGCACACAACACAAACATTCCTGAAAATAAAAACGTATGATTAAATCAAAAGTCTTCAAGTCCGAGATGATTAACCAATTTCCTTCATCACGTGATCTTGTTTCTTAAGTGTTAGAGAAAGGAATGAGGCAATATATATGTAAAGAATCAATGCTTTTGAGACATTATATGCAGAGAAACTCTGTTGCGATAAACTTAAAGACAATTAGTTATCTTATGACCCCAAAAAGGTCAGGGATCATGAATAATTTTTGGGATAATTTTTTGCAGTGAAGAATGCATAAAATATATCCCCCAAGCTAGTCATACTCCCTTATTATTGTGTTCAGTATATATCATGCTAACGCTTTTGTCAATCGGTCAACAGACCAGATAGACAAGGAACCAATCAAAAACGAGTAAACAAAACATACGTATGTATTTTATAGGAAAAAGGTATTGGACGATGAATTAAAACTGTACCTACTCGTACTGCAACGCAGCATCCTGAACGTTTGTACGTTGGTATTCCAGGTGAAGAGCAAGAAGCCAGCAATCGATGTGAAGGAATACCTGCAATATGTGAAGGGGAACCTCACTTGCATGCGAAACGAGCCAGAAAAAGGTACAGTTACGTGTATATATGTCCAGGAGTTTTGACAATGTGAAATCAATGCAACACTGCCGTGTAACATTCAAGGCTATACGGCATTGGCAAATATAAGCCTCTAAATCATATAGTTGATCCAATTGTAACAGATTGCACGTAACCACGACTGTCCATTTGCATAGGTGTTTTTCAAGAAATGAACGACGAGTGGGAGTTGTTTATCGTACAATAAAACACTGCAGGGAGAATAAACCATGAGGGGCGCCGCCCCGAGTGGTCTATTCTTCTTGCAGTGTTTTATTGTCTCATCTCTCCCGCTTTTGGATGCGATTGTTCATCGCGTTTATCTGCGTGGCACACCTACATCTATGGGGAACAACTCACTAGACACTCCTTCTAAAAACAACGTCGTCCAATATACAACATCATCAAGTTTCGAGCGCCTTTTTAAATCTCCAGCAATAACGTCCTGATAGAACAATATTTTATCTGGAAATAAACAACACCTCACTCTTCATTGTTTTTTTGCGATTAGAGCTATCTTATTTTTGGTAATAAAAGAAGAATCTGGATTATTTAAAATGTTTGTGCTTTTTTTCAGGTTCGAAGAAGTTGGACAAATGCTTCACAGGAATTGTATCTGTTCTCCAAGACTTACCTGACCAGGCGTTGGTTCTCCTTGCTGAAAAGTACCTGATGGATAGGCCGAGGTGAATAGACCCTTAAAGTACACAAATTGAAACAGTTTGAAGGAAATGACATTATATAGATCAATATTGTATGTGACGTCAGTTACGAAAGCAATGGTGAAAGGAATCTTCTGCGTACCTGTATGCATACACATTTCGTTATGTACATTATTTCAAATTATTTTCGTATTAAAACGGCCCAGAAAGTTTATCATTTACCATCGAAAAGTGCATTTATTTTTCTACTAATAAATATATCAAATAAATAGTATTTGTAAACTCTATCAAAGCTGAATGACATTATCTACCACATTATTCACTTTTTTGTGCACTTGATGTACAGTGTAGGTCCTTTTGGGTACCAGTAAATATCCCTGTTACCCTATTTAAGATGCGAGTTCTACAGAAAATAGCTGATTGCTATGGTACGAAAAAGCAATAGTCCTTTCATTGTGACCTCAGCGAAGATCAATTATCGTTATCCGAGTAGCTTACTTATTTTGCCCTGCAGTGATGCATAGTCTGGCACACTGGAATATTATTAAACCACCATGCTTACAAGAGTACCCTCCATCTCTTTCAGACTGACCAAGACCTTCAAGGACCAGAACCATATGTTTGATGCTATCGCCAGTCTGACCACAGACCTGTCCCAGCAGCTCCTGCTAGACCTTGTCCTCAACAGATCCAGACCCGACTCCTCCCTGGTGAAGAGACTCATGTTCCACATCATCTCACTTGATCGACCAGCGAGAGACGTAAGTGTAACTATGTGTGTGATACACATACATCTCATGTACAATCTCATGTTGTACATAATCTCATTTAATTGACCACCGATAGACGTAAGTGTAAATATGTGTGATATAACAGTTACTAGCTCATGTTCCACATCATCTCACTTGATTGACCACCGATAGACGTAAGTGGACATATGTACAGTATAACAGTTACAAGCTGAGGTTCCACATCATCTCACTGGATGGACCACCGAAAGACGTAAGTGTAAATATGTGTGATATAACAGTTACAAGCTGATGGTCCACATCATCTCACTGGATGGACCACCGAAAGACGTAAGTGTAAATATGTGTGATATAACAGTTACAAGCTTATGTTCCACATCATCTCACTTGATGGACCACCGATAGACGTAAATGTAAATATGTGTGATATAACAGTTACATGCTGATGTTCCACATCATCTCACTTGATGGACCACCGATAGACGTACGTGTAAATATGTGTGATATAACAGTTACAAGCTGATGTTCCACATCATCTCACTTGATGGACCACCGATAGACGTACGTGTAAATATGTGTGATATAACAGTTACATGCTGATGTTCCACATCATCTCACTTGATGGACCACCGATAGACGTACGTGTAAATATGTGTGATATAACAGTTACAAGCTGATGTTCCACATCATCTCACTTGATGGACCACCGATAGACGTACGTGTAAATATGTGTGATATAACAGTTACAAGCTGATGTTCCACATCATCTCACTTGATGGACCACCGATAGAGGTAAGTGTAAATATGTGTGGTATAACAGTTACAAGCTGATGTTCCACATCATCCCCTCGATGGACCACCGAAAGATATACTTGTAAATATGTGTGATATAACAGTTACACGCTAATGTTCCACATCATCTCGCTTGCTGGACCACCGATAGATGTAAGTGTAAATATGTGTGATATAACAGTTACATGCTGAGGTTCCACATCATCTCACTCGATGGATCACCGATAGACGTAAGTGTAAATATGTGTGATATAACAGTTACAAGCCCATGTTCAACATCATCTCATTTGATGGACCACCGGTAGACGTAAGTGTAAATATGTGTGATATAAAAGTTACAACCAAATGATGTACGTTATCTCGCTTGATGAACCACTGAAAGACGAAAGTGTAAATATATGTGGTATAATAGTTACAAGATCATGTTATACATAGGATCACCTATAGATGTAAATGTAAATATTTGTGATCTTACACATAAATATCATGTTCCCCTTATAATGCCTTGTCCTTTTGTTACGATTGAACAGAGAAGCTTCGACTATATGTGTGTAAATGTGCAGACAGAATTGTTATAGCAATGTTTCCTTTTGTTATACTCGATATTACGCGAGTCTGAAGTCTCCACAAATCACGTAACTGTTATTCGTCGCAAGAACGCTGATCCGGCAAAGTGTTTTTAACTTTGGTAGAAGCGAACAAGGCTTCTAAGACCAGTTGTACTGTTTCTTCACGGAGTGTTAACTTAACGTGGGAGAAAGTCCAAAGGGATCTGAAATGATGCTGTTTGAACTTATATCCACGATTATTCGGGTATTTTTTCGCATTTTGTGCAGAATATCATCACGAAACTGAAGAGCCTGTGTTTTGAGCGCGAGAAGGCCCCCGTAGCTTTACAGGAACAAGAAACATATCACAGAATGGTGCTGGCATTGGGGGTGGTTGCTAGGCGACTGTTGGACGCTGGGAGGAAGGAGGAAGCGGTTGATATTGTCCTGAAGCTGGAGGGTTGGCTCGGATTGCACGGTGAGAATTACGTTTTGATTGAGAATACATCCACAGATACTAACGTGAATACATATTTTGACAAGAACATGGTCTCATGCATCATCACTGAACTTTCGAGGAATAATTAACACATCTATCGTGTTGTTAAAAGGTGATTATCAGAGATGATTACCATTTTAAACCCACGAGTAATCGTGTCGTGAGAGTGTGACATCTTAGGAAAGTACAATTTGCCACAGCGAAATCTGGTATTTTATATCATTTGTCAACCTATAACGAGTCATTGCCAAACTGTACACGATGATGAAAGTGAGTCAGCAGACGAGTAACATATTGCTTTGTTAAATTAACAATTACAAGCCAAAGGCTTCGTGGCAAGTCCATATATAACAATATTGGGCTGCAGGCAAACACGCGTCTTAATGTGCTCTCCAAATTGTATATACCAGAATAGGTCCCAAGCACCCTGTTTTTTTTGTAAGAGCCTTCTGACGTGTGATCTTTGGCAAGGCTCTGTGGCTCTGCCGATCGTGTTTCGTCGTACCAGATGATTTTGACCTTTGCTTATTCCAGTCATAGGTTTCTCTGTGACTGATACTGTTCTTACAGACCGACTGACATAGCCTTAATATTACTGACTGCAGCCCTAAAAAACTAACCGTGACAATAATCCAGTTGTCGAATACGTATCTACACATCTGTTCCAGATCCCTGGATGTTCCGTCAGAAACGGTCCACCATGACAGAACGTGAAGTCCTTGATGACGACCGTTGGAGAGTTATCTTGCTGGGATCTCTGGGTAATGCCGGTTTCGACCAATCATTTGAGATGATTGTGTCACATGTCAACACCACCAACTCTCAGTGGGTGAAGCGAGCTGGGATACACGCCATGAGGAAGTACCGACACGAAGGGGTACTGAAAATAATTTCCAACTTTTAAACAATTCTTCAAATGATTTACACAGTTAAGACAGTACACTTTCAATACTGAATATTTTCTGTAGTGAAATCTCTGAATTTTGCAAGTCCCCACGACCATACTTTAATTTAAGATCTCAAGTAGAAACTTTAATTATAATGTCTGACTATGCCAAATTACGATCTTACTCCTTCAACATTTGTTTTATTTGATTGATGCTCGAACTCAGGATACAAAGTCTGAACATTATTTTGGCAACAATTATAAACAGGCATGGTTAAGTCTCTCAGCAACGTTGAGCACGACCTGAAATGGGCATCACATCTGATGTTGAAGACAGTTATGCATGTATGAATGATATTTCCCCTGTTGCAGGCAGCACATCTGATGTTGAAGACAGTTGTGCATGTGTGAATGATATATTCCCTGTTGCAGACAGCACATCTAATGTTAGAGACAGCATGTATGTATGAATGATATATCTCCTGTTGCAGGCAGCACATCTGATGTTGAAGACAGCCCTGTACGATGACGACGAGAAAGTCCGATATGAAGCTCTGCTACAATACCAGGCCCACCCAAAGGCTGCAATAATCGCTCCCATGTACAGACAAGAAGGGTGAATGTTGAATGATTTTGCGTGTTAAAAGAATTCATACATTATCCTTTTTCGTGGCACCATGATGTGTTTCCTACAAAGCTAGCAGCTCATGGTGTACCAGCTTGTATGAATTGTACCTTCCTCAATACCTCACTGGGCCGATGGGTAGCTCTGTAGCTGAAAACTCTTGTTCTAGACTCGCCATGAAAAGTGTCAGTAAATTCTACTGTCTTACTCACTCATTGCTGTGTACCTCTGGCTTCCTAGCTTGTTGGCAGTACTCGCCTGGTTGTCCTATACCACGCTATTTACTTTACAGTTGCATCGTTTAGCCACGTTAATATCCACTTGTGGATAATGAGGCATGGTCTCTTACGAGCGCCTTACCCGTGTCCGTTGGCATCAGCTGTTACTTTGAGTTTTTCCTTCACATTGAACTGATTTTACGCAACTGAAAAGCTGTTGAAAACATAATACATTGATACATTACAGTCCTATGAATGGATCCATATTTCACGTGGATCCCCGCTATGATGGCAAGCGGGACACTGAGGTACACGACCGACACAAAAGGGGACTCTTTGATGAGAGGATCGAATTCAAACTGGCTTCACCAAGTGTAGACTGGAAGAAGATGCTTGGGTCAACAACCATTGGAGCGTCCTTTGGACTGATTATTAACAACGCTTTAGACTTCAAAATAGGTATGCTAGTGTCAATGCCATACATGTATATACCCTTATATCGTATCTAGATTGTTCAAGACAAGACGGCTAATATAATAAATATTCATTATTTACGTAATTCAGATTCCAATGTAGACGTTATAAAACATCATTGTTGACGTTGATTATTATGTCAGGTTGACATTTGAAAACATTTGCCGAATACCAAACCCAATTAATGTTGAAGCAATCAAAACCAAAGTGAAAGCAATCCAAAGCAATTCGAAATTCCTACATTTAAAGGATTCTGTGGAACGGAAGTTATTTGACCTGCATTTTTTTATATTATCTCTATGTATTCTGTATACAGTATCTGACAGTTATTTCGTGTTTCTTCAAAGCTTGAAAAGAGAGCAATTCCTTCCAGTGCTATTGCATATGATCACTGCATGTTACAGAGCCTCTGAGCGGACACATGAGAACAAACATCCACGATGAAGCTTTCGCCCGCATCCATCTTGGCTTCATGAGAACGAACCTGGAATTCTTTATGGGGAGGATCTGCTTCAAGGGAGGAGCGTCTTACAACCTGAACATGCTGCAGGTGACTTCACAATGCAACCTGTTGAATCGCACTTCTGCTGAGCTTAACTAACCACTGTAGAAAACGGCGTTTGTCTGTGACATTTGAGATACGGAAAATTGTTGTCTCTCCCCAACCACCAACCACCCCCACCCCCCACCCCCACCCCACCCCACCCCATACCCACCCACCCACTTCGCCCAGTCGTATTAGTAGTCAAGACGTCTGGTGCCCTACAGTTTATTAGGAGTGTGAGTAAGTGAGTGAGTGGGTTGGGTTTAACGCCGCTTTTAACAGTATTCCAGTCATATCGCGGCGTGTCAGCTTAATGTGGGAGGAAAGCCTGAAGTGATGCAGGTCTCTGAAAACATATTTAAAAGAGATTATCTCTTGCAAATGTCATTAGAATATTATATTGTTCCTTATGTGATTCGCAAAGATGTCTTTTTAGGGTTTATTTAATTGTGCAGTTCTTCATGTCCTTGTCCCTGTTGCAGGAGTACGGCGTGGACAACCTCAAGGAACTGGTTGAGCTCTACGATGCTGTTAAGGGCGATGCTGCTAGCGCTCTAGAGACAGGTCTGGTTCTGTTCAAGAGCATCGTCAGTAGAGAGTTCTCGTTTGCTGATATGATAGAAGGTTTCAGGACGGCACTTGAAGAGCTACCAGAAAAGGTGGAGGTTTTGAGATCATGTAGCAATTTATTATACAACCGATAGTGTTGCTTTGTGATAAAACGATAAGATAAACTTGTAGCGTTAATGTTGCAATGTATGAAGGGGCGGTTGCCTCTAGCATGTTATTGATATGCGATCTCTGAAGTTACTTTAATGAGTTAAGTTACGTCTTAATTAAGTGTCGATTTATAAAGAATGGAATTTTTTAGTAAAGAATCACTGTAATCATTGATTATCAGTTATCCATTCATATAATTTTATGGCTGTTTTGTCTATTACGCTCAATGGATTATTTTTTCTGTGGATACTCCATACTGGTTATCAGGTTGCGATGACACTTTATATCTTAAGTGAAATAATGTCAAGTTTGATTCAAAATTTATTTCATTAGTCGTGTAGCATTTCGTAAACGTGACTGGAATGTTTGATAAAGTTGTACACATTGTAAACAAAAACAGACGGTGATTAACCAGTATTTCCTTATTGGCAAAGTAGATGTACATGTATGGAAGGTATGATACAGGTTGTCAGTGTTGGAAAGAAGGCATCAGACGCTATGCAAGTCCTTGGCCAGCTGGATGAGAAACAGCTGCCTCCCTTTGCTGAACCTGCCAGGAACCTTGTGTTGAGAATCACAAACCTTTACAAGGAAGTCAAGTCATCGGTGCTCAGCTTTTACAATGTAAGTAATTCCACAATACTTGTGTGTTCTTGAATATCTTGTTATAATGCCACCCGAAATTCTATTTGAGCATTATTTCTGTTAAATAGTATTATAATTCCATGTCTTTGGGTGTATGAAAGTACATTATATAGCATAATTGAGGCCTCGGAAGGTTACCCTCTACTTTCTGGATGTCAGTTGGGCAGGATGCTCTTAGTCCGCGTGCCTGGGGAACTTTTATGTATTGATTCCCGAGGATTGGTCGTGGCTGTAGACAGTATTTCAGTTAATTAATTAAGCCACGATGTATCAGCTTAAAGTGGGAGAAACAGCCAAAACTTTTACATGAAGTCTATGTAAAGGGGTCTGGTACTGACTCACAATAAAAACAAACCCGCTGCAGACGGATCCTGCCATGGCTTTAAGACGTAATTTTGCATACATCAGAGCATTGCAAGGAGAATATCACTAGGTTGCCCATTTCAGCAACTGATGGAGACAGTGACGATTATAATACCCAGGGCAGGGAAGATGATCTATAAGGCTATCAAGGCTATCATTGATAGCTTTAGGACGTTCAACAAAGACCCCAAACAGGCAATTTCTACTGTCGCTGGTAACGTCATCACGTGAGTACATCATCATGCAGTTACACCTAGTGCCATAGATCTCTTTCGTCAGGCAAGGGTTTCACATAGTGTTTGTATTTTGTGAAATGTAATAATTTGGGTTCATCTTGTATTTTTTCAGTATTGGCCTAGAAGTAAAGAATCTGGTAAACGCCATTAAAAAGACCAAGAACACATTATTTGCGACCATCAGTAAGTGTTTTTGAATTGGTAAAATCGTTTTGGTACTGACAAGAGTGAGTGAGTGAGTATGGTTTTACGCTGATTTAAGCAATATTCCAGCAATATCACGGCGGGGGACACCAGAAATGGGCTTCACACATTGTACCAATACGGGGAATCGAACTCGTGTCACAGTTACAGGCGTCAAATCCTGGATCCCATCGTTGTACTACATTTTGAAAACCACCCTCTGGGTGTCAGACCCGTCTACATGAGTACAACGGTAGACAACAACGTTGTCGACTGGTAACAGAGTTCCTACAACAGAAGGCCATCACGACCATCCCCTTGGCCCACCAACCTGATCTCAACCTGCTGATCTCAACACATCTGAGGCGCAGGATGCAGAAGCTGGACCCACCAGTAGCCAATCTACAGGAACTAGCACAAGAATTGTACAGAAGAGCATCAGAAGTCACAGAACAGAAGTACAGAAGAGCATCAGAAGTCACAGAACAGAAATACAGAAGAGCATCAGAAGTCACAGAATAGCATCAGAAGTCACAGAACAGAAGTACAGAAGAGGATCAGAAGTCACAGAACAGAAGTACAGAAGAGCATCAGAAGTCACAGAACAGAAGTACAGAAGAGCATCAGAAGTCACAGAACAAGAGGTACAGATGAGCATCAGAAGTCACAGAATAGAAGTACAGAATAGCATCAGAAGTCACAGAATAGAAGTACAGAAGAGCATTAGAAGTCACAGAACAGAAGTACAGAAGAGCATCAGAGGTCACAGAACAGAAGTACAGAAGAGCATCAGAGGTCACAGAACAGAAGTACAGAAGAGCATCAAAAGTCACAGAACAGAAGTACAGAATAGCATCAAAAGTCACAAAATAGAAGTACAGAAGAGCATCAAAAGTCACAGAACAGAAGTACAGAAGAGCATCAGAAGTCACACTGGGGACATGTGGAAGAGGGTTGAGGTTACCATCCGTGGTGGTTCTACATGCTATTGATAATCAGGATGTCATAACGGAGCCGTAATGGTCATTTTCAACCAGGCACAGCTGTCTTGGGCACACTGCAGCCCAATACTTGAGTCACATATACATTTTGTCAATAGTACACAAAGTGAACTGTTCTGCAATATCATTAAAATCTCTTTCTAAAATGTCATGATCGTTGTCTGTTTATTACCCTTTCAACAAATAGCACATATTTTGGTTTCTATGCCATATTCTTTGGGCCAACCTCGTGGCAAAAATAGCAGTGGTGGCTTAGCATTTTACCAGGAGTATATTAACCCCTAAATGTTATTTTCATAGCTACATGATAACATTTGACATGTCTCCGCATGTAATTTTACCTTTTACATGTATGTAGTTGTATTACTGTTATGACTACCCTGGTCTAGAGTTTCACCAAATTGATAAGCATCTACAAGCTGTATCACTTTGGGCTTTCAACTAACATATAACTGACTAAGTATCCGTCATAAAGATCAATACTGCTAATACCAGGGTTAAAGCCTTTTTTTACCTGCTTCAACAGAAACCCCCCCTGACTGGATGAACCTAGCTTCCCAGGTGATAAAGATACTGGAGGAAGGGTTTAAGGCAAAGAAGGCACTGCTGGAAGGTGGGGAGAAGTGGATCAAGGAGGTTGTGAAGGGGAAGAGGGACCCTGTAGCGGAGTTTTCCAAGGGGAAGTCTAACGCGGTGAGTGGCTCGATATCATGTATATGTTTTTTTTAAACATTAGATCTAGATATTACCCTTACAAGGATACTGGCATCACCCCAATGTATTTGGCCAATGGACAATAGCTGACTGCAGCATTAAACAGTTTTCAATCATGCTTATGGACCAGGTTGAGCAGTGACTGACCAGATAGATACAAATTTTGCGAAAACCTGCTCAAAATCCGTTGCAGCATAAAATACATGTATATTTATTGTATGCACTGGAGCTAGATATTACCCTTCTGGGGTGCACGGGTGGCCAAGTCGTCTAAGGCGCCGCGATTCGCTGTGCAGATTTGAGACCCTTGGGCACGCCAGAAACCTATGATCGTGGGTTCGAATCCCGGTTCGCCCCAATCATGTTTTAGGCTCGTCAGCACCATACCAATGCTCGTGGGTTTAACCGAAGTGGTAAACGTCTGAGACTCGCATCACTTCGGGCTTTACTTCCACATTAAGCTGACACGCCGCGATACAACTGGAATACTGTTTCAAGCGGCTTTAAACCCAACTCACCCACTCACTTTTAACCTTCTGGAGGATGCCGGCATCACCTCATTGTATGTGTTTTATTATGGACTTGGCCCTGGGATAATCCAGTATAGAAAAGGTCCACAGTATCTCATGCTTGTCGCAAGAGCTGACTAAAGATGATGGGGGTTGTCAGACGTTTGCACATGGTGGCATGGGTCGTCACTCATGTTTTTTTAGTCACTGGTTTGTCCTGTCCATACTGGATTATTCACAGGCCTATGAACAATAGCTGGAATACAGCTGACTGCAGCATGAACAAAAATTCATTCATTGCTTATGGACCAGTCGGATCAGGAACTGACCAGGTGGATATAAGGTTTGTGAAAACCTGCTCAAAATCCATTGCAGTATAAAATACTCCCCATGTGAGATAAAAGCATGAGTGTATGATGGACATGAGTTTTGTGTCAGAAGTGGAACATGTGCTTCATATCGGTTTTCCCTACTATAATCCTTCGTATAATAGAATGGTCGATCCCCTAAACCTACAAATAGTCTATTTATGCATGGATTGAACAGTACTGTTCAAATTTTGTAGACTGCACTGAGGCAGGAAGTTGTGACCATGCTGAAGGCCATTGTTGATGACGTACTGGCTCCTCTTGAACCTCTAAAGAAACTGGGAGGGAAGTTCTTGGACACTTTCAAAAAGGTGTTTGATCTCATCAAAAGTGTGAAGACAGCTTACAACGCTCTGAAGGAAGGGTAAGGGGAGGCATACACGCAGTAAAAATGATTGTTGTTAAATAGTAAAATTGCTATCCTCAACTAGTATATATTTTTGTCGGGGCGGTCGGGTAGCCTAGTGGTTAAAGCGTTCACTTGTCACGCCGAAGACCAGGGTTCGATTCTCTCATATAACACGAACGCGACTAATTCGGTGGAAGATATCTTTTCACAGGTATGAATTTTTGTCCAAAAGGCATAGCATTATTTATTCATTTTATTACATAGTCGGGTGTCGTGATATACATTTGAAATAAACCAACCCGAAGCAGCATTTGTGTAGAGAACGCATGCTTGACTACTAGCTATGTTTTTCGTTTTTCATGTGGAATCCTTATTCAAAGTTCATTCATATATGGTGGTTTTTGAGTTAAAGGGAGATAGGAATTTGGAGTATTTTGTACATTACCTTATGTGACCTACCCACTTCCTCCTATGAATCTATGTTCATATTGTTTCAGATATCGTGCAGCCCGCTCTTTGATCGACCGTGTCTTCGGCCCCAAGTGTCATAAGGAGTTCCCCCGCACCCTTCGACTTGCTGGGGGTGGATGCAATGGGCGTGGCAGCTACCCCTCCGAATTGAAAAGTGGAAAGGAATACGAGCATGAAGGGATAGATGTGACTATTTCTTCTGGAAAAGACGTGAGTAACATTTGTCGGTCTTCATCTTCCACTCTTGTGCTGGTGCTAAGAGATAACGTGTGCGGTTCTTTGGTAAACATGTTATATTTTAAATGATACATGTATTTCCACACTTTTCCAAAACTTTGAAATAATACGTATTTGAACTTTTCAAAAGAATATCAAAAGAAAGGAGTAACTCTTTTCTGGAGAACGTAAGCATTTCTTGTACTAAAGAACATCGAAACAAAACCTTAGGTGAAGAGGTGTCGACATTGACATGTGGTTATATCGTTTGGTCGTTCATAAAAAAGCCAACTTCCTAGCGTAGCCTCATCAAAACGTGATCGGAAATATTAGTTTTTTCATAAACCATGTTCCCTTTAAAAACAAGTTTCCAATACTTTCATGTTCATATTCCGGTCCAATTTCTCTTCTTATATTGCACATAGGGCACGGATAGCGACTGGTATCTCAGTGGGCTTCCACTATAAAATCGGCTTTAGTCCGGACAAGTACAAGCAGCCACACACACACACACACACACACACACACACACACACACACAAACAAACACACACACACACACACACACACACACACACACACACACACACACACACACACACACACACACACACACACACACACACACACACACACACACACGGAAGGGCATGTACGTCTCTATATAAGTGCAATAATCATAAAACGCGTTAAACCCCATTTCACCAAAACTCACCTAATAAGACACAATTAGATGTATGAAGCATGTGCATCAAAGTGGCATCAAACCCAAGCTACTCACTCACTCACTCACTCACTCACTCACTCACTCACTCACTTGAGGTATATGTCTATAACAACAACACTATATTCAACTTTTTCGCAGATTGTGGCTCCGTTTGCTGGCAACATTAGGCTGTCTGACAATCCCAATGAGGTCATCATCATCCAGAATGCAGGATCTTTGAAGGAAACTGAGGTCATCATCACCAATATCGAGCCCGACAGCTCCTTAAATATCCAGCATCCGGGTGACTCTACTTATGTCGACAGCCCAGTAAGTCATAAATTGCACCATGGAGCAGATAGTGACAGGCTTCTGAGACGAAAGGCAATAATACTTACATATTGTGAAAATTGTATGAATGGCGTGAGCTACCGGTAGGGCATGCTAACCCTTTTTGCGAACACCTGGTGTCATTACAGATTTTCAGTCGTCCATTCATATACTTTCCACAGCTATTTGCCCTTTACTCCAAGTGGTATCTGTTTCGTCAGAAAATCTAGGCTTGTTATTCTCTTGCACTGACAATTTATATTATAACCTCGAAAAAGATTTGGAATCGCAGCTCACGGTTCACGTTATATACTACTATGTACATACCTAAAGATCTCTCTGAATGGCCTAACATGCATAATTTGAAAAACATGTTTATCCAACGTTAGAGTGAAAGATATGACAAAAATGTCCAATTTTCTTGGGTGGTGAAGCTCGGCGATTTTGCGCGTGCTACCGAACGTGCATCATGCTATCAACCACGGGTTTGGATGACCCAGATATTATTTAAAGATCCCCTGATATAGCTGGACTTTTACGTACTGGGATATAATTAAAAAAACGCTGATAGTTATACCTTTACCATATTCAATCCCAGTCCATGGCTCGTCCTTTCTTATGTCGTGTCATCATCAATGTTATCTTCAAATTAACTGACATTATATTCGCCTTCTCGTATGCTGTCTGTGCAAGGCAGATTGAAAGTGCAAAGCAAAATTGTCCTTTGTTTTATAGTGGGTGTAAGGTTCTTATCTATGTAGGTCGATTCATTCCAGAAATTAAACGTCTTCTTTCACTGTTGTTATTGTTCATATTCATTGTTCCTTCGCTATGCCAACCGAAAAATATTGTTAAATACTTTGTCATTTTTATAATATTATAACTGAATGTATGCCCCAGGTGAATGCTGGACAAAAGATAGGCTTAGCGGCCAACTCCCCGTGTGGGGGTAACGAGCACATCCACCTCGCCCTGAGAAGGAAGGGTGGCTATGTTGACCCAACACGCTACCTGGAGGTCAGATTACCCAAAATCCTGGAGTGGGTGCAAGAGTGTGACGACTACAAAGTGGTGTTTAAGGCAAGTGACATATTTAGCTTTCTTTGTTAAAAAGGGACAGACACATAAACATGTACGTGTACTTGCTGAGAGTATATTTATCTATGTATCCCAGATGTAATTAGCTGTTGTCCCAAACACGAAAAGTAGGACGTCGAGCCAGTGTCATTTGCATAACACGCGCATTTGTATAAACACAAACTGTGACGTGTTTTCTATAGACACATACTTTGGGATATGTTGACATACAAGTTTTCTAAAGACACATAATGTGACATATTATGACATGAACATATGTTCTGTAGACACATACTGTGACATATTTTGACTTACACATGTTTTCTATTGAGAAATAATTTGACATATTTGACATATTGTGTTTTATACAGACACAAGAAGCAATATATTTGTTGTGATTGATTTTCAAATTCTTGTTCAGTTTGAGACTATAGCTGCAGGTTGCATTATCTGTCTGAGTGGTAAGAAGTACAATGACACTAGCCCAAAGAGAGAAGGAGAGGAAATTAAAAAACCTGAAGATCTTGATTCCGCAAAAGATCCTACCTCAGTCGCCGACGCCGAAAATGGTAGGTTACTTCATTTTTAACTATTGAGTTACAAGAAGTTCCCCGATAAAATGGGGTAAATATTAACGAGTGTACTGTTTTAGGGACATCTATGTGTCATTCTCTGCATGTTTGTGAAAGCGGTGAAAAAATTATTGTGTTTCATGCTCCCGATACTGCAGTGTTTGAATACGTGAGTGAGTGAATTGAACGATGTTACATATTCAAGTAAGTCAAACATTTTTTTATTAATTTTGTTTATTCAAATTAGACAGGTGACACAGTCTGAGATAACAAACTGTACAACTTTATGGATAACAACTTCTGATTTGTTGCATACAGCCACGTTTCGATGTATGTTCTGATACCCTTATGAAGCTTGAGTGATTACGGTTTTAGAATCTACATCGAAATGTCGTCATATGCAAAACATTAGAATTTGTTATCCATAAAGTTGTACGTTTCGTTATTTACTCTGCAACTTCTAGAATGCCAATGAAACAGTTAGCCTAAGATAAATAATACAAATGCATGATAAATAATGTTTTCATCCAAAACTGCCCCAACAGGAGATATCTCTTGGGTGAGATGAATCGATCTCTGCTTCGAGATATCGCAGTAATGAAATTGCTCACAATGATTTGCAGACAAAGCAGGTCAAACATTGTTACCACCAGATTCACATTTCAGTCAGCTCTTAAAACGGCCAAGAATTACTCAGGAACACAGCATCTCAGCTGTGCAACTTGTAAAAGATGAAGACACAGAAAGGCCTTTCCGTGCAACATACATGTGTCCCGTAGCGTTCTAACTGTACATTAATGTGAAAGTTTGGGACAGGACATATAGGCAAAAAGAAGGCATCCCATGGACATTAATTGTGCTCCCCTACTTGCTATCTGCAGAATCGGAATTTGTGCTCGATTGGCAAAATGCAAACAGGAATTTGGCTAAGATGTGTACCTGAAGTTCCAGGTATATCGATGGTCTGGCACCGTTCAATAATGGTTCCTTCCACTGATGTATCTTCTTGAACTGAAAATAAACTAGAAACCAGTGAAACGCAACTTCTGTTTCCTATTTATATAAATGCATAAGGATTTACAAAAAGCTACCAAATACAAGAACGTATGACAAGAGGGATAACATAAACTTTCCAAAAGTCAACTTCCCCTTCTATAGAGGACATTTTCCAATGTGACGCATCAGTGACGAATGATGTCCGATACAGTTCATTAATTTGAGTTGTACCATATGTCCCTGTGTTTGTTTCAGGTGAACAATTGATATTGACAGGTGCTCACATTATCACGAACACTTGGTATCACTGTTTTATTGTGATTCATAAACACATGCTTATGATAAAGAATGAATCGTACAACTACAACTACCTGCTATAATTGTGACTACTTTATATTTTACCTCTTTTATTTCAGAAAAGCCAGATTCCATGTTCAAAAAGATGCAGCCTCGAAGACCACAAATCCAAGAAAAGGCCAAGAAAACCAAAGATGGCGGTGAGTAGATGCTGCTGATGCTTTCATTAGACTCATATACAGTCCCTGCTGGCAGTATCGATCGAGATCGATGCCTTGAAAAAGTCTACACTCAGTGTATGTATGTTTTCGATAGACAGATAAATCTTACACGTTGTGGCGTACATGTTTCCTATCGATACAATCGATGACGAGTTTTCTTTGTGACATACATGCTGTAAAACATGTTAATTGCAAAATATTCCGTGATGAGGAACTACTTAATAAGTTATTTATTATTCCAAGCTATGAACTCACTGACCGCCGTTCAAATGAACCTACATTCTAATACCATCAAATATTTACTGCAGCTCTGGCAACCCTCTTGCAGAAGGCTGGTGCTTTTATGAAGAAGTTCTCTATCCGTAATCTGAAAATGGGGTCTATCTTGGATCTTCTAGAGATTCTTGACCTTGACGAGAGCCAGGAAAAGATTGCCGAGGTCATAAGAACAATAAAGGTATTTTTTGAATGCTGGACTCATGTGAAGCATTGTTACTGTCTGTTTGGTGGGACTGTGGCGAACTCCCTGGACGATGACTGACAATCTGTCCTATAAAATAGTATCGTGCTATCTGGACCATGACAATCTCACAAAGCAACCTCGATCTTAACTGGTGATACTCAGTGTAATAATATACTGTCCAGCTATTTAAACCACTAACGATAATCTGTATCGTGAAACAACCCACATACCATTTATCATAACTATGTGCACGCGTTTCTGTGCTGCAGGAGATGATCGACAACAAGCCGTGTTTCAACCCGTACCAGATGACGGACGACCAACTGAGGACGGAGCTGACCGAGAGGGGGATGAGGGCAAACGGGACTCGGGAACATATGATCCACTACCTCACCACGCCATCCAACTGTGAGTACCCATGGCATTCATATAACTTACTGATATAATGCGGGGACTCGGGAGCATATAATCAACTCCCTCACCAAGCCACCCAACTGTAAGTACCCATGACATTCTTATACCTTACTGACATAATGTGGGGACTCGGGAACATATGATCATCTCCCTAACCACGCCTTCAAACTGTGAGCACACTTGGCCATCTTATAACTTACTGATATAATATGGGGACTCGGGAACATATGATCAACTTCATCACCCCGCCATCCAACTGTGAGTACACATGACATTCTTTTAACTTACTGACATGATGTGGGGACCTGTGGACATATGATCACCTCCCTCATGTACTAAGCGTAATCAATATTGACAGGCTATTGTTAAAATCATATCAATAAAAAAGCTTTTCTCAAGTGAAAAATTACCATTTCCCTTGTATGCTTAGATTCTTTTGTTTTTGTGCAGCCTGTCCTCTCATGAAGATCTCCATGCCTAACAACATCTACTGTACATTTGACGACAAATGTCTTGGGATGGAATGCTGCGTACATTTCAAACTTTTTGTGTTCCGAAAAACCTATAAATTTTATACAAGATTTGACCCCTGCGATTTGACATTTTCTGTCGGTGCTGGGAAGTTCAACAAGTCGTTTGGAATTGACGGTGACCTGAAGGATATATATGCAGGTGACACTTGTTGAATTCACCCTCTATATATAACTCACAGTATCAAGGAAAACATTATGAAAAACGGATGCTGTGTGAGGAGTTAATTGTATTATTTTCCCTAAAAGCACCAGAGTTTCAGCAAATATACAAATATTTCCAATAATGTTTCCAGATTTTGATTTCTTTGGTTTGCAATTCATAACCTTTTGATTAGAGAAATTTTGAATTTCTTTGAATTATGCATTTATGGTTAATATGAAAGATGGTAATGCTTATCTATAAAACAATATTGAAAACATTTTCTCGGGGAATTAAACATAATTCCAGCTTTGGAATGATAGCTTGTTTGTTTCACTTTCTGTTTTATTAAAAACCGTTTTGTTTTACAGGACTGGAGAAAACAATTCCGACGAATGTGAAACTGGATATCTTGGGAGGAATCGAGCTAGTCATTAAGTATGAAGTTACTTCCTCACTTAACTGTTCATTGAAAATTCAGTGATTTTATTCAGCCTAAACGAGATCATTGACTTCAGAAATGCAACACGTTATTTTGAAACGTTTACCTAAAGGAAAATTGCATCAACGTATTTCAAGGCCAATGAGTATACCATTAAACCAACGTGGACCATTTTTAACCAAACTGTAACATTTTATAGCCCTATAATGAAAGTCAAGATTCTTCGTATTTTAAGAGTTAGATTATAGATCTCTAGCCCCTTGTCTGAACTATGCTTGCATCATTCTTAATGGGTTATTTGACTATTTGCCTGGTGACCTGGTCATTTTGAAAACAATTCTAGGGTTCTGATGAGAAACATACTTTTCACTGCCTCAAAGCGTATTCGTCTGTAAATACAATATGGACGTCAACTACCTTTCCCTTATATTCACGGAAAGGATCGCCACAATCCCCACTTCGTAACTGGACTGGACTTTCCTCCAATCCAGACTGTGTCACAACCATAGAAAGAAATCGCCTCGTTACCTATGTACCACACTGGTGCTCGGTGGTCTAATGCGTCGCAATTCGCAAAACAGAGTTACGCCCCCAAACTGATAGGTTCCGCTGACATTTGGTTCGAATCCAAGATTTATCTTGATTAAATCCTTTCGTCTGTCAGCATCACACCTATCCAAATGGATAAACGCTTCACTGCTCCAATTTGAACTGTTCTCCCGAATCAGACTGAAATGAAATAAATCACTTCCGTAGTTGTAACCGTTGTTTCTTTATGTTGCTATCATCTGGAGTAATGGCCTTGTCTAGGCTGTACTGGAGGAGTGGTTTATTATGACATCATTGCAGTTGTAGACATGCATGTCTCACCTCTGTGAGGTGTGATGTTCAGATCCCTCATTCTTCAGTGTTGATTCTTCAGAGTGAAGCTGGAGAAGGATGACAAGGCTGCTCTGATCACAGTGGCCGCCGGCTTCTGTTCTCAGGATGACCACGAGAACTGCATCGCCTTCTTTAACATCCTTGACGAGTTTCCAACACCGCTACCAATATGTCATCCAGATGGCTCAATAACCTGGCCAGAGGGTAAATACTGCCTTCAGTATTTATCATCTTGAAGAAACTGTCTCAAAATATCTTAAAAACCCCTCTCATATAACACGAATGGTACTGATTCTGTGGAACATATCTGATACAGTTTCCTTATCGCAGGTATGAATTGCATATCCAGTATTGGGGAAGTGTCACGTACTAGCCTAGTATTATATTTACTGTTAGATACAAGATCAGGAGCAGTTGGTAGCCTAGTGGTTTAAGTGCTCGCTCGTCATGCTGAAGACCCGGGTTCGACTCCCCGCATTGGTACAATGTGTGAAGCCCATTACTTGTGTCACCCGTCGTGATATTGCTGGAATACTGCTAAAAGCGACGTAAAACCATACCCACTCACTCACTCACTCACTCACTCACTGATACAAGGTCACCGACAGCCTTTAGCGATGTAACCACCATTTTTACTTTAAAGGTAGCATACCACTTATACCACTTTGAGTTTAAGAGACGTCCTAAGTACACGGCACAAATACAGCGTACAAACATACATTACTTTCACAATAAACGTCCCCTTGATCGGCACGAGTCACGTCTCGATCGATTCGAGGTTTGGCATAACCAATATCGCATACAAAAATGTTCCAGTGATCGCGACCTTTTTGTGAATATCTCTCCTAATTGATAGGACGTTATTGTTTACAAAGGGGATGTCGAGAGGCTGTATTTAGTGACGACTGAAACTTGTATTGCTCGGTAGTTCTGTTCGTATGCCAGTCTAACTAGCATCCGCTCCTCTCTTTGACAGTTGATTACAGGGGTCTGTTTGATAAGGAATCAATTAAGAGACGAATTCGGGAAAGTGCCGAAGCGTTTGCCAAAGATGCTATAAATAAGGGCATCGGAGAACTACTTGACTTCATCCCGTGCATATCCCCTGATGTAAGTATGGCAAGAATGTGGTAATATTGTGACAGAAAATCAGTGTCACGTTCCTTTTATCCACTGTCCTTTCAGCATGATGCAAATATGATGAACAGGAACAAATATAAAAATAACGTTGAAATATTTGAAAGAAAAGAAGGGACGATGTTGAAAAATAATAATTTTTTCTGGTGATCAGGTTAGAGTTGATATTTTCACCCGTGGCCACGCCAATCATGAACATATCAATTCCAACCATGTCACACGATAGTATAAACCTTAAACAGCCTCCATTAAATACACTCTCTGTAATCTTTAAGATATTGTATATGCATATATGATCTCGGCAGAATGGACACTATGGTTGGTTTTTATCGGTACTCCCCTTCTCCCCAACAGTGGTACCCAGGTCTAAATGAGTTAAAGTGGTATAGTGGTAAACAAATTAGAAAGTACACATGATTGCATTTAAGGCTCCAGGCAAGACAGATCCCTGCCCCAGACCTGAGGCCCTGACTCGGGATATCCTCAAGCAGAAGCTCCAGCAGCGGGGATTGCAGATCACGGGCACAAGACAGGAACTGGAGCAGAGGCTCAGAGTTGGACACAAAAGTGAGCGGTTCATGATAAGGAGAAGTTCTGTTCATATAAAAAAACATATGCCATTTGGTGAAGAAAAAGTCTGGCACAATATACTCTATGATCTCCCATCACATATTATGAAACAAAACAGCACGTACTGTGCACTGGGTGGTCAGGAAGGTTGTGGGAAACTGTTCAAATGCAAATATATCGCATTGAGAAAGTATGGCATTTTACGGTTGGAATTCTGTGGTCAATTATTGCAGGTCTCAGGATGATGGTTTGGATTTGACAATAAAAATATTGTACATTACATGTTTGAGTTATTTAATATACTTGTACAAACAATTTGCACACTAGGAATACACGAGTATGGGTTGTACATATTGCTGTCGAAGTTAAGATAGTTTGAAATGAATTGTTGTAGGATTTGTAGATCTGATTGTATTCAAGATGAATATCACTTTTTATATGTATGTCCAGTGTGTAATGATTTAAGAGAAAAATAACTTAAAACTATTTCTACCATAATCCAAATGGCAACATATTTTGTAAATTAATGACATGTGATTGTACAGAAACTACGAGAAATTTATCAATGGTCATTTATCATGCTATGAAACTAAGAAAATGTATGAATTTGTAACACGCCCCAGACAATGAACTATTGGCCTTTGGCCTCATCATAATAAATATTGATTGAACGAACACTTTTCATAGAGGGATATGGAACATGAACGTTCACAATATATAATGTTTAACTTTTATAGTGAAGCCACATAAAGATAATGAAATATATACATGTATTTCGAATCATAAACAATTCCCAAAACAAATCAATCCTGAACATTATGCAATGGAATGTTAGTAATTATAGTAATTATAAATATACCGCATGTCATTGTGTTCTCCCAGCTTGCAGATTGCTGAACAGGACAGTGACCCTCCCAACAATAACAAACGAGAAAGTCAATAAGATCGTTTACATGGAGATAGCCCCCGACTGTCTGCGGATTGATGCGTGTGTTGACATTAGGATCAAGAAGCTGAATTTCAACAAGGCCGTCAATGCTTACATACAACTTGACCCTTGTAAATTCAGAATGACCGTCAACTTTGAAGACTGCACTACGACAGTTCTTCTGCTTGGATACGACTGGGGTAGGTAGTTGTTTGTAAGTTAAAACCATTTTGGGAAACTGTGAGTCCTTTGATTCAAGCAGTATGATAATCTGAATACAGTTGACTAATGAATCGCACCAATGCCATTTGAGTGAGTCAATGATTCAATGATTTTTTTATGCGCAAGATCAGCAGATCCATAGTATGGTGGTATATAGTTGAATGCAGTGTTATCATGAATTACCATAAAGTGTTACTAGCATGCGATTGCTTCTCCCCATGCGATGATGCTTGATGATAAGAGGCGTCAGCATCACATCGTGTTTGCTTCATAGAGATCTTCATCCCGTTCACATGTAACACATTTTCAGGTATACAACACTACTGTTTAGCAAACTATATGATATGTCTGTCATTCCATTTACAGGGAAAGAGAAGACCACTAAACTGAATGACTGGGTTTCCATAAGGTAGGACAATGAGTTCATCTTCCGTATCTTTGTTATATCCATTCGGTCTCCCTTTGAGGAAACGGTGTTGTCAGCAATAATTGTTTTTACAATTTTATAGAATATAGACATGTGCGAGGTTTCACGTCCGGAGACATGCATAATGGCAAACTGTTGATCCTAACACTACGTTTTTTTCAAAAATACGTAACTACTCAAATGCAAGACATATTATGAGGATTATCAACCTATCCTACTGTTAAAAGATAAATTGGTGTCTTTTAGTTCTGAAGTGCCTATCTTATAAAATTAGTTTGTTTGTTTGTTGTTTAACGCCGCACTCAGCAATATTCCAGCTATATGTCAGCGGTCTGTAAATAATCGAGTCGGGACCAGACAATCCAGTGATTGATATCATGAGCATCGATTTACACAATTAGGATACGATGGCATGCATCAACCAAGTCAGCAAGCCTGACCACCCAAACCCGTAAGTTGCCTCTTACGACAAGCATGTATATGCCTCTATAGGGCAAGCATGGGTTGCTGAAGACCTATTTTACCCCGGATCTTCACAGGACTATAAAATAAGTAGACGAATGAATTAAAGCGGCGTATCACGTCGATTTGTTAAAAAATCGCATTTGGACCATCCAAACAAGTAGTTGATAGCATTAAAAATGATTCAACTCGTCAAGGTACGAAAGTCCAGTTTTATCATGTCACATAGCAACACCCCACACCCCATGTGTGTGTGGTACTGAGATATTTCGAGCGGATTTCTTAGACCAATAGTGAAGTGACGATATGAGTCAGTCAATCATAGACCACACTATCACTGCTTAATGTTTACCGTTCTCCAGATACACCATTGACAGAAGTGAAGCAAGGAAGGTTTTTGTGATTGACATGGGTCTACAAATCAGTGTTGGAGCATCGGAACCGATTCTGGATAGTTTGTTGATCGAAAAACTAGATGTACCTATTCCCATTTGTAATGAAAACTTCTCTCTGCCGGGTAAGTGTCGAAAACAGTAGATACTTTTATCAACTCATTGTATTACTTAAAGTCGAAATATTCTGAACCATTCATGCAATTAAACTCACTTTGTCGGAACCAGGCAGTCTGGAAATCCAGCCTTCCGATCGAATACTGTGAGAAAATAGAGGAACCTATGTGAACGAAGTCAATAGGGTCGATGCCGGGGTTTCGCTATATACCCTATGTTTAGTAGATATGCATTCATCACGCGCATGATATCTCTAACAATGCCAATCATTTGGTTAAATTCAATTCAATATGAAGAGGTAACATTGTCAGCTTCAAATGCATAACCATTTCATAAATGGCTGATTTAAGGAAGCGGATCTCTGAAGAAGATTGCGGAGGAAATGGGAGGGAAGCTAATCAGAGACGTTGTAGATGTGGTGTTTCGAAAACTTGGACTGGATGTAAGTTTTCAGAACCGACTATTGGCTTATATGTCTCCATGAACTTTCTACAAACACACACACTGATTTTTGATGCGAAACAGAAGTATGCTATGCACTCGTAACAAAATAATTAGTGGAAACTATGAACTATGTAACTATATTACCCACAAGGGGAGAATGATCGGGTGTAATAACCGATATTTGCACATGTGCATTTTGTCGATGTATTCACCCGTGCCATATAATCCGTAATTCCTCGCAGCTAGTGGTTATTCTCTAAATCTACAATAAAAGTTCCAAGTGCACCCACGACAGTAATGTTGTTATTAATGTTTTGTACCTGTTTTTCAGAAAGTTCTGTTAGACGGAAGCTGTGCAGCATTAACACCCCAACCAGGTAGTATGACAATCCCGTGAAGATCCGGGGTAGAATAAGGTCTTCTACAACCCACGCTTGTTGTAAGAGGCGACTAACGGGGTCGGGTGGTCAGGCTCGCTGACTTGGTTGATGTAAGTCATCGTATCCCAATTACGTGGATCGATGCACATGATATAAGTCACTGGATTTCCTGGTCCAGACTCGATTACTTACAGACCACTGTCACATAGCTGGAATATTGCTGAATGCAGCGTTAAACAACAAACAAACAAACAAGGTGGTATAACAGCTGGAAGTTAAAAATCTATTTGCACATTTTATGTTTGTGTTTTACAGAATGTATGTATGGAATCATTTGTTTTCATTATGTGGTAGACCTGAAAGTAATAGATGTTTAGTGTAGACAAAGTAAGAAACACAAAAACATAATTTCAAGACTTTCACTCCCACAAAACCATGCCATGCTGTTGGTTCTGAATTAGTTATAAGTTGTAAATAGTTAAAGCCAACTTCATGTATCAATACATTTTATGAACCCTGTTGATAAATACATAGTGAGACCTTAACTCGAACTAAATATGACATTTGTGCTTTAAGGCGATGTGATATAATGATTGAGGTCCAATCTGTATATGCACTATCGTTTAATATTGATACTCCGTTTGTCCCGAACGAGAGATAACTCGATATACTTTCGATGGTCTTTCGACCTTGAGACTAAATAAGGTTTCATTGCATGATCTCATACACGCACATAAATATTATATGACCGACACAGGTGGTTGAGTAGACGATATTGTTTGTATAACAACAATATTTAATATAGTTGAAAACGTCTAAGTTTATGTTAAAAACATTTTAACTTGGCAAAGTGACTTCAAACTGTCTGTTTTCCTCAGACTGCCCTTGGTCCCCCCCAGACTACAAGAAGCTCCTACCCGCCAGTTTCCGGGACAACGTCAACTGTAAACTGCCGGACAACTGTTTCGGTGTAGAGTGTTGTGTGAACTTCTCCTTCGACATCCCGCTGTTTGAGAAGCCCCTCGTCAAGCACGTCCCCTTCTTCCTGAAGTTTGAACCGTGTAACTTCACTGTGGAGGTCGGCTTCGGGAGCTACTACCATAAGGAAAGACTGTTGACATACAACTGGGGTAAGTCATCTGACTGTTGACATACAACTGGGGTAAGTCATCTGACTGTTGACATACAACTGGGGTAGGTAGTTTGACTGTTTACATACAACTGGTGTAAGTCTTATCACTGTTGACCTACAACTGGGTTATGTCGTTTGACTGTTGACATACAACTGGGGTTAGTCATTTGACTGTTGACATGCAGCTGGGGTAAGTCGTTTGGCTATTGACATGCAACTGGGGTAAGTCGTTTGACTGTTGACATACAACCTGGGGTAAGTCATTTGACTGTTGATATACAGCTGGGGTAAGTCGTTTGGCTATTGACATGCAACTGGGGTAAGTCGTTTGACTGTTGACATACAACCTGGGGTAAGTCATTTGACTGTTGACATGCAGCTGGGGTAAGTCGTTTGACTATTGACATGCAACTGGGGTAAGTCATTTGACTGTTGACATACAAATGGTGTAAGTCTTTTCACTGTTGACATACAACTGGGTTATGTCGTTTGACTGTTGACATACAACTGGGGTAAGTCATTTGACTGTTGACATGCAGCTGGGGTAAGTCGTTTGACTATTGACATGCAACTGGGGTAAGTCGTTTGACTGTTGACATACAGCTGGGGTAGGTCGTTTGACTGTTGATATACAGCTGGGGTAAGTCGTTTGACTGTTGACATACAACTGGGGTTAGTCGTTTGACTGTTGACATCTAATTTGAACTAGCATTTTTGGCTTCTTCTTTTGTGCACCGTTCTAAGTGATCAATGTGTGTTATTGCTTATGTTTATGACGTATCTCGTGCCATATATGTGCGTGAAGGCATTCATGTGTGATTTCAGGTGCTAACTAGGGGCATAATCTATACATGATTAAATTTTACCAAGGTCAGACATGGTCCCGGGTACCTAATTCTAGCGGGAAGAGTTGACTGATATTGGGACCTAAGTTGACCGATTCTGTGTCTTCTTTTCCCGATGACGTGATCGGGACTTGTTTGCCTTATAAGTTTATTTACAGGCCGTGATGGTGTGGTTTGAATATGGCCAAACATTTATCGATTCATTCGATGTGGATAACGTCTCAGGCAAATGTGACATACATGTGTCAATCATTAGTTTTAAAATATACACTATACATTTCGAAATAGTATTTATTGATGTTCTTTAATTTATTTTTAATATTTTGCGCTTCATTTATATTTTCCCTAGGGACTGAAAATCAACTGCAAATAGGTAATGGCAACCCATCTCCAGTTATCATCAAGTGAGTAACCTCTTTCACATTTAGAAAATCTTTATATTCGCTCTGCAGGAACATAAAAAAATGAAATATTTCTTGCATGGCCATGAACAAAACTCTAAATGTATAGACGGTGACAGTTTCTGTGTATTTTATCTATTCCAGATTTACGATCTCGAAGTATCCCAAAGGCGTCCTCGTTGACCTGAGTGTCCACACGTGTATTCCTATAGACGGTGATAGCTTCTGTTACCCAGAAGGAGGCATAACGCTGATGAATCAGGAGAAGATACCTGCCTGTGATGCCAATGCACTTGTCGAGTTCACAAAACAAAGTAGGTCCACTTTAGCACAGAACTGCTGGTTTACATTCACTGACACGGTGTTCCTGATCAGTCTGCTTAACAGAAGATCTAACTTTGAACTTTAAATATTTCTACTTTTTGTCAGTGTGTAACTCCATTTTTTGTCATTTTTATTCTTTCTTACCCACTTTTAGAGGAACTGTAAATGTTGCTTAAACATTGTTTCCAAATTTTGCATGTTCCGTTTTGCATGTAAGAGGTTTGTAGCGATAAGATTCACGTTAATGAAAAGTTATGAAAGTTATTTTCGTTGAAACTTAGTTTTCATGGTTAAAAAGGGATTGTTGCCTATCGTTGTAGATTTCTCAGTTTCTGACTGGCTGCGTGACCTTGACCTTGACATCAACCTGAAGTCCCTCTCCCAGGCAGCTGCCAGGATCCTACTGGACAAGTTCGGCATCTCCGAGTACCTGCTGGACCAGAGGTGTGATGTGTCTAGACCACCATACAGCCCCAGTGTTGGCGGCTGGAGGAATGGTAGGAAAAGTTTAATTTTCCAAATACGAATCAATTTCGTTTCGGTGGGGTAACCTAATGATTAAAGTTTTAGCTCGTCACGCAGAAGACTCGGGTTCGAATCCCCATTTGAGTACAATGTGTGAAGCCCATTTCTGGTGCCCCCGCCGTGATATTGCCGGAATATTGCTAAAATCGGCGCTTTAAACAATAATCACTCACTCACTCTAAGACAATTTCACAGTTCTGCGTGCAGATAATCTTGTAACATGGGTTTAGATGACTGAATCAACGGCCCTGAATACATTGACCACCAGAAGTTTCCAGTTGAATGTACCCCTCTGAATAACAACATATGCATGATATCTTCATACACAGATTATTACCAACCAGGGAATGAATTACACGTTGTGCTTCAGAATGCCCCAAGAGTATTGGCAAGCTGCCCAAGCTTCCAACAGATATGTACTGCCACCTAGTGGACACATGCACAAAGATAAACTGCTGTTTCCACGTCCCCTTTCTGGAGATGTCCTTCAACGCCGTCCTGAACGTCGATATGTGCGACTACGTCATTAATGCTGCCATCGAGAACAAAACTACCACGATAGGAATGTTAGGGGATGATATTGACCTCGATGCTGGTACGTGGCCTGTTGTCGGCTAGGATACTGCTCTGTTTTTTATGTGGATAAATGTCAAAAGTTGTAGCGAGGTTTAGTTAACTCACTCACTCCAATCTCAGGGTAAAAAAATCTCCTTTGTAATATGAGGCTGATCCAAATTATACTGGTATTTAAAGAATATAATGCCATTCTATGTACTTACATTACAAAACAGACGTGCCTTAATATTGTTTCCGAGTTATTATCTGAGTCTCATCATCTGATGGTTCATCTCCAGGTACATCAATGATGCTGGACATCGCCGATGTCTTCCAGATCAAGTAAGCTACTTTTCAGGAGTGCTGGTAATATTAGCCTCAGTAATGTACGTATATGGTGTAATAAGAGCAAAAAGTTGAAATGTGTTTGGGTGTAAATAAAAGTTTCAACATCTACCATACGTTCAAAAAGTTTATCATTTTCATTAACACAGATTTGGTTTGAAGAAGAAAGACAAGGTTCTGCTCCTTGATCTTGACATTGGGGTGTGCTTGGAGAAGGATTCCTGCCTCTTCTCCACGCCTATTATGAAGGGAACCGAAGTTCCACAGCTTGTCTGCGACCTTGATGCCAGGTGGAATCTAAAGAGTAAGCCAGCTCTTGTTTATGGTGCCCCCGTACGGAATCTGGATACCACAGAACTTCATAATGTATCTCACCAACTCTGAACAAATAATGTTGTTTTGAACTTTGAAATGTATGCACCAAAGTTGCATAGGTAACCGAGCGGGTCTTGGTAGTGACATATAGCTACCCGCTCAGTTGGGTTAGACATTCAATGACAAAGTATCACAGTTTGGAAGATTCTCCCTATAGTATTTGCAACACATATTCAGAGGCTAAACTGTTGAAGATGGGGACCATGGGCGTAGGGTGTTGGAATGATTGCAAGGTGTAGGGGTAGGGGTGTAATTGGTGTGACAGTGTTCCTTCAAATCAATCTACCTATCCACCCATACCCCAATTCACCCTTACATCTATCTACCTACCTACCTATAATGTTTCAATCTCCAGACTTCAGGATATCAGACTGGGTCAAAGCCAGGGGACAGGACTTGACCAAGGGTCTGGCACGGACAGCTGTGAACCTTCTGTTGGAACAGCTGGGTATCAATGACAAGATGCTGAATCCACCATGTAACCGCAGTAGTCTCAAGTACCAGCCAGCTGATGCGGGCAACTGGAAGAATGGTCATTATCATTAGTCACTTTCATTGCACAAATAGGACACACTGACTATATATATGTAACCTTATTTTTACACACTATGAATAACATGTTTCAATAACATTACATTCAGGTGATCAGGCACGCATGCGCGATGCCCTGAATAGTTCTTTTTTGTCTTAAGTCTTTTTCACATGCATGTTTGGTCTATTAGACGATTTAGTTCTCTGTTTAAAATGAAGCGTGATTTACATTTTGTTATAGTGACAATAAGAGGCTGTGGACCACGTGGCACTCATTGGCATCTCAAGCAAATTTGGGACATGTTATTCAAACTCTCTTTTGTATGTCTGTAAAAACATAATGTTGTGATGAATACCAATCAAGAAATAAATCATTACCCTAATCACACACAGACACTCAATTTGACACAAATTACTCAACAGGTCTAGACTGTATCGTGGATCATGGCTTCTCTTTAAAGTATTATCATCATCTTCATCCTTATTTCAGATTGTGACTTGGGTGGAAGCGCTATCACCCTCCCCCCAATAACCCTACCTGCTAACTGCCACATCAAGGACAAATGTCTGGGGATAGACTGTTGTCTCCATAGCAACGTCCTTGACCTGTCTCTTCACACGACCTTCAACATTGACCTCTGTAACTACCTTATTGAAGGCTCCATTGAGAAGTTCAGCTTTAAGCACAACATTCTTAACTACAAGTGGGGTATGTCTTATGTGAAACAATTTCTAATGATATTACTTTAAATAAAAGTTGAAAGTTTAACGGGCGAAAAATATGAAAAAGATACGAAAAAAGAAAGAGGAGATGCATCATGTTGTTTTCTGCGTTTTTGACGTTAACGTGTTTCGGTTTGTACGGTACATAGTCCAATCTTGTTTCAGGAAAAGAAGAAATAATTACGTTCGATGGTGTTCCTCTTCTCAAACTGAGGTAAGTGTCGACAAACTTATTTTACATTTAATACTTTGCGATCATTACATGTTCTTGGCTTTTGTATGCCCCACAAACATGCTCATTCAACTTATCTTGGCCCTGAAAACAAATCCGATAATACACATGTATTGAATCTGACTAAAGCTGGTTACATGTACCTTCAGGTGCATTAAGTTATTTCTAAACGTTTCAATTAAGAATTGACTCAAACAATTTTTGCGTTTCGCGAGATCTAAAAATAATGTAGAAACCGGTAGTCAATTCTTATAATAATTTTACTGCTTATTTAATCAAGCGCACAAATGATAGAGACTATACTACATCAATGACATCGTTTAGAAGAATCAACCACGCCCACCCTGTCATCAAGCGATCATAAAAAGTAATCCAATGGAGGGGTGATCTAATGTTTGAAAATTTATGGAAACAAAAACATATTACACACACTACTTTGGTAGCCAATCAAATGCCATGGAATTGGGAAAATACTCAATGGCCGGATGGTTAGGTCGGTGATTTGGACGATTGTCTGGTATCGACTCGGGTTTCAAGAGACAAGCAAACAAACACTGTTAAATTGTCCCATGAGTTTGATTTAGAAAACCAAACATTGAAGGCCGAACAGTATCGGTCCATGCATCAATGCTTATTAGAGCTACAGCTTTGATGTATTCGACATTTTCTGAACTCCCACAGATGGTCCATTGTTCTGTCTATCGGTGTGTTATTTCACAGGTTCAAGATTGATCGGCTTCTGTCCCAGCAAATGTTTATAGTTGATCTGACTGCGAGTCTGTGTCTGGAGGGAGATGACTGTGAGCTGGATCTGAAGGTGCTGGATCAGACACGACTTCCCATGCCAGGCTGTGCCAAGTTCCAGGGATTCAAACTACAAAGTAAGGCAACACTGTTGGCATATGGCGACGTTGCGATATATAATTTAACATCGAACAATAAGGTTAACTCACTCACTTAAAGGAAACTGTGGCCCACTAGGTTATACTTATTTTGACCTTAAATAACGGAGGGGCGGTGGGGTAGCTCGTCACGCCAAAGACCCGGGTTCGATTCCCAACATGTGTACAATGTGTGAAGCTAATTTCTGGTGTCCCCTGCTGTGATATAGCTGGAACATTGCTAAGATCGATGTAAAACCATACTCACTCACTTAAACATAGGATGTTGTTTGTTAACAGTCAATACACAGATCTAAAATATGAGTTATTGTATTGAATATTAATTTGTCTGGAACCATGTCCATTTCTTCTCTCAGATTTCTCTCTGAGTGAGTGGCTAAGGGAAAAGGGTAGTGAGATCACAGCTCAGCTGTCAGCAGTCCTGCTGGAAGAGCTCGGTATCAAACAGTTCCTACTGGACAGACCGTGTCAGGACTACCTGGAACCGTACAGGGGCGCTGTGGGAGGATGGAACAATGGTAGGTGTCCCACTGAGTGAATGTTGTGATGTAGCTGATGGCTCATAAGTATTTTGTTTGTCATCGTCATCGTCTGTGGATTCTATTTTAGAAACATGGGTGGGATGTTTAATTTAGAGAAAGCTTTACTGGTGAATACCTGCTGGTATTATTGCTTGATTGACTCATAGGGTTTGGGTAACTTTTGAAATGCATACATTCATTTCAACCTTTTAAACCAGATTTCTTTCAAAAATTCCAAGATAATGCCAATGGTTATGCATGGCGCTGAAATCCGGGTCTTGAAGAAATATATAAGCTGGATATAGTCCTGCTACATGCATGTAAACGGTTTATGAATGATAAATCGTCCGAATGAATATGAGGTGTTAGACAATTGTTCATGATTTCGGTAATCTGGTATATTTAGAATGTGTGTGTGGACGACATCACAATGCACCAAGAAACCGACTTGTATCTTTATTAGTTTAAATTTGTCCTGCTTATGGTAATATGAAATTGTACCAAACAACTAATTTTTAACTATATTCTATTAAATGAACATGCTTTCATAAATGAAATATAATAAAGGTAGGAATATATTTGTATTTGGTACGTCAAGTAAGAAATACAATTATAAATGTTTTAGCATAAAAACCTGCATGTGCATTGTCGTATACTAAGGCCTGGAAACAAAGGTGGTATCAGTATGGCCGTCAGTTGATTTAATCAGGAAAGAATGTACCTAATTTTGATTGTTTGACAGTGTACGTTGAGTGTCCAAGCATATGGTATAATGTGTGTAGATATGTTGAAAATTTGCAGCTTGTCCTGAGAACATCACCCTGCCAGCTCTGCCTCCCAACGTCTTCTGTCACGTGACCGACTACTGTACCGGGGTCACGTGTTGTGTCAGGGTGTCACAGGTCAAACGGAACTTCAATGCCTACCTCTTCCTGGACTCCTGTAACTACAACTTAAGAGTCGGTATTGAGAAGCTGGAGTTCAGTCATACACTGTTTAACTATACATGGGGTAAGTTATACACTGTTTAACTATACATGGCGTAAATTATACACTGTTTAACTGTACATGGGGTAAGTTGTACACTGTTCAACTATACATAGGGTAAGGTATACACTGTTTAACTTTTCATGTGTAAGTTGTACACTGTTTAACTTTACATGGAGTGAGATGTACACTGTTTAACTATACATGGGGTAAGTTGTACACTGTTTAATTATACATGGGGTCAGTTGTACACTGTTTAAGTATACATGGGTTAAGTGGTACACTGTTTAACTATAAATGGGTTAAGTGGTACACTGTTTAACTATACATGGGGTAAGTTGTACACTGTTTAACAAAACATGGGTTAAGTGGTACACTGTTTAACTATAAATGGGTTAAGTGGTACACTGTTTAACTATACATGGGTTAAGTGGCACACTGATTTAACTATACGTGGTGTAAGTTAACATCTGATAACATCAGATGGGTACATTTTACACTGTTACAATAGATACTCAAAATCAGTTCACTATCCAAAGCAGGCAAAATGACAACTTGTGGAATAGTTCTTCACAAACTTTTGCACATATTCCATCCTTTTTCTGGTAACTCCAGGTGAAATAGACTATTGCAAAATATTTTAAAAAGATAAAGGGAATGATCGCATCATATTCTAATTCATCTGAAATGGTGGTCCACATTATTTTCCCGGAAGGTTTGGTTTAATTAAAATTAAAGGGGAAATATGCACCTGTCATTTGTACAGGTGAGTTCATAAATGCGTTGGTATTGATAACAATATGTTATTCTTCAAAGGTGAAACAGAAGTTATTGATCTTGGAGGACTTGTACGAATTGAGTAAGTATTTTAGTTATTAATTTACAGTTAACATCTAATCAGTTTTAATAAGTGATACTGAAAGGGATACACATCTGGTGCTGACGAGAACTGTTTGGGTTTAGATCTGAATCAACTTTCCATTGTCATGTTCAATGGTAGTCTAGCTCGCTGAATTGGTTGAAGCATGTCATCGATTCCAATTGCGTGGATAGATGCTCATGATATCAATCACTGGATTGTCTGGTCCAGACTCGATTATTTACAGACCGCCGTCATATGGCTGGAATATTGCTTAGTGTGGCGTTAAACAACAAACCAAACCAAACCAAAACCAATGCTAGTCTAGAAAGTTGATTGTACTATAGTGTGAGTTAAAGAACGATTTACAGTTCTGATAGAAAGATTTACATTTCAGATATGCCATCAACTCGGGTCAGAAGAAGTTCCTGGTGAACCTGAGCCTTAAGGTGTGTCTGACTGCTGGAGAGGAGTGTCAGTTTACCTTCCCTGTGTTCACAGACATGATCCTACCAAAACCATTCTGTGTCTGGGATGCCACCAAACAGCTGCAAAGTAAGTGTACCATTGATAGCCTTTATATTTATGTCCCATATTGCTGGATTGATGTGGGCCTAACATTACATTGGAGTCCGTGTGAATAACATTGACTATTATTTACATGTATAAGAATGAAGTAATTTATACATTGAAGGTCATGATTATATCGTGTTTTTCAATCCTGTCATTTGTAATCATAGAAATATCCATATATGCATATAATGACTACGTGCTAGAACATGTCAGCTGTAAGTAGATACACAAACTTATATAGGAACGTGATGTTTCTTTGCTTCAGATTTCTCCCTGAGTGAGTTTGTGACATCAGAAGGCGCTGCATTGGCGGACAGACTGACAGACGCCCTGGTAGACAAGCTGTTTGACACTCTGGGTCTTTCAGACTACGTTCTGGAACCTCCGTGCTCCATGGATGGGCGAGGCGCAAATGGTTGGAACTCGGGTCAGGAAACATTTAAAGAAAAATCACATTCATTCGAACATTAAACAAAACATACAAATAAACAAAATAATGCAACAACACCTTTCCCAAACTCATAAAGAAATATACTCACACGCAAAAGAAACGCAAGTGGTTTTAAGCAAATAGGTAACAAACACGGAACCATAAATTGATACGAGTTTTAGCATGTAGTGAAGCCTCATGGTGTTATCAATAGTTTTGGTTGCATTTTGGAAGCCCCGAGTAAAAACGCAACATAACAAGCGAATCGCCAAAACGCACCATTTCAATGAATATGTGGGTATCATGCACCCATTTCTCGCGAAATCGAAAATACACGAACTGTCACGAACTGCAGTGGGTATAAAACTGTGGCCGATTCTTTGACATACTACTCCTTGGTCAACAATGCCACGCCTAACTAAAATTCAGAGAAAGTCTTAAGACTTAATACCAGACTTGGACCCATGTGCTTCTGAATGTTGGTCAAGGTCGGGGACACGGCGTCACTGCTCAGCGGTATATCGACCACGTGATCAGACCCCACGTTGTTCCAATTTTTGCACAACATCAACAACACATTTTCCAGCTGGACAACGTTCGTCCCCATGTTGCCAGAGCTACCATGGACTTTCTGCAACAACACAACATCCGCGTTCTACCGTGGCCAGCCCTCAGCCCTGATCTGAACCCCATCGAACACTTGTGGGATGAGGTTCAAAGGCGTCTCCACAATGTGCGCCCAGTCCCTACAACTGCCGATGAACTACGCACAACTGCTCTGGATGTGTGCAGGAGGATCCCTAGGGCCTTCACAAATCGTCTGATCCACTCAATGTACAGGAGATGTGTGGCAGTGATCAGTGCTAATGGTGGTCACACCAGGTATTGACTGACATTTTTGGTATTGACCCGAAACTGTGTAAGCCCTTAACATTTGAAAAAAACAATGATGTCATCTGCCTTTTAATCCATTTAGCCTTCTCCAGTCAATTTTTTGTCAATCTTGCCCTATTAGTATTTTTTGTCGTTACTGTTGAAGATAAATAACATGTATACTGCATACTCGACTTGCGTTTTTTTTGCGTGTGAGTATATGTGTCAAAGGCACTATAAAGGCATTGCAAAATCACTATCATTATAGTGATGATGCCAGTTGGTCGCGAGTTGTTCCTGTGCCACCGGTAGCATCCATAACAAACACATGCAAAGGCAAGTCAAGTGGACATGTGAACAAACATGCACGGGAACATGTGATAGTCAAAACAGGAAATTGCATCGACTTAATTTTGGCTTTTGATGCGTTAGAATTTGGAAATGTCTTCTACTCTTAAATTTTACTTAGGTTCTGTATGTTGTTACCTTAATCAAACATCTTTTGGGCAATATTCAAATGATGCTCTTTGCAATTTTCGAAGAAAGAGCAAACTCGATCGTAAAGGTTCTGACATGTACACAAAGGCTGAAGCGGCTTGACAGTTATCAATTGTAAAGCTGAATGCATCTCACATACAATCTTGGGAATATTTTTTTTTTGTCCTTCTGAAGGTCTATGCATAGATATAAATTCATCAACTTGTAGACCAACTGTCATTGTTTCTGTGGAAAAGCCTTTGGCCAGGAAAGTTCTTGAACAGTTATGCAGTGAAATGAAGTGATATTTATTCCTATTTCGTGTTTTGTTGCAGACTGCCCAAAACAGGTTTCACTCCCTACACTACCAGACTCTGTGTCCTGCAGTCTCCCCGACCACTGTACAGGAATAGACTGTTGTCTCACTGTGCCTCTCATCAGTCGGAATGTCCACTTCAAGGTCGACCTGGACATGTGCAAGATGACCCTCACACTGGCCATAGAGAAGCTGGAGTTTAGCAGACTGCTCTTCAACTACCAATTTGGTAGGCGAAATGTGATTTATTATTAACCTTGGTGACAAAGTTGTAGACCAGAACATCCAATATTCTTTTGTTATTAGGAACGGCCAATGTGCCATTATATATATTTTTCAAATCAGTGTTTTCCTTTTTCTTTCTTCAGGAACACCTGAATCGTTCAATGTGAAGGGAATATTCCGAACAGAGTAAGTTATTCAAATATTTATATAACGTTGTAGTAAGTTGCTGTTTTCGTGGCTGCTTATCGAATATGTCCTGAAAAAAACCTGCCTATTCTAACCTAACCTAATCAGTCTTAAATTAGTGATGAATGTGAGTCATCACTTAATGTTATCATAGTGCGTTGTAGTTGGACAAAACCCAAAATTGTCTTTTTTTAGTTTCACCATCGACAACCACGAGGGAGAGAAACAATTCCTTGTCAGTCTCAACATCAGTGCCTGTTTCGAGGCTGGAGGGAAGTGTCTGGTGACCCTACCTGTGTTAAACCAAGCCAGATTTCCAAACCCTGGATGCGACTGGAACTCAACCCTGTCCCTCAAAGGTAAGTCAGTGGACATTGGGTATTACAACAGTTAACATAAGAACTACATTGCTTAAGGGAATATCCCACGCATCATGCTTTGTGTATCATGAAGTACAGAATTTCGTTTGGTTTGAGTACCCCTATGTAACAATAGACTAGTACTCGAGAAACAATAACAAAAAGAGGCATGACCATTGCCTACATTAATGATAAACCTTGTTTGATCATCTCAGTGTATCAGTTGACAAGACCCGAGAAACAGTAATACAAGAAGACGAATGTCTATAAGGAGGCTTGAGTTTAGCATGATAAACAATTGACTTTTATGAACTTTTAATTCAAATTAACCTTTTAATTTTAAAATAGTAATATCACTTCATATTCAATTGACAAATTAGATTATGATAAACCGGATTTTGCTTAAGCATGTAATTCAATATATGATTAGATCGGATACGATAATAAAAGAAGACACCACCATGGCTTACATCCCAGTCTAATGGTGAATGTAGATTGCTAACGTAAACTCACTGTATCCAACTTGTTATTTTAAGTTGTACATTAACACGATATAATGGTTATGCATGTACACTATCTTATTATACTCCATTATGCACAGGTTTCTCCCTGAAAAACTGGCTGAGCAATAACAATCTGAACATTGGTCAAGTCTTGACCTCAGCATTCCGGTTCCAGCTGGCTCTAGCCCTGGGCATCTCTGGGTACCTCCTGAACCCCATGTGTGACAGACAGAGGGGGATATACAAGGCGGACGCTACAGGGTGGAATAATGGTAAATGGCTCCAGAACGCATTTTCAGCTTTGCAAATTAATATTCTCATCCAATTGCTCACATGTAGAGACATACCGATGCTACTAAACGTAGGAACCTCTGTTGTTCACAAAATGTCAAGAAATCCTCAGCTTACGTACTGCATATCATAAACTGGGGCATTTGCTTTGGCGGATAATCGGGTATTCTTTGGCATTTCAGCATGTCCAAAACCAACGACCCTCCCAACCCTACCGGACAGCCTGTCATGTCACATCCCCGACTACTGCACTGGACTGGACTGTTGTGTGGATTTGGTCAGTCTTGGGATGTCCTTCAACTTCAAGATCCTCCTGGACACGCGGAACCTTGTCCTGACTGTCGTTATCGAGAAACTCACCGTACAGATATCACTGTTCAACTACAAATGGGGTAAGTCTCTTTGCATCAACATGAACATCATGCTGATGTGTGAACATTCCTGTCGAGAAGAACCCCAACCGTTTATTTTGAATAGCAGTGTATGTATAGGAACATATTTTTTACAGTTTTACTGACAGAGACATATATGACATATAATCCACATTTGATTATATTTACGAGTAAGTCAACATGTTGCTTATGGTTTTCAGGTGAATGGGAAAATTTCAACCTTAATGGCGTCGTTAGATTGAGGTGAGTTCAATGATTAATTATGTACTAACGGTCAATTTATCATATTTTTTATGGGGAACTAAACTTTACACTTCAGCTTGACATGAAGTTGACTCCACAGACTATATGAAACACATGATGTGATACTGAAAATGAATGCAAAATCTTGGAACATATTGAACGTTCTGTTTAATAAGGAAATCTTGACAGTACTGCCATGACAGTTGATGTTACTCGGATACAATGTCTGAGTTACATGCAGTATGGTCCATGTTTGTGTCAAGATCTGCCCTATCTGTTATTTAGCATAAAGTTGGTATGTGTAATATGCAAGTGCTTGCATAATGTTTAGGTCTGATTAAACCATCAAATAGAATATATTACCTTTCAGATTAAATCCTCCTTGGGTCACTTATTGCATTTTCCAGGCTGCAGAAAATCTACATGACATGTTGTAACTATTATGTTCCTAATAAAATATTACCACACTAAAAGAACAACGTTTTTTTGTGTATGATGTACGACCACCCAAACAGGGCCTCACCCTGTTTGGCGCCACACGCCAAGGGGAGCAACTCACACCCAAATCACTTTCCACATGTCATCTGTCAAGTCAAGACCTACATGAGAGAGCTCAGATTTTTTTCTTTCAACAAATCGATTGAACGATCCCAGTTGAAGACATGGCTGAACAAACTGTATGTGTGGTAAATTCCCTTTTCTTTCTGCAAAGGCGTAACACCTCGCATTTCCTTTAAGTTTGATGTTGTAACTTTGGCGTCCATGCGTACGTGGCACGTCCATTCAATCGGAATGGCTGCCGCTTGGTAGTCATCATTGTTTTTGATACTTTAACTCATGATCATTTATAAAAACGACATGGTTGTTCACTACCATTACATTGTAAAACTACATATTTCCTTTTATAACCTGAAGTTCTAAAATGCCTCAACAAATTTTTTAACTCAGGCTTTCTCCGTAAAACGGACGTCAGAAGCTTGTATTTTATAAAAAAATTACTAGCTCCTTAATAACGTATATATATTATATCGTATATTACATTGCACCTTTGCACGGCACCTTAATGATTGTTTCTGTTTTATCTCTTGCACTTATACATGAAACATACATGCACACCGGCTCAAAAAATTAACGGTCTCTTACAGGCCTTCAAATTGTGTTCCGGCTGTGAAGCCAGTATCCCGCCTCAAGACAATCAGGAAAAGTGCATTCGTTGTCCGGCTGAACTATGTCATGATGACCAAGCTTGCCCTTTCTGCATAAGCTTCACCCCCAAGATGACCAAGAGTCGCCATGCGGACTTGTTACACTACAAGAGGCTACTCGAGGCGGGGGCAGATATAAGGGGTAAGTCCGTCCCCCCCCCCCCCCCCCCTTCCAAAAGTAAGGGTAAGGGTAATAAGGGCAAAGGTCCCGCGTCTTTATCTTCGGCCTCCAGTAACAAGGAGCCTAAGAGGTCAGGGAATCAGGCTAGTGGGGTTCCCATAGATCAGTCACGCACCCCTGCACCTTCTGTCAATCTGGCTGATATTTCTTCCATCTTGAGGTCGCAGATGACATCCATGTTTGAGGAGGTCAAGTCCCAGCTCCGCGAGGAGTTACAGGCGGGGCTTCCCGAATATCGGGTGTCGGACGCGGCATTGGGGCCTTGTGGAATGCCCGGCGCCCGGGCATTGGCTCGGGATCGAGATCGATCTCCAGCAGAGGGGTGGCAGGTGCCTTCCTCCACGCCTGTTTCCCAGGCGGAGCCGGAGGCCTTCTTGGAGGCCGAGGCTTTGACCTGTGGTTCCGTGCCCAGTGGTCAGGTGGGTTCTCTCGAACCCCCAGCACCTCGGGACCGGGATTCAGCTTCGGGCAGGGGACAGCCGGGGGATCGGAGGTCACAGGCCTTCAAACGTCCGCTCCCGGTACCGTCTACTTCCTCCTAGGTCGAGGAGTCGGAGTTAACCTTTCGGCTCGGAGACTAGGGATGAGGAGTTGATGGAGGAGGGAGAGGAAGGTTCGGAGACCCCTGCAGGGTTTTCCTTCGCTTCCTCTCTGTGACACGTGCGGGACAAAATTGTCTAAGTACTGCCGCAGGTGGCTGCCCCCGCTCCCGAGTCGGACCCGTCTGAGTTCCGCCTTCCGGGGGACGCGTTTGCTCCTTGCAAGCCCCAGGTGCGACTCCGTATTCCGTCGTCATTGACGCACGAGGTCATCGATCCACTGAAAAAAGTTCGACCTCCCCGAACTTAGTAAACGGTACGGCAGAGGACCGAGATTTCGAGGTACCTTCGGTCGAAGAATGCGTCTGGACCTCGGTGACCCTGGGGGGGTCTTTCGACGCCCACCTTGGCTAAGGCCAAGCAGGGCCGGAGATTGCCTCCCTTCACACTCTGTGGCGCCGAGCTTAAGGCGGCGTACGTCTGCTTCGAGGAGCAGTTCCGTAACGCCGGCCAACAGCTTCAGATAACGGTCCTCTCAGCTTACCTTTCTGTGGTGCAGAGGGAGCTGGTGGGGGAGGGACAGGGCGACACATCGGAGTTAGCCAGGCAACTGACGGAGGTCCACAGTCATTTGGCGAGGGACGCTATACGTAGTTGTGCCTCCCAAATGATGTGCGAAGTTATGGGCATGCGCAGGCTATGGATGTCTGTATCTAAGTATTCAGCATCGACACGCCAAGAGCTACTGGCGCTCCTCTTTCGGATGGGTTCTACCCTTTTCCCGGGGGCGCAGCAGGTAGTTCGGGAGGCCGCGGAGCTCTACGCCTCCATCAAGGAATCAAAAGCCTTGTTGGAAGTGCCTAGTAAGCCCCGCAAACGGCCATCCCCACTTGACTCCCCCCCTGCCGAGACGCCGGCTCGGCAACCCAAGCCTTCCTGGAAGCAGCTGCTTCCATCAGGCAAGGGCTTGGGGAGGGGCAAGAAAGGCAAAGCCAGGGGCCGAGGCGCTGGTCAATCTCAGCAGCCTTTTCGCGGAGCAGGGATGGGTTCCCAGTAACCCTCTTCCTCTCGGAATGGGAGAATGTAACATCCAACCCCTGGGTCCTGTCCACACTCAGGGAGGGCCACTTGCCTCAATGGAGACTTCCTCCGCCACCCTTCTCTGGGAAAAGGCACACCCAAGTGCCTGCTACCCGAGAGAAGGCAGAAATACTAAGGGCCGAGGTCGTAGTGCTTCTACAGAAGGCAGCTATTGAACCAGTACCCACGGGACAGGAAAACGAGGGTTATTACTCGACGTATTTCCTTGTCACCCAAAAAGGCGGAGGGTTCAGGCCCATTCTCAACTTGAGAAGGCTGAACGCATTAATAGAGGTACCATCCTTCAAGATGGAGACACTGCGCGCAGTGATCTCTGCTGTAGAGACAGGGGAATGGATGACGTCAATAGACCTCAAAGACACCTACCTTCACGTACCCATACACCCCGAGTTCAAGAAATACCTAAGGTTTTCTTTCAACGGGAGGTGTTATCAGTTCCGGGTTCTACCCTTTGGGATCTCTACGGCCCCGAGGGTGTTCACCAAGCTGATGTTGATTCCTGCCCAAGTGGCCAGATCGAAAAGGCGGTTATGTCACCCATACCTCGACGACTGGTTACTACGAGCACTATCTCACCACATGAGCAAGATTGCTACACAAGAGGTGTTAGACGTTATGATTACGCTCGGGTGGATAGTCAACCTGACCCCAGCTCAGAATCTGACCTTCTTGGGGGCGAATTTCAACACAGAGAGAGGGATTGTCTCCCTAACTCAAGACCGCATTGCCAAGGTCAGGAGCGTAACCTTACAGTTCCTTATCTCCAACAGGCACACTGCTCGTACTTGGCTCCAGTTGCTAGGCGACAGTGGATGTGGTTTGGCGAGCGCACTTGAGAATGCGACCCATATAACAAGCGTTACGCCAGCTATGGGCGAACTCGGAGGACCTCGACACGATACTCAAGACCCCGACATGGCTCATTACACATCTTCAGTGGTGGACCAAGGACGGGAATCTGTCCCGGGGGCTCCCCCTCGACACTCCCGCTCTGTCTCTCACAGTTCAAACAGACGCGTCACTCTCTGGCTGGGGAGGCGTTCTGAACGATAACACTGCATCGGGACTATGGTCCCAGCAAGAGATCTCACTGCACATCAATGTGCTCGAACTGAGAGCGGTCAGGTTGGTGTTCCAACGCTTCCAGGATATGCTTCGGAGCCATGTGGTTCGTCTAGAGATGGACAACCAAACAGCGATGACTTACGCCCGGAGGCAGAGGGGAACGGTGTAAACGTCACTCCTCCAAGAGATGTAGTAGTTCCTCCTGTGGTGTGATACCCATGACATCAGGGTGATACCTGTTTATCTCCCGGGGGTACACAACGTCCGCGCGGACGCTCTGTCTCGCCGGATCCTCGCTCCTCACGAGTGGAGGCTCGAACCGGGGATATTCGGGGTTATCTCCCGGTGGTACGGGTCGTTCCAGGTGGATCTGTTTGCGTCTGGGGCGAACCACTAGATACCAACGTTCTGCTCCCGAGTCCCAAAACCGAGGTCGCTGGCACCGCCTTCCAGCTAGATTGGACGGACGGAGTTCTGTGGGCCTTCCCACCAGTTCCTCTGATTTCCAGGGTCCTATCTCAGCTAGTCACTCAGCCTGCGCGACTACTTGTGCTACTTGCACCTCTTTGGTTGGCGCAGAGTTGGTTTCCTGTAATTCTCAGGTTTCTGGCTCAGCCTCCTGTTCTATTACCTTTATGACCGGACCTCCTATCCCAGAAGAACAAGGCTATCTACCCGAATCCCAGGATTCAGTGGGTGGCTTGGCCACTGTCAGGAATCACCTTCAGAAGAGCGGTATTCCTGCACAAGTTGCAGACACAATACTGGCTTCGCCGAGGGATTCGACAAACGTTCAGTATGAGGATCGATGGGCCTGCTATGCGCGATGGTGTGTCGATAGGGGGATTGCAGATCCCTTTTCTGCAGATCTAGTAGCTGTCCTGGAGTTCCTCCAGTCGCGACTGGATGACGGCTTGGCCGCATCGACAGTCAGGGGGTACTCCACAGCTATTGCAGCCTTTCACGTACCTATCGTTGGGGCACTTCTGGGTGCGCACCCTTTAGTGCAGCGCTTTCTAGCAGGTGTGGACAGGATCCGACCGACTTGTCAATCGTTCTTGATTGGCTGTCCGGTCCTTCCTTTTGGGATCTCTCTCCATTCAGCTGTTGAGCTGGAAGGCGGCGTTCCTTGTAACAGCTCCTATAGAGTTACCTGCTCTTTCACAGCCTTCTTCGTCGGGGACCTCTGCAAAACATGCTCATGTCTTGGATGTCCGCAAGATATATCAGCAAGACTAAGGCTATCCGTAAGGATAACCAATTATTCTTCTGCTACGGCGTTGGGAAGGCTGGCTCCCCTGCGAGCAAACAATCTATTTCACGGTGGATTGTTTCTGCTATCTGTATGACCTATACACACACAGGGAGGGACACCCCTGAGGGGCTGAAGGCTCATTCGGTTAGAGCAGTGGCTACGTCCAAAGCGTACGCCGCGGCTCTGCCATTTGAGGAGATCTGCTCAGCGGCTATTTGGAGCCGGCCAAGCACGTTCATCAAACATTACAAACTCGATAAACACTCTAAGGAGCGTGCTTGGTTCGGTCAAGCAGTGCGGAGCACTGCTTAGAGCTCTACGTCTCTAGCCGATTGAGGCTTCGTGATCGTAAAGTTCTCTGTCATATTGATTAGTTCGGCTCAACGACGCCTTTTCTATACGAAACTGGCGATCTATGACGTCATCTCTAAACGATCTGCACTCGTTTCCAAAAGCACTCGTTCGATACTACGGGGACCCTCTAGCCTGACTAAGGGATTCTCTATAGATTTCGAATTCCCCGTAAAATTCACTCGTATAAGGTGAAAAAAAGGGGGCGGGGTGTATTTGAGTTCTCAATATTTCACTAAAGGATAATAACCCGCGGAGGGTGTATAATTATCACTTTTGGTTACGACCACGCCTTGTCTTCAGCCCCCGCCTCTCGACGGTGAAGCTACATGATAAGGTTGGTTTTAAAAAAATAACAGAACTCTCTTATTAAAACGATGTGTTTATTTACGCTTGTTGCAGACGGATGCCTCTACCTAAGTTATCTTTGGGAGTCTGTGTTTATGTAATAAGTGCCCCAAGGAGGATTTCATCTGAAAGAGAATTTTACAAACCTGTAGAGGTTATGAATTCTCTGATGAAATCCTCCTTGGGGCACGGCCACCCATCGCCCCACATTCCGTCTGCAAGAGGACATATGGAAAGTGATTTGGGTGTGAGTTGCTTCCCTTGGCGTGTGGCGCCAAACAGGGTGAGGCCCTGTTTGGGTGGTCGAACATCATACAAAAAAAGATGTTTTTTAAGTGTGGTAATATTTTATTAGGAACAAAATAGTTACAACATGTCATGTAGATTTTCTTCAGCCTGGAAAATGCAATAAGTGCCCCAAGGAGGATTTCATCAGAGAATTCATTACCTCTACAGGTTTGTAAAAATACCTTGGACCCACGTTCCTCAAAACGATCCTTGTGCTATCTCAACACGCATTGTATCACAGTCTTACGGTCTCTAATGTGTACTCCTTGATACAAACCAAGTGGGGATGACCATGTGTTTCGGCCGTTGATAACCGCTTTATTAATGCAGTAAAGTCAATTAATGAAGATAAAACACCTTACAGTTATATGCATACAATCGGCCAGCAATACCACACACTAGTATGTATGTACAACTTACAATAGTGTGTACACCTCACCTCTTCAGTTTCAAGATTGACGACCTTCTTCATGCTTGGAAGTATCTGATGAGTCTGAAACTATCGGTGTGCTTTGAGGCAGACCAGCCTTGTGCTCTCAGCCTACCTGTCTTCACAGATATCAGCTTCCCTAAGCTGGTGTTGAACTGGGACAACCCTTTCTCCTCGACTGGTAACGGTAGGGCTCAAACAGTCCTTGCACAACTAGATTCAGTTCTATTAATATCTGATACACTTTACACACTGTAATATTTAAGGAATCAAACACAGGGTTTGAAAGTTCCAAGACTGATGTAACCTCTACTTAAAATAATCCACGATAAAAGATTAACATCGTCTGCAGCGTCAACTAAAAGAATTATGAAGATGGCAGTGTCCTTAATAATCGTGCATTTCTACTGAGGGACAATATTATCACATATTGATCTGACAGAAACACATTGCACAACTAGATTCGGTTCTATGACCATCTCATGGACTACGTACCGTAATATTGAGGGAATCGAACTCAGGACTTTAACGTGTCAATCAACCACATTTACGTATAGATTGAATAACCCTTGATAAATATATTCAGACTACAATGTTACCTAACTGAATTGTACAGATATAACATGGTGTGGCATATTCAGTTCCATATGGCTGTGTCCTTATAAAATATGTTCATGAATTCTGCTCAGGGACACTATTATCACATGTCTTTCACATCTTATATTTGTAGGCTTTTCTTTGAAGAACTGGCTATCTGATTTGAAGCTCCCATCTGGCAAGAGACTGGCCGGCCTAGCTGTGTCCAAACTTCTGGACAGACTTGGTCTCACAGGCTATCTGAGTGACCCCAAGTGTAGCAAGAGTCTACCCCCCTATGCTGGAGCAGTTGGGGGTTGGAAGAAGGGTAAGCTATTTCACTGATGAACTTTTGTAAAAAGCACAATAAGACTGTAAACATTGTTTAGTGGTTATGAAATCATCGTTGTGTTTAAAAATACACTTACTGACACAAACGTGTTTTCTGAAGAAGTTGCGACGGGAAGTGCTTGTGATTATTGTTTTCCTTCTTTGAATAGAAAAGTCACCTTAAGACATTGATACTGACAAGGAGTAATAACACACTAATGCACACGTGTTTTATGTTTTCAGACTGCCCTGCCAGTCTCACCCTGCCCACACTACCAGACTCCGTTACCTGTCATCTGTCAGACCCGTGTGGCTCCATACAGTGTTGTATTGACGTGGACTTTATCGGGAGATCCTTCAACGTCCAGATAGGAATAGACCCTTGCACCTACACCTTCACCATGGGCATAGAGAAGCTCGTCTTCACCAGGGCCTTGTCCAGCTACAAATGGGGTGAATGATACAAATATATCTCGAAATAGACATAAGGTTGGATAAAAGGTATTTAGGTATCCAGATGCGAGAAGTAACAGTATATTTATATCACCGAGTTATCGGGAGAATTGACTGTAATGTGTCTCATTTTGTTATAAATTTGACATGTAGAGATGCAAAAGAAGAGTAAACTGTTCATCTGTCATGTCTTAAATAACAGGTTTTTTTGTTACAGGTACTGTGGAACACTTCAACTTGAAGGACGTAATCCGTGTAGAGTAAGCATTGATATAGCATTGCTAATTTACTATTATTTTTAAGAAACCTTAATATTTGTCGGAGTTGTAATAATACTCCCAACATTTCAAATCAAAGGTATTCTTGACTTTCGAGGTTCACTGTTTAAGAACAGTATTAAGGACATAATATATTGCTACACTTGTTTTTTGTTTTGCAGTTTCATGATCGATGATCTGTTTGGGGAAAAGAAGTTCCTGATCAACCTCAACATCAGTGTCTGTTTTGAGGAGGATTCCTGTCTCATTTCCTTCCCTGCTCTGAAGGACGTCAAGATTCCCAAGTTGGTCTGTGACTGGGACAGTACAGCAGCTCTTGCAGGTCTGATAATGCTTGCTGGATGATTAGCAATGTATCCTGACTTTTCATTCAGACGTAGGACTGTGAGGACTAGATTATAATTGCTACAATTATTCCACTTGGTAGAACTATTTTCTCAAGTGAAGCTGAATATTAAAAAAATGATTGCAATATGTTTTTCGATATCATTGTAAAGCTCATTGAAAATATGTAATTATCATACTATTTTAACGAAAGCTTTTCATTAACATGTTGAAATATATTTTAAAATAATTTGCTGTAGTTTTATGACATAAAATACGGTTTCTTATTGAAATTCCACGTAGTTCTCGTTTGTTTGTATTTCTTGGATCAACGAAACATGTAATGGCACTCCTCAATAATCTTCAGTTCCTATATGGATATTCATGATGATACATCTTTCTTCCTAGATTTCTCTCTGTCTGACTTCTTGTCTGAGATGAACTCCACTGGATCAGAGAGTCTCACTTCAGTCATCGCAGCCAAACTGTTTGAGAGGCTGGAAATAGCAGGGTATCTGAAGACACAACAGTGTCAAAATACAAGCAGCCCTTATATGCCTACTGTCAATGGATGGAACAAAGGTAAGACCCGGAATATTAGGTTATGCTGACCTGGTATGAAAAATAGAAACCAATATTCTTACGACATTAATTTGTTAAATATTACTTTTATAAATAGTATAATATTCTGTTCATTATTAATAAATGAATGAACTTCTACGCCCAAAACGGAAATCAATGATAGATTGAACTTATATATTCAAACATTTTAAATAGTTGCAAAATTTCCTAAATGACCAAATGGAGCAATAAGTGGCTTATTAATGGTGATGGTTTCCACTACAACTCTAAGAGTGTCCAGTTCCTGGGCTTGACCAGAACCTCCCAGAACTCCCTGGTTCTATGGCATGTCACGTGCCTGACATCTGCGCCGCCGTTGACTGCTGCATCTACATCGACTTCCTGCCACGTGCCTTCAACGTGTTCCTGACAGTGGACATGTGCACCTATCAGCTGACAGTGGGCGTGGAAAATCTGGTCTACAAACAAATTCTGTTTGATTATCAGTGGGGTATGGCTTAACATCTGAATATTATATCATATTGTTTTGTGATGCATGTAATTATTGATACATTATGATGATCTGATATGAGAAACGTAAATGGGATTTTTTTAACAACATGTACGTGTGTGCGTGTGGCTGCTTGCACTTGCTAGTCCGGTCTTATGTTGAGTTTATAGTGGATACCCTACTCAGACACAGTATACTGACTCCGAAACGACTAGTGCTTGTTTCATCCCTTAATGCCGAGCGCCAGACAGGGTAACAACAAGTACCATCTTTTAACGTCTTTTGGTATGACGCGGTCGGGGATCGAACCCCGGACCTTCCGCTCTCCGGGCGGACGCTCTACCACTAGACCACGGAGGCGGTCCTATAAATATGAGGTGTTAGACAATTGTTCATGGTTTCGGTTATCTGGTATATTTAGAATTTGTGTGTGGCTGCTTGCACTTGCTAGTCCGGACTTATGATGAGTTTATAGTGGATACCCTACTCAGACACAGTATACTGACTCCGAGACGACTAGTCCTTGTTTCATCCCCTTAATGCCGAGCACAAGGCAGGGTAACAATAATCACCATCCTTTGGTGTGACGCGGCTAGGGGATTGTTTATACAACCTTTGATAGCGAGTTTCGCCTTCGCGTGTAAATTATGTATCATGGTTCCCCATGTGCTGAAACAAATATGAGTATTGCATTGTATATTTACATATTTTCATTTTGTTTACAGGTACAGAGGAGCATTTTTATGTGAAAGGTGTCATTCGAGTAGAGTAAGTGTTGATGTCGCCTTTGTAGGAGAGGTGTGTGCCAATTGTTGATTTAAAAAACAAGGATTAAGTAAAGTACAACAAGAACACAATAAATGTGAATCTACACTACATGCATGCACCAAAGATGTCACGTTTAAGTACATATAGATGCATTTAGGAAACTATGATGTTTCAGTTACACAATCAATCGACTGCTGTTTGAGAAGAAACTGGAGGTGACAGCAGCTGTCAGTGTGTGTCTGAAACAGAACGAGTGTTTGTTCTCTAAAACCTTCCTTGACAAAGCCAAGATACCACAACCCCTGTGTGACTGGGAGACCATGCTGAAACGGAGAAGTAAGGCTTGAATAGATATGTGTAATCTTTTTTATTACTATCTGTCCTTTCTTATATCATCATTATTTTGCCTAAATTCCAAAGAGGTTGTTAATAGACAGGCCGACATTGTATATACAAGAGCATGGTATTCAATTTAAGATGGTTAAATAGTCAATTGTTTTGGGTTTTTTTTGGTGTGACCTTCATCATCATGCCGAACACGTATTTCTAATGTATTCTATTGGTTATGATAGCCGAAAAGCTAATTTTCAACAGAAGCCTAAAACGAGTGATAACGTAGCACGCTAAGTATCCGGAAGGATTCACTTCATATTATGTCCGTTTGATGTCTCAGGCACGTTTGTAGGTGTGTTGCACGCATAATTGTGGTATCATTTCCTTTAATAGGCCAATGTTTGTGGTATGTGTTCATTTTCGTTTAGTGAAACAAATCATGTTGATATATCGTGTGGCAATCAAAGTCAAATATGTGTATTCGATTTGAGGAATCCGGTCCATATACATAGGCGTTCATATAAGAACAAAGATTTACATATTCGGATAAATCTTTTGAAGAGAGCAGAGATATATATTCAAGGTATTAAGTAGCCATACATCGGAGTCCACAAAATGTTCCTTTGTATTTTAATGATACTAGTGTAATCGTTTCGACCATCTATGATCATTAGACATTTATGATTGTTTGTTTTAGATTTCTCATTGTCCAACTGGGCGTCAGGCAAGGGGCTGTCCTCCACCGTGTCTTCTTTCACGGATACTCTGATATCTCAGCTCCTGGATGATCTCGGCGTGTCACAGTATCTCCTCAGTCCAGCCTGTGACCAGTCAGCAAGTCCATATTCTCCTGCTGGGGTAAACAACTGGAATAATGGCAAGTGTATTAACATACAGTTAGTTATTGCATGTTGGTTTGCATCTTAGTGTAATCCGATTGAGGAGAACAATTATGTGGGTGATGGTACAAATGCATTGATGACTTCAGGGTAACTGATGGCTAATGTTAGAATCATAGGGATCTACAGGTTTTGAATAATTTGATTGGTTTTATATATCTACATATTCTATAAAAGCAATGAACTCAAAAATCAGTTGAAATCTCCTATGCCCTTTATACACCCCAACTTGCGCCTAATCTGTGAAAGAGTCAGCCACTGCGAAATCTACAACAACAGCTAAACAAAATGCATGTAGCATAGCATAAGTCATGGTTTAATTATTTCGGAATTCTCACAACATTGCAAATTACAGTGAGGCGTCAACAGTGTACATGAGAGTAAGAGACCCGTCTTTATATTTAAGTATTTCTGTGTTTCCAGAATGTAGGAGCCGAGCCGTACCATCCCTACCAGACTTAGTGCGATGTCACCTGGCCTCCAACTGTTCTACTGTAGACTGTTGTGTCGATGTTCGTCTCATCAAGAGGACCATCCAGGCCAAGTTTGATGTGGATGTTTGTAACCTTCAGCTCACAATGACCATAGAAAAACTATCGTACACCGTGTCACTCCTGGAGTACGAATGGAGTAAGTCATTATGTAGTCAATACACAGTACTGTACAGGTCTTTGTGTTTTTCTACACTAGATTGAATAATGATTTGTCACAATGTTGTATTATATATAGGCTCAGGATGGGTCAGTGGTCTAACCCACTGCAAAGTTGTGTCCAAGAGTTGCCGCAATCCACTGATCACGATTTCCAATATCAAATTCTAATTATTATAATCTATGAATTGACACCACCACACTTGTTATATAAAACTTCACCATAATGGTATATGATTATACCATGGTCTCTTTGAGGTATTATTGAACATAAAGCCGACACATATAAACATTAAAGACAGATAATGAAATACTGATGTACTACCCGTTCTGCTTCAGGAACAGAAGGACATTTCATCCTGGGAGATATGACACGGCTGGCGTGAGTATCAGATGCGTTTTAATTCATGTGACTGAACCTGCTGTGATACATGTAGATTATGTGGATCATACATACTCGTGTATCTTTACAAACTGATGTAACAAATTACCAGACATATTTAGAGAGGAGTCATTATTTTATCATCCAAAACTGCCTCCCACAGGAGATATCGCTTGGGTCAAGCGATATCTATAAATGAAATAGCATCACAATGCTTTGCAGACCATTGTGACGTCGTTGTTACATGACGTCACAATCTAATGACGATACTAATTGCTCTGCTACTGAAGCTGTTAGCAATTCTTTTTTACACTTAAGACACTGCTTATTACTGTCTACAACTGAAAAAGTTGGAGGAGGATGATGGACGATAAATAAAATCTCACCCTCGTGTCTTTTGATATCAACTATATCAACACTCGTTGATAAAAGTGAATTTTTTTTCTCACTTTTCTCATTTTATATTGATATATTTGATATCAAAAGACACTCGGGCGACACCGTGTTCGCGTACCAGGCGATACCTTTTTTACGTTACAGCTCAAGCCAAAAAATGTGTAGTTTTGTAGCCCTACTACGAGGAATATCAATTTTACGTTATTGTGGAGTCACAGATTTCCTTTGTTGTTCAGCTTTTTGCAAATTGTTAATAAGTCATTCAACTTTATCCTGCACCTCAGCTTCTTACTTCTGTCCACAATAATCTACAATGGAATATACACTTTGAATCAATATTCAATAGATATGTTGTTACAACTACCAAGAATGTCTCCCAGGCTTAGGAAATAAATGGCATAATTTTATAAATCTCTTAGGATTCTTCAGAATAAAGTCACAGAAAAATATTTTATTGCATAGAAGCGTACGGATACCATCCACACATTATGTAGAACAGCTTATCAAATATCTCCACAGGTACAAACTAAAACACATTCCTGCCTCCCAGAAGCTGGTGATTGACCTGAACATCAAGATGTGTTTTGAGGACAACACGTGTGTGCTTGAAGTCCCAGTCTTCTCCCAGTCAGAGCTGGTCTATTCTCCGTGTAGCCCGAGTCTACCAGTGCCCTTTAGTGGTATGTGCGTGATATTAGTGTGTAAACATTACTGTTGATTATGTTCATGGCCTTATTAATTAAATGTGTTCATGTGGCCAGCCTTTCAGAAACTGTTGGACAAAATTTATACTGGGTTTTTACAGGAAGATCAAGAGTGTTTGTGTGTATGTATACACGTATACTTGTGTGCGTGCTAGCATGCGTGCGAGCGTGCGAGCGTGTGTGCGTGCGTTCGTGCGTGTGAGTTCGTCGGATTGTCTATAAAAAATATATATCCATACTTGCTTCAAATAGCAAGTTAAGACAGTACTGAAAATCACCTTCCAGTCGTTTTTGTGAAAAAAATTCTTTTAAATAAATATTGTTTTAGCGAAATCATGGTCTAAATTGGATTCAGCATTGCTGGCGGACCAACCAGAATGCACCATTTTCTAAATATCATCTTAGAATTATGATCAAAGTGGCAAATGGTTGTCAAACAATATGCCTTTGTCTGTGGAAGAAGGATACCCTGGCCATTACGAAACACGATCAAACTCGCGATATATAGTTCTCTACACAAATTCTTTACCCAGCATATCTAATATTTCTTATCTTATTTATAACGAACAGTGATGTTCTTCTTTGACAGCAATGTTACATTGGTGTCTTTGTTTGTCGTTTTATAATATAATGTAATTACGCAAGAGTAAATGTTATATTATTTACATTGCAGGTGTCTCCTTTGATTTTTGGAAGTCTGAAAAATGTGCTCTGCAAACTTCTGGTAGGTATATTAATTCTTTTATTTTTATTTTTATAATACATTATCACACAACGTAGAATATAAAATGAACAAACATGTGCATGTTCGTAATAAATAAATAGTTCCTGTAAACAATGGTTTTATTATTTAATTGTACTTCCTAAAGCACCTGCTTCTGTACAATGGAGTTTACATGAGCCATGGTTTCTATTTATGATCCAAGCTTGTCCGGCATTCCTCCCTGCTGCCATCTCGAGCACCTGCCGACTGACTGACAACTGCATGGGAAGCACGTGTTGTGTGGACGTCGACCTCAAGTATCTCGGCATCTACTCCATCACTGCCGGCATCGAGGTTGACCACTGTAATGACCAACTTGTGTACCATATAGAGAACAAAGAGTGGACGAAGAAGCTTCAGGCTGTGGACTATGGTGAGTGGAGAGGGTAACTGGGGCAGGAACACCCGAAGAAAAGAGATTCATTGAGATGTTCTTCTTTATGAATTAAGAACGTTAAATGCAAAAGGAAAAAATAATTGAAATTACACACCATAATTAAAACAATCCATTTGATCTTTATCTTGGTGTTTTCATTTTCTTTGACCATGAACTGTCACATTTTCAACACCTTTAATGAAATCACATCTAGCGTTGTGAGGATGAAATTTTACATTGGTGAATGTCGCTCTTTCGATATTGAAAACATATTAAGCAAATTTAAGATACATTTCTATCTCAGTCATTTTAAGTCATAGTTTGGACGCTGTTTCTTCATGGTATTATGGCAGTGAATGAGTTTCTTTGGTTCAACACCACTTTGAACAGGATTTCAGTTATATCAAGGCGTGTCAGCTAAATGTGGGAGAAAATCTCTCAGAGGTTCGCCACGTATGTGAAACCCACAAGCATGTGTATGGTGCAGACAAACCTATAAGCATAATCAGAGCGAATCGGGTTTCGAACCAATGGTCAGAGGTTCCATGCACGCCCATGGGTCGCACAGTGAATTACGGCTCCTGAACCACCTATGTCCCCCTATTATGACCTTTGATGTAGAAGGAATTAACATGCATAGCATACTTTGCCCAATAAGTAATACAGAAGTTGCGGGGGTGAAGGCTAGTATTTGTCCAATATCTTACTCGTATGTGAGGACTTTCGTTGTTAATATGTACAATAATGGCAAACACTGGTATGTGACCAAACTGTCAAGTGTCATGATGTAATTATTATTGTTCTGCCAGACAAAAACCACACAGAGCCAGTTGGCAACGCCATCACTCTGAGCTACGTGATCAGCAAAACGCCATCCTTATATGAGGTGTCCTTCCACGTGAAGGTCTGTGCCATGAACGGGCACGACCTCACCAACAACTGCTACTACTACAAACTCCTGGATGAAAAGACGTTCCAGATGCCATCTTCATGTTCGCCTGTTGGAAGAAGAAGAAAAAGAAGAAGTCCTTTAGATTTGTGAGTGTTGCATAATCCCTTTACTGAGGACAGGTACCGTTTCCTTTTGCTTCACTGCTTTTATGCGTTAGGTGGAAAGTATGTGGGCTTTACAAAAAGTAACTATCTTATACACCTGAGCTGTTTTTCATAGCCTTATTGACTATTTTTACAAAGTGTTTCATCTATTAGCATTTTCAATAGTTGAAGTATTGTGCTGATGCGGGAGTCGAACCTTTTCAATGACCCTTGTATACATATGTGTGTATATATGCAATTTCGAGTTCCACATCAGTACAATACTTCAAACTATTAGAATTACTTGAAGATGAAAAAAACCTCTTTCCAGCTCATCTTCCAAGGAAGACGTTTAATGGAAGGGATTGTTAGCGTGTAATAAACATACAAATGCAGATTTTGAAATTTACAAAATGTGGCTGAAACTCTTGACATACAAAAACACGCGTCACAAACTCGTTGTGTAAATAAGTCGGAAAGGAAATATAGCTCATGTGTACAACATAATTATTTTCCTGAAAACAAATCCTTTGCTACCAACGTCGTGAAGTAGCATAGAACATTCAACATGTCCAGAAACGAATTTAAGACAAAATGTATGTTCTATAGAAAGTTCATTCGGTGTCACTCATGGTAAATATAGAACTAACTAACGGATGTTTAGGATTTAACGAGACTGAACTTCTATGGCCTTCTCCTTATTCAGAATACCCACAGGCGATGCCAAGCGGATCCTCAATGAAGCAATGAAACAGAACTTCACGAATGACGAAATCAAGGATCTGTTTGACAGACTGAAGGCTGAAGCAGTATGATACTGATTTCTATCGTTTGTTTGATTAATTTCTTTATGAAATTTTAGGAAGAATCAAATATACTCTCGTTAACAATTAAGGATTGTTATCCGTTATATAATAGACATAAATTACCTTCTAACCAGGAGGCTGTATCAGAAATATTAATAAGAAACATGGTGTAGCAAAAATCAGACAACTGATTGCCCGAAAGTGACGCGTAGTGTTTCACTGCTGGTGGATCACGGGAACGGCACTGAAGTTTAGGTTTGGTGATCAACATCTTAATTCATAGGAGTTTTATACGCAACATAACTTTGTTCTCATCACGAATGTGTTTGTATACTTTAAAATCTGCAAACTAACTTGAAAATTCCTTCTGTGAATTAGATATTATTTTTCAAATTTCAGAAATTCAGTACTTTGAAGTACTTACAACATTACTCAAGCTTGGTTCCGATGTTTCATAGAACTATCATTTTATTGGAACAGGGCGACATACCTTTTATTAAAAGAGAAGACGGAATCTGCAAGCTATGTAACTTAAATAGCATTGAAAACGAGTGTCACTTTCTTCTCATTTGTCCAGTTTATTCTGTGGCAAGACATAAGTATCTATGTTACAAACGTCTTTATGTTTATAGATATGTTAAATAACTCTCAGATTCTACTATTACACCAATTGTCTATGTTTTTATATATTCCAATGATGTACAGAAAGCAGTTTATTTAATAACAAATATATTGTATTATGTACCCTAGGCCTGTGCCCCCCTCAGTACGGAGGTAATAAAGACTGAAGTACTGATGTCGGACACGAACCTTTTCGATATCACATATAGCTAGATGTCTCTACCTTCCAGAAAAGAGAAAGCTCACTGATTATATCACGCACGGATGGAGATGACACAGCAACCAACACTAAGAGTGCCATCAAGAAGATGGGTTTAGCCAACCCAGGAACTATTCTGTACTCAGGGGAGGTCGGCGGTGGCAACGTCGTTCTAGGCATGGAAGGAGGTGGGTAGTTTGTCTTGTCACGAAATGTGCATAGCATTGTTTAGTTAACAGTTGTTTAGACATATCGCCTTTTGATTTAATATACGAAGATATGCATCTTGTTTGTCTTTTTGTGGTTAGTTTCTTATACATATGCAGCTATGTCCATTTGGTATCTTAATTGCAGTTGCTATTTTTCTTTGGCAGTATTATTTACCTGCATGTAGAGAAGCATTAGTAGTACTCTGTCCTTGAAAGTGTTCTTAGAACTTAGCATGGAATATAAACAATAATTCACCTCTCTTTGTAGGTGTGAACTTGCATTGCTTCATCGACATTTTGTGTGTTTGCCTGCTCCGATTCGATCGCAATGTAATGTCTAATCACTAAAAGCCAGTCCACATGTTTGGAGTTATACGTTGGTATTGTCCATTGTAACTACTATTAGAATGTCTCTGTGTACCTTGGAATGGTTTTGTTTGCACCCTGGACAATATGTTAGCCAAGTGGTTAAAAAGTCAAAGACGCCATTCCATAATCACTCATCGCTCATAGGTAGCGGTGTCTATCGTACGATTCCGACTGTATCATAATCACGTGTTCATGAATCACTATCAAATATGATGAAACCAGGAGTTCGGGAAAAGGTGAGCATACCCTGCTCCTCCTGTGGCACCCGTCACAAACACATGCAAATGCATGTCAATTGTTCAATTACAAAACAAAAACATATGGAACAGTTCAAACTAGGGAATTGCATCGGACATAATTTTAGTCACAGATGTCAGTCAAATTTGCAAATGTCTTGACAATGGTCTTGAATGTTGTAACCCAAACCATCAAATAACTCTTGAACAAGAGTCGTATGACGCTCGTTGAAACAATAAGCCGAAGAACTTGTCAAATCTATTATGCCTGTACCCTGAGTGACATGTCTTGAATATTGCTAAATGCAGCGGTAACTGCACTTACTGAGACTCACTCAGCATCCGGATCTAATTGCCTCATTCATACAACTTGGGAGGGCAAATGTTGGTTAAATTCCTTGTTAAGAGCCTTTTATTTCAGTCACGTTTTAGTAGTGTAACTGATGTCCCCAGGTGAGAAGATCATGAAAGTCCTGGGTCGGGTCACCGACATCCTGGGTCGCGGGGATCAGGCGTACACCGTGGGGAAAGGTCTGACTGGGAGAGGACTGCAGCTGCTCGGTGCTAAACTGGCCAACATGAGCATCGGGGAGATGATCGCCATGTTTGATGCCAAGAACATCGACCCTGAACTTGCTCTTCGTCTGACGAGACAACTCAGAGATCTGGCTCTTGCCCTGGTAAAGGACATTCACTATATCACGACAGACGTGTGTTTTAAGGGTACTTACAACGTTAAAGCCTCTGCACTGCTAGATTGTTCTGTTGGGCAGTGGACGTGATGTTTCGATAATTAATATGATATTTAACACCTTTCCCTTTCCTTGGCATAACATATCGTGTCAGTTTCTAAGACAAACTTTCCTCTCCACAAACAGGAAACGTCATACTTGCATGTACCATGTTGATGCTATGTCTATCAAAGGTCAAGGTTATTTTGGTTAAAGTCAAGTTCTGGAAGTACTATCATTGAACAGTGCTTGGAAACCCTTCTTATATCAGCAATGACGGGGACATTTATCTTGATACAGATACAGGAATTATATAGATGTAGACGTGTACTGCATGTGCTAAAAGTAAGACCAGCAAGTATCATCAAAATACTAGTGTCTGTTGTAAAGTAAATGATATTCTCTGCCTTAAGCCAGCTCTCCCCCTATAATCAGCAATCTCAATTTCAGTATTCCGAGATAATCAATGCTGTCATCAATGGCGATGGAGCCAACGCATTCAGTTCATTTGATATTACCCTTCAAGGAGACTTCAGCATACCCAGAAAAAGCATCAATTTCTTCCACTACAAGTATTTCTTCCTGATTGGGGGACTTGTACCCATGACCTTTGGTGAGTATGGATTTATGCTACAACCATGCTAATAAATAGAAATATAATTGATTCTGCATGACATGGAATATTTATCTTATGTTTCTACATCCAGATTATAATTGTTGCCACTGTCACACGTCACATGGAGTACAGTTTTCTTTCTTTCAAGGACCGATGAAGTAGTTGCCTTAGGGGTAAAGCATCGCATGGGTACATTGTGTGAAGCTCATGAATGACCCACCATGACGTGACTGGAAAACTGCTTGAAGTTCACTCGTTTGTTCACTCACTCAATACTTTCCCCAGTATTCAGTACAACTTGGTGGTCAAAGTTAATAGTCTAAGAAGACGTAACTTGCCATGGACCATTGCGTCCCACTGATTTAATGTTATATTCGCATTGATTATGATCCCTGATCTTCACCATACTTATGCATTTATCTACTGAAGTGGATACTGTTTTGAACCTCGCTCAGCTTGAAAAAATATTCACCCTGGAGAAATCTTCTTTTTCATGTCTTCTATTTACAACTACCCACTAAGACACAGTATACTGACTCCGAGCGGACCAGTCCCTGTTTTATCCCATAATGCCAGGCAGGGTGACACAGGAAACCATATTTTAATATATATATTTTTTTATGCGACCTAGGATCGAACCCCCGACCTTCCACTCTCCGAGCAAACGCTCCATCCACTAGACCACTGAAACTGAAACTCCTTATTATGCATTAAACCACTGAATCACTGTATTAAGCCACTAAATAACTGTATTAAACCACTGAATCACTGTATGAAGCCACTGCAATTTCAGAATTCAGAGCACAAGCCACTTATGGAATGGGAATAGACGTAGGAGCTAAGATCCTTGGCATGACGGTGTTTGGTCAAGTCGTGCCCTATGGAAGCGCTTATGTCTACGGAGAACTTGCCATTGGATTTATACTGTATGGCAAACTGAGATTTGACGGCTACCTCATGAATATTGCCTTTCCATCCAGGGCTGAGATAGGGTTCTATAAGTTTCCACTTGATTTAAGGTGAGTATACTCAACTCACTTATATAATACCAAATACCTGTCTGTCCCACTATATATTCTTTTTTAAATTCTTCTACACAGCCCAGATCACCATCCTAATTAACGAGTGTGATATTAGTCGTGTTTTTAAAAATCTCAGTAATGTTTGAGAATAGATTATATTTAAATTGTTTGTGTTTGCCAGCTTTACTCCAGCTTTTCTAATTAAAATTTTACTTTATTTTTTATTATATTGACATTTGTATCGTAGCATCGTCTATGCGCATGAATATAATCCTTCTAAGTCTAGACATGTTAGACTTTTGCACCATGTAGAATAAGGACGCCAAGTAAAATGAGCATTGTGTTAGCTAAATGAGTTCCTTGTACAATCACAATATTATTGCAATGATGTAAGACTCGTAATACCAATGTAAAACTATCGCAACCTTAAAATGCCACCTGTGTGTTCTCTATTTTAAAAAACCCAACATTACTCAAGGAATCATGGTCCTCATTTACAACATTCTCTAGTCTGACCATGGATATGGAACTGGCCCCTCTCGAGATGACCCTGCGAGGTCTAGTCACCCTGGAGGTCAACCTCTTGTTCGTCACGATCAAGAAGATATTGTACAAGGCTGTCATCTGGCGATATGCCACTCCTGGGATAAGGAAGAGACTGATAGATACAGGCAAGAAGGAGGAGGACAAGTCTCCACCACAGTTCCTCAACTATGTGGACAATACTGTACGTTGTAGAATAGTATTAAAGTATAAATTTCAGATGCTATTGATAGCGTTGGGCGTTTACATTTCACAATCGCTCAGGTGCTTTACAAGTAAACTTTTCAAACAAGATTACTCCACCAAAAGTCCCAGTTAGTCAGTCCAGAAATTGTATGCTTGACATTCAGGTGAATTTACTAAATGTGACACGTCGCTTGTCAAAGGGACAAAGCAATGTATTATTATCTGTGTCCATCAGGGAGGTTCTGGTCGAAAGAAGAGGGCAGTGTCCACATCACGGAGCTGCTTAGTGAGACAACTCCCCGATAGAGACTACACAGAGCCGGCTGTAGAGATAGCCATAGCTGCCCAGGATGACCGGAGTCAGGTCCAGATCTTTGTGGATGCTGGGACCAAACCTGGACTCAGTGATGTGCTCCGAAGAGTCAGTCTTGGTGGACCATCTTCAATTATCACTCAGGTATGCAGGAAACCTGTCATCATAACCAGTTTTAAAAATTACTTGGAATGATGTCTGTCATGGTCAGTTAATGTCGGTATGATTTCCAGATTTATTCAGTGTTTCTTTCTGATGAGCATCAAGCTTGAACCTTTTGGACAATAATACCCTTCCCCCTTGTGTTGATCTGACTTGAATCCTTATTTCGGACAACACTGCCCTACCCCCTTGTGTTGGCCCTGAAGTGAATCAGCCGTTTGAGATAACACTGCCCTTCACTATTGTGTTTGCCTAGAGTGAATAAGTGTTTGGAACAACACTGTCCTTCTCCTTAGTGCTGGTCTGAAGTGAATAAGCCTTCGTGTTCGCTTGAATAGAATCAGCCTTTAGGACAACACTCCCACTCCCTCGTTCACTGAGGTAGTTGATTTTATTGCTTTAAGTCTGTCCTTACCATGCTGACTCGTACAACAAAATTATTATAGGAAGATGTGAACAACCATACACTTTGAATACGATAATAATATATTACCATTATTAGAGGTGAGGTGAAATTGGGTTTAACGTCACGTCCAAGATTATTGCACTTATATAGCGACGTGCATGCACGTGTGTGTGTGGCTGTTTGTACTAGTACGGACTGATGCCGATTTATAGTGCTAGCTCACTGAGATACCATGCCACAGTTAAACATGAATACCTCACTCAGACACAGTATACTGACTCCGAGCCGACCAGTCCTTGTTTTAGCCCCTAAATGCCGAGCGCCAGACAGGGTAACAACAAGTACCATCTTTTAACGTCTTGTGGTATGACGCGGCCGGGGATCGAACCCCAGGCCTTCCGCTCTTCGGGCGGACGCTCTACCTCTAGAACTCATTTTAAGAAGTTGATGGCACTCCTTCATATTAATAATTATTCAACATGGACTTTCGTATTTCTCTTGAGCAGAGCGGAAAGCATGATATTTTGCAAAATTTGTCAAAGGTGCCAAACAGACTTACCTTCAAGTATCCGTACGATGATAATTGATGGGCCGCCTCCGTGGTCCAGGGCATGGAGCGCCTGCCGGGAGAGCAAAAGGTTGGTGGTTCGGTCTCGTCTCCATGTCATACCAAAAGACGTTACGCGATATTACTTCCCCAAGCATCGGCATTAAGGGGAGACTCGTAGGTAGCATATTGTCTATATATGAGAGAGGTATTCATGTTTAAGTGCGGGATGGTATCTCAGTTATCTAGCACTATAAATCTGGCATAAGTCCAGACTATTACAAGTAGACACACAGACACAGAAATGCGCGTCGATAAAAAAAGTGGATGTGTTTGTAATGCGATGTTAAAACCCATTTGATCTTACTTCACCTGTAATTACAATAAAGATATTTCAATACTTCATTTTGAAGGGATCCTCTCAGTGTATATACATATCCATGTTGTAGCGATTTTCCAAGAATGTCTATGGCGTCCCCGTCTTTTTCACGGTGTATGGCGAGAACAGCGCAGGCGCGAGATCCACCGTGACTTGCAGCATCCCCACCTATGACGTCACGCCTCCTGGTGGCAGACTGACATCAGACTTCAGTTCAACCAGTAACCCAGCTGAACTGAGAGGGAATTTGGTGGTGTATGAAGATTCAGATCTGGTTAAATCGTCCGTGGGTGTTGGACTGGGAAGGGGAATCTATGGAGATGAAGTTATAGCCTACAACTCTGTCAATCTCAAGGACAGGACAAATGCTCACTATGACCGTAAGGAAAATATAACTAATACCATGAAAAACTGATTGACTTTGTATATTCCAAGAAACAAAACAAAACCCAAGGCCTACAAACTATTTGTGGATGACTTAATAATCAAAATGATAATTAATGGGATATGAAATGTTATCATTTAACATAGATCAACAAAATATTTGGAAAACAATAAATGTTGAAACTAGGGTTAGTGAATAGTAATCAAGATTGTTATTCAACTTTTGCAATACTAATAAACTATTTTACTTTACCAAAAGGTGGGGTGGGGGAGCTTAGTGGTTAAAGCGTTCGCTCGTCACGCCGAAGACCCGGGTTCGATTCCCCACATGGGTACAATGTGTGAAGCCCATTTCCGGTGTCCCCCGCCGTTATATTGCTGGAATATTGCTAAAAGCAGCGTAAAACCATACTCATTCACTCACCCACTTTTCGAAAAAGTGACACCATCTATGTTACTGTAGTTAAAGCCTAAGTGATACACATTGAAGCTTTGTCATTGCCGATCAAAGAATCTGTAGATCATTGTATTGCATTGCTACAACAACCAGGCCATGGTGAACAGTTCATTTAATACGGATACTTGTTGCGCATACTGTCTTTTTATACGCAGTAAATAATATGTTATTTTCCGAAGGTTGAAATCTCCAAATAATATATGATCGTATTTAGCAGGCTGGATATGTGAAAGGCGATTGTTGTTACTCCTCACAGCTTCATCTGATAATTTTGGCCACGAAGCGCTGAAACATTTCACGGGTCGGAAGGACGGCCGACTGATTGGTCCGGTGTTTGCCGAGTTCTTCAGTATGAACCATGCCGGGTCCTGTGTGAAGGAGTGTATGAAGTTCTCGGAGACCAAGTGTATGAGCGTCAACTACGACCAAGGCCCTAAAGGACATTGTGAACTATTAGAGGGCATTGAAGGACACGACCATAAAATTTTCATTGTGAGCTTATATTATGCATTGTTATGTGATAAACAACTCATATATGCGATGTGGATTTTTATGGAGCTTAAGCTGACTCATTTGAAATTCGTCCAGCGATAAAAACGAATACCGGCGATAATAATCCACGATTACTACATTTTCTTGAATATGCTTGCTGTACAAAGATGTCAAACAGCTTCTTGTCATGACACTTCAAAATCTATGAACACAATCTTGACTTGAGCCTGTCATGTCAGTACGGCAGTACCAGCCAAGATGTGTGCAGTCGCAATGGCAAATCAAATTAGTTCCGTCATTTCAGTATAAAACGTATTCTTTCAATGATTAAAGACATGTATATGCAATAAGTATATGCGATAATGTAGTGACAAAAGATTGCCATAATCTTTGATTTTCCAAAACTTCTCTATTTAGTTCGCAAGGGGGTTCTAGTATGCGAATCTACATTTACATTTTGCACATGGTGTATTCATAGGCGCGTTTCAGCCATTATAAGTACACATAGACATAGCTGTATTTAGTTGATAATTAATACAAACGTCGTTGGTAATAAAAACAGGATACAAAACTCGTCATCATGTCATAACGAGTGGAATATGTTTTTTACTCTTCCCGGGCTTTAGCAAGGGACAGAAAAAATATTCATAAAATATGAGGGAAGCTCTGAAGCTCCTTTAATATCCTGCAATTATTGCATTGATTTTATATTAAATTAACACAAATGGTTCGAGACGGTTTTTTATGTATGCATTATGTAATATATTGTAACCAAATATCATGTTTATCCTTCTAGTATGATCAGTATGCTAACTTTGAGAGGCTTGGAGTTGGCCTTGCCCACGAGATCATCTACAAGGATCTGTCTCTTCGCCACGGCGTCATGTACTACTTCAACATCCACCTCATCAACGACCTTCAGTTCGAGTCTATCCTCCATAGCAATGGTGTTCTGGTGGATGTCACACCTCCCGAGCCAGGTAGGATGTTACTTGACCTTGATCTGTTGTATGGCGGTACATTGTATATCCTTGATCTGTCAAGATTGACCACAGAGTTTTCAGGTGGAGAAAATAGTTATGTTTGGGACGAGTGCTATCAGTGGGCAGGATACGTTCTTATTTTCGCGAACACCTGGTATAATCGCTGTTTGATAGTAAATTCATTAACACATTTTTATGTTCTTGTGTCACTGGCCTGTCAGAATAGGCCATGGGGTTACCAAACTATCAAAAACGTGATAAATGTCAAACATCTTAGGTCACCTTGTTTGAACATGTGATATGAGAGACAAATTGTTGAATGAGTCATGTTTTCCTTATGATAATTACTTAGGAAAATACATTGCTCACTGAATACAAAGATGTTCTTGCTCTACGTTCAGCTATTTTTGGTACTTCTTGATGACTTGAAAGAATAACGTTAACACCTGAATCAGATTTTGTGATGCGTTTTCACAAAAACTGATCGATACCACTTGTGTTTCAGGTCCACTGGCTAATGTAAGTCTGGATGTCCTGGAGGTGACCTCGTGTGAGAGTGTGGTTCCAGATGACAGACCGGACTGGGAAGTCAGGTGTCGAGGTGTTAACAGTCAGATAAAGAACCACAGGTGAGAGACAGTGTTTTCATAAACAGTACCATGTTCACGACAGGGTTTATTGATCAGAATTTGTGACAAAACCCGACGAAACAAAAGTAAACTAGTTTCTATTCTTGTGATGATGTGAAATGAACAATATGTTAACCTTGTATTCATATACGTGTCTTATATACAAAATAACTTCTGAAGCACTTAACTTAAAACAATCAGTGGAAACTGGTACAAGGCATATAACCTTATGCACATGCCTATCAACATCTCCTGGTGCTCCTGAAGCGCTTAACTTGAAACAATCAGTGGAAACTGGTACAAGGCATATAAACTTATGCACATGCCTATCAACATCTCCTGGTGCTCCTGAAGCGCTTAACTTGAAACAATCAGTGGAAACTGGTACAAGGCATATAAACTTATGCACATGCCTATCAACATCTCCTGGTGCTCCTGAAGCGCTTAACTTGAAACAATCAGTGGAAACTGGTACAAGGCATATAAACTTATGCACATGCCTATCAACATCTCCTGGTGCTTCTGAAGCGCTTAACTTAAAACAATCAGTGGAAACTGGTACAAGGCATATAACCTTATGCACATGCCTATCAACATCTCCTGGTGCTTCTGAAGCGCTTAACTTAAAACAATCAGTGGAAACTGGTACAAGGCATATAACCTTATGCACATGCCTATCAACATCTCCTGGTATGGTGATAGGTTCAAGGTTGCTTTTAGAACCTATTTCATTTTTTTTCCCTGGAAGAATATGTAAAGATCACAGATTTCTCAGATCACGGAGCCATCTTTGTACGTGAAATTACTTCTAAATGTAATCGTTGTATTTTCAGGATAATTCATGATGGCCACGGGTCAAAAACCCTTTTCAACGGAGACAAACCCCTCACCGATCTCCTGTACACCAGAGCAAATAGATACATATCAGGTCGGTGAAATATTATAGTTTTTAAAAGGAATTTCAACTATGTGAAATTTATTTCGGCAATACGGCTAAAACCATTTTGTTGACATATTTTAACTTGTCCCGAAAATACTACTTATATCCATGTATCGTTATGTTCTTAGTTCATTATCCATGTATTTTCTTTTTAAAAAGGGGTGTATTAGTTTTGAGGCCAGATTTATTTGAATACATTTGGTATTCTCTATATATGATTTCTAATATAATTTCACATTTTGTATTAATTAGGCAAAGTTCCATGCTAACGATCTTCTTATATACAGAACATTTCTGTGACTGTAGATTTTATAGGTTATACCAACCCGAGTTGGAATAGTTTTTGTTTAACGGTTTTGCATTATGCTTTAGTGGCGTATACCATTTCATTTAAACAGTGTTTCCACTTTATATCATTTTGAAAGCATCAGGTCCTATTATATGACGACGTGTCCCTGTTTCAGCTAACTGGGACGGCATCATGGACAAAGAGACTGGCATCCTTGGCTACTCCTGGACCGTGGGTAGACAAATCTGTGAGGAGCTGATCCATCCTCATCATGACCCTCACAGGCACCTGCTTGACGAATCAGGGTGGACCAACACTGGCCTCATTTCCCCCATTCCAGCTCCTCACGACCCCCTCCCAGGTAAAACACAAGTGTGAGGCTTTTAAAAATATGACAATGCAATGACCTAAAATATCACTTAGGTTTGGCCTCTCACAAGAAGATCGTCCAACCTTACAAAAATAATGGATGTATATACTAATGAGTTGCGCAGTTAATAAGCCCTCAAAAATCACTTTAAAGACGAGGTGATTGTGTGGCGTAGCTCGATGGCGATGTTCAAAGCTCTTATCGCTCTGTAAGTGCAATAATGTTGAACTCACTCAGTCACATTGTTGATATTTTTCAGATCATTAGGGATTGCTTCAGGGATGATTTTGGTTTTGTTTCAGATGGGAAATACTACATCACACTCCGTGCCTTGAACAAGGTTAACTATGGAGGTCCGCTGGGAACAACAATCTGCCACACCACGCCCCTTGGAATAGACAACTCGCCACCACTCCTACATGAAATCTATAACATCTCCTATGATGAAGAAACCTTCTTCATCAATGCACAGTATAATGCCAGGTAATAATTTGTTGTGTTTCAAATGCTGTATTGCTACGTAAAATAAATAAATAATAAAACCCATACATATTGGAACATCAACATGACCTGCCTTAAAATATTTAGTGACAAGTATTACAATTTAGTTCATCCATTCACAGTGACCCAGATTCAGACATCAAAGAAGTGGATTTGTGCCTGGGACAGACCACACGTGACTGTCATCACATGGACTGGCAGAGATCCTCGCACAGTGATGGCGACATCACCCGTCAATTCCAGATCCCTGGTGGAACTCCTGTTTGGATTAAAGTCAGGGTGATCAACAACGGTAAGTCATATCTAAGGTCTTTTAAGGGCGATGGAGACGTCCCCGCCTGTTCCAGATCCCGGGTGAAACTCCTGTGTGGATTAAGGTCAGGGTCATCAACAATGTTGAGTTGTAATAACACGTTCCTACACAGTGATGGCGATATCACCCGCCAGATCATGATCCAAGGTGTAACTCATGTCCGGATTAAAGCCAAAGGCATTAAACATGGTTGAGACCCTCCATTGTAATGATATCAAGAAACTTAAATACTTGATTATTAAACAATAGTGCTGTTACAAACGTTGATCTCTTCATTTATAAAAATCACATTCATCCGGGTATTTCACTGGAAACGGCACCGTCCGGAATAACGAAGTCTCATTGTGGAATAAAATCATTACCTGCATCACATCACGTTGTATACAGATGATATTCCGTTAGTTAGGTTGGTTAAAGTTTCTTTTGCAAAACTTGTCAGCATCTCGATGTATAGACACCAACAACAATTTGTTTGTTTATTGTTTAACTCCGCTGTCAGCTATATATCCTCCAACCCACGTCGCAGGGGTTCATGCAACATATCAGGTCTAATGTCCCGATCCTCACCAGTCTATTCGAAGGATAGGTTGCTGAAGATCAATTTCATATCGTGGTGTCATAAAAACAACCACAAACATTTTGTAAATATCCCATTATAAAGAAATCCGTTATTAATTTTGTGTTTAAGTTGATTTGATGAAAGTGGGCGTGTCCGACCATCCGATCATAGTCGACACATCACCCCCTGAACCAGGCGTTGTTTATGATGGACCCGTCTTCAGACTTGACCTCTACTTTACCAAGGATGCTGACAAGGTAGATCTTTACTTCACAAACACGTTCTTTGAAAATAGTTGATAGCTAGGTGTTAATATTCCATTTTACTTGATACACAGCCTCCAGTAACCGATAAAGTTGCACAAAATGCATTATGCCCAAAACTTTTTTTTCCCTTTTATAATGGTCTTAGTTTATAATCTGATCTTTTTATTCCAGATTTGTGCAAACTGGTTTGGGTTTTATGATCCCGAGTCTGGTATTTCCAACTACGAGTTGTCGGTTTTTGATGACACAAACACCACGATCTCCGAGCCGGTCAGTCTTGACCACAAGACACACGAGACGTGTGTTCAGCTTGACCCTAACCAGAGGCTCGAACACGGCAAGGCCTACAGCTTCTATATCACCGCATTCAACGCTGGCCACAAACAGCTGAACGTATCGGCAATGTCAGATGGAGGTAATGTAATGTCAGATGAGGGTAATGCAATGTCAGATGGATATAATGCAATGTCAGATTGCGAAAATGTAATGTCAGATGAATGCAAAATGTGCAATGCATCGCAATGTCGCAATTAAGGTATGCAATGTCTGCTGAAAGTAATACAATGTCAGTTTGAGGTAATGCTATGTCAGATAGAGGTAATATAATGTCAGATTAAGGTTATGCAATGTCTGCTGGAGGTAATACAATGTCTACGGGAGGCATTACAATGTCTGCTAGAGGTAATACAATGTCAGATGGAGATAAAACAATGTCAGATGGAGGTAATGCAATGTCTGCTGGAGGTAATACAATGTCAGATGGAGGTTATGCAATGTCTGCTGGAGGTAATACAATGTCAGATGGAGGTAATATAATGTCAGATTAAGGTTATGCAATTGACTGCTGGAGGTAATACAATGTCTACGGGAGGTATTACAATGTCTGCTAGAGGTAATACAATGTCAGATGGAGATAATAC